>NC_140169.1:43239764-43343264 GCF_963971535.1 Notolepis coatsorum | reverse complement strand
CTTGCTCTGAAAATCTGACGAGGCGCGGAACTCCCGCGGGAGCGAGCCACGCACAGCCTTCAGAGCGAGGCTCCACAGTACCTCTCAGCCGGCTGCTCCCGGCTGGGAAGCGACTTGCTACGGTCGCGCAAAGCGCCTATTGGCTCAGAAAAGTTGTCAGTCACCAGCCATGTGACAGCCAGGGAGTTATGAGACGTTTGATTGATTGATTGATTGATTGAAAACTTTATTATGTTATGCGTTATCATCATATCATCATGATAAACTTCAAGCTGTCAGACACATACACACATGTGTCGTCTGTTTTGCCTCAATACTGTATATATAATTCTGTTTTGCCTCAATATACACAGTATACATATATATATTGATGCAAAACAGAATTATTCAGCAGTGTGTTGTGTGTGCGTGCGGCCAGGAGCGTGCAACAAGATGGTATACATTATGGTATATGAATAGTATATTCCACTATAGCAGTATATGGTGTGCTGTACATTTGAATCTGATCTAATTTTGCACACGGCCATCGCATTGTAATGAGCTGGACAGGTGTGTAATGTTGTGTGTGGTGACGTGAAAGCGTATCTGCCATGCGAGACTAGGCGAGAGGCTCTCGTGAAATCTGAAGTGTCCGCCTTTTTAACTCCTCCCCCGGCTTCACTCGGCTACTCTCGTCTACTAGTCGAGGCAAACCGAAATCCATCTCGAACAAGCCTAATATCTCGATAACAGGATGTATCTCCCAGGCTTCAGAATAAAGGTCCGGGGTATTTCAAATAATAAAGAAAATTAACATTTATATATATAATAAAAAATAGATATCTTATTATTTTCTTGTCAAGTCACATACAAGTTTATTTTCAACATTTCTTTTTCCTTCAAAACGGGATATTGTATTTTTTTTTAAAAGATTGCCTAGTATAAAAAGCACTAAAAAGAGAGAGGAACAGACTTGGCTAGTATAAAGAGTTTGATATAGACTCTATTTGGCTGGAGCTATAGGCTCTATCCGAATTTAGATTGGGATAGAGCCTATATTATAGAGCATAGGAAACAGTTGGGATGTGTATTGCATTTGTAAAGAGCTCTAAATTGGGATAGAGCCTATAGCTCCTGCCAAATATCTGCCAATGTGCAGTAGATCATTGTGGATAAAGGAAATAGGGCACTGGAGTAAGGAAATCACAGATTATGAATATACAGCCCTCTATGGCTGAATACAATCATGAAATACAGCATTCTTGCATACAATGCACATACATATTTACCCAATTCTATGGAAAACAGACTAAAACAAAGCAAAGGTTGCACACAACAGACAGGCGATAAAGATTGGACAAAGGCACGTTTTAACCACAAAACTGTAGCTCAATGCATTGTGTGCCGTTTATCATTATACATAATAGCCTAACCCTTTCACCTTTAAGTGTTGAAATGTTTTCTCAGAAGTCTACCTTGGAATTCTAGTGGTCATTGTGACATCTTAACCCTTTCATTACAGAAGGTTAACCCTTTCACTACCATAGTGAAAGGGTTAACCTTATGTAGTGTGGTTGTGAAAGGGTTAACCCTTTGTCATGTGGCAGTAAAAGGGTTAACCATTTGATAGTGGTAGCGAAAGGGTTAAGGTTCAGTTCTGAACAATTATATTGTATGTCAGATTGTACACATGTGAGGGTTAACTCAAAGTTATGCTACATGTTTTTTATGTTGATATGACAGTCACCATATTGGCTGTATAGCCCACATTTTCTGCACAACTGCAACAACATACACACTGCAGTTATTTTATGGCAGAGCAAAAAGTCATCCTCTTACTAAATAAAATTCTGTATAAATAATTGACCATGGTACCATACTTTTAGCTAAATACCATACCTTTTCACGCAGATAGTTTGTCACATTTACACATAGAATTACAAAGGTAAAATATTTATTTATTTCAAGTCCTCCAGAGTAAAATATGATGCAAGTTGTTTATTTGAGACACTGTAGTGTCCCATGTTTGGTATTTGGAAAGAGCGCACTCTTTAATACCTGGACCTCTGCATTGAACTGGTTGAACAGGTTCTGATTTGCACAATACAGCCTTGCCAAGGAGTCGTATGGAGTGACTTTACAGGCACTGACTGATAGTCGTTACTCGGTCACGTGTGGTTGCAGTGTGGGATTGTCTCCTCCTACGTACGAGCACTGAAAGGCATAATATGTACCTGTGATTGGTGGAGCACCTCATCAAGTTCACCGCTGAGCATCGTGTTGTACGTGTTGGTATTGGTTGAGAAGCTGGTTATTGATCGTGTGTCCGACAGAAGATTTGGGGGCCAAATTAATAATAATAAAAACAAGTCATCTGTTTTCTGTTATGTCAATAATGAGCATGGCCTCTATATTATGCCACGACTTACCCCACCCCACCCCCATGGCCCTGACTGACTTGGGACCATGTGTTTGGTGTACTATGTAGAGGTTAAGAAATACACACAGCCTGAGGCTGTCATTCAGACCAGGCTGCAGAAACAAATTAGTGGTGGGGCATAAAATGTTCTCGGGGGCACAATGGTTTTTCAACACAGGTTCCCTTTTATATGTTTCAGCTGGGACAACGGCGCTGTGGCTTGCTTGGCACTGCCCATGGTGCTGAACTAAACAGCAAAGAGGCAATTGAAAAATCTAATTTCTCTCTAACTTAAGAACTTTCACTTATACAAAAACAGACTGAACTTATATATAACAGACCTGCTGGGGCAGCGGACTGAGAGCAGGGGACACAAACAGGCTGGATAAGATGGTCAGGAAGGCCAGTAGCGTGGTGGGGGTGGAGCTGGACTCTAGCGAGGGTGGCGGAGAAGAGGAACCTTGCTAAGCTCCAGGCCATCAGGGAAAACCCCTCCCACCCACTATACACAGACTTGGCTGACAGGAGGAGCATGTTATAGGCTCACACTATCTAAATGCAGCACTGAACGGCACAGGAAGTCCTTCATTAATAATAATAATAATTCATTTAATTTATATAGCGCTTCTCAATAACCCAAAGTCGCTGACAGTAGTCGGGAGCAGGGGTACAAACAAAGAAACGAAAGCAAAGAAACAAAAACAAAACAACAAAGAAACAAAAACAAAAGGAACATGAGACCATGGGGGGAACGGGGGAGACAGCCTGATGGCACAAAAAAAAGACTGGAGACATATCAATCATTCCGACAGCCATCAGACTATACAATGCATCACTGAGCACAGAGTGACAGTTACCATCTTCCTGGACTCTTACTTTTTAAACAGCACTGTGCAATATTACGCCTACTGTAGACTTCCGTATTTATTTACTGTATCTTTTATTCTATTTCATTTTATTCTATTCTTAGGCCATTTGTTTTGTTTTCATATTTGTGACTTGTTCTGTCTAAATGTTTAATGTTGAGTGATTTGCAGTGTCAAATTTCCCTCAGGATAATACATTTCTATTCTATTCTATATCTTTGAAAAGTCTCCATTTATTCAACACTTCTGAATTCACTGACAAACTGAACTGACAAAAATAAGGTGCATAAAAAAGCAAACAATATTCCTCCACAGGCTACTCACCATCATAAGTAGAGAGGCAAGCGGTGTTTGGGGACAGAGTGAAATCTTCTTAAAACACTGTCCCTCCACTCATTCCTGAACTTTTTTGTTAAGTCCTTCTTAAATGCCAACTGAATTAAATTGGCCTTAGTTGCGTCGATGAAGCATACTAAGGCGATGTTCTGTAAAGACGTTCTTGAGGGTAGAAAACGAATTATCACAGAGTGCCGTGCTAGCTTCAGTAGTGTTGTTGTTGACATCAGTGCCCACTAGGGCTGTCCCCGACTAAGGATTTGGATAGTTGACTTTGATTTAAAAAAAAAAAAACGTTTTTTTTTTTTTTTACCAGGGTGGGCACAGCTGACTCAGTGGGCGGGCCCGGCCCCCTAATGCCTGCCCATGGCGCCGGGACTGCTGTCACTGTAGATTTTAAAGCCCCTACAAGGAGAATTTTCACCAATAATCAGATATATCACTGTCAGAATGGTTTGATACCTTGATATAATTACAGTAAACAAATGAGACAATTGGCAAAACAATTGCTAGCCTAATTCTTATAATAAGACCACATTTCCCATAAACCCATTGCTGGCTGCAAAGATTATCAGATTATTATCAGATCATCAGAATTCAGATGTGCATTTTGGTCCTTGCTGTGATTGGTCAGATACAGTTGGTAGAGTGGTCCCGACTGCTGTGATTGGTCCGATAGTTGGTAGAGTGGTCCTGACTGCTGTGATTGGTCCGATACAGAGTTGGTAGAGTGGTCCTGACTGCTGTGATTGGTCTGATAGAGTTGGTAGAGTGGTCCTGACTGCTGTGATTGGTCTGATAGAGTTGGTAGAGTGGTCCTGACTGCTGTGATTGGTCTGATATAGTTGGTAGAGTGGTCCTGACTGCTGTGATTGGTCTGATAGAGTTGGTAGAGTGGTCCTGACTGCTGTGATTGGTCTGATAGAGTTGGTAGAGTGGTCCTGACTGCTGTGATTGGTCTGATAGAGTTGGTAGAGTGGTCCTGACTGCTGTGATTGGTCCGATAGAGTTGGTAGAGTGGTCCTGACTGCTGTGATTGGTCCGATACAGAGTTGGTAGTGGTCCTGACTGCTGTGATTGGTCTGATAGAGTTGGTAGAGTGGTCCTGACTGCTGTGATTGGTCTGATAGAGTTGGTAGAGTGGTCCTGACTGCTGTGATTGGTCCGATAGAGTTGGTAGAGTGGTCCTGACTGCTGTGATTGGTCTGATAGAGTTGGTAGAGTGGTCCTGACTGCTGTGATTGGTCCGATAGAGTTGGTAGAGTGGTCATCCCTGGTCACTTTCCAGTGTAGCTGCCATGTGAGTCCAGCTCAAATATTTACACTTTTAATCAATATAACCGCTTCAGCTGTAAATAACCATGTGTATAAAATATATATAGTGTGTGTGTGTAATATATATATACATACAATATTATTTTATATATATATGGTCAACCTGTTAATTTTGAGTGTGGGAATTAAATGTGATACACAAGTAACCAAAGCTATGTTCAGACTGCCAGCCCAAATCACTTTTTTCAGATTGATTTTTAGAAAGACTGGACAGCATTGTTAGTGTTATTATTGTCCTGTGAAGTCATGTCTATTATTATTAGTATTGTATTGTGTGGTGTCTTCACGTAAGAAAGATTTGATCAAAAAAGATAAACTGGACAGCAAAAAAAAAAAAAAAAAAAACACATGAAATTACCACATTCTGAGAAATTAAATTCCAATCGGATTTTTACAGACGTGTCTCAGTCTGGACACTCAAATACAGTGGCGTCATTTCAGTAAAAGGCAAGGTATGGCGAGGAGGGGTGGGGGGGGGGGGGGTGAAGGGGGATTTTTGGTCATTTTTGGACTTTTGTCAAATCAGTTGTGCAATAGTCACTTTTGGTGAGTTGTTTCTATACAATTCAGTTATATGACATTTAGGTATGACACAGGACTACACAAGCATTTTTAGTATAGAAATGTGTCAACAGACTAAAGCAGGGAACCACAATATTTTGCATACGAATTATGCAGAATGTAATATCATAACTGTCTTTCTTGCAATTGAGCCAATTTTCCTTAGGTACGGTTTTGAGGTGTGTGTTCAGGTGTGTGTTCAACAGAATGTAGTATCAAAAACACATTCACAAAAAGTATGGGTTACTGAATGCTGAACTGCACTATTATATCACTCGTCTCTGCTGCCCTTTGATTAAAAAACGTCCCTATGTCCATTTTCCTTTTTTTTGGGGCATATTTCAGTTAGTCACAGTAAAAGTCACCTAGTAAAAGTGAGATAATTGACAATATCAAAACATGCTAGGGCTGTACCGAATAGTTCGAAGCTTCGTTCATAATGTTGACATTCGAATTCTAAATCAACAAACAATTGTAATAAAAAAAAAAAACAAGGTATGGCGAGTGCATACGATACCAAAATGACGCCCCTGCTCAAATAGGATTTCAAAGTGTCTTTTGCGCTTTGAAACGCGACACATGGCAACAATGTCAAATCCAGAGTGACAGAAGTGCATCAATAGTTCGCTAAGCTAATCAATTGTCTAACGGCAAATTGATACTCTACATAATTCACAAGATTATCATTATGTCGCTATGTGATGATGCATGTTTGATGTGATGTTTGATGCAATGTCCGTTAGTGTCACTCTGGAAAAATAAAGCAGCTTCGGCTAAGCTGTTTGCGCAACACGTTAGAAGTTGTCATTTGTTCTAACAAACACAGCATTAGTAACATAACAGTAACAGAGTTAGCTATCGTTATATGGGCGTCAACTACCGTTAACGGTAGCTAATGTCGTTACCACAGCAGATAGGATGGTGATCTCCGCTGGACACACAAATCCGATCCCCTGCAAATAAACAGTGCAGTTAAAAGATCTGATTTGAGAAACAAATCAGATTGGCCTGCAGTCTGAACGAAGAAGGGGGAGGTCATGTGGCTCACACTGTCCGCTCGTCCTGGACGGTTTAGACCAGAAGCGAGTGAGGGGGGAAACTATTTCATCAGGTAAAATCATCAGGTCATCAGACTGCAAGGAGAGTTCCGTTCTGGGGGGGGGGGGGGGGGGGGGATCATGAGCGGTTCTGTTTGAGCTTGTCGATGTAGAAGCAGAGTTTGAGCGCCGGTCCCAGCTTCAGACCCAGATACTTCATCACCACATCGCTCTTCAGCAGGAGCAGCGCGCCCCCGTCGATCTCCTGGAACACAACACCACACTGGATCAATACTAAACAGGGGTCCCACAGACATTGCAAAATTAAATTCAATGACTTTTAAGTACTTTTCCAAGCACTATTTTTAATTTTCAAGGATGTCACTAGAAGGATACAACACTTTTAAATGCTGTTTTTTAAGCATCTTCTTGGCCTGCTGGCCAGCTAGAGCATCACATGTGAAAAAATGAGGAAAAGCAGTTGGAGCGAGCGAGACAGCGACTAGTCAGATTTGATTAAAACGGAACAAACATTTCAAGGACCTTTTAAGCACCTTGTTAACACTTTCAGTGCCGGGCCGTGTTTTCCTTTTTACCCTGTTGAATGCCACCATCCACGGCCAATGTTAACGTTAATATCGCCTAATCTATGTTTTAAATTATGGCTAATCTATGTTTTAAATTATGGCTATGTGTCTAATCTGCCCGTCGCTTATCAAAGACTCATTTTCCAGTCAACATTGGCAAGGCAGATTGTATTTTTATCGCTTCATTTCCGTTTGATAGCATTTTGAAAATCACCCGTTTTCCGGGGAAAAACAACCCATGCCTATGATAATGGCCTTTTACTGGAATATTCCAGAACGTTGTCATTTGTCGGCCTATTTATGAATCGTTTTCAAATAAACGCTAGATGATCGATAGTATATGTGTGCATGTGTGCGCACGCACGCTCGTGCCGTGCGCTGATAATCGCTGCTCTTATTTCCTCATGGCTTTTACAGTCAAAACAGCCATATCACATAAACGCTTATATCCGTGAAAACGAGTCTGATTATCCTAACACTGATAACATAGATTCCTTACCTGAGGTCAGATGGTATCCAAATGGCTTATTCTAATTTCCGATCGCCATTCGAAAAAATCGATAAATGTATTGATCCATCGTGTGTACAGTATAACACATGATCCGCGCGGCTCAGAGGCTCCAGAATGAACTCTGGTAGACCCCGGCTGCATCAGTGAGAAGTAAAATGTGGAGTCAGAAATCCATTCTCCCATTCCAAAAGGGTGATTTACCATCTGGGAGACGATAGGGGGCGCTTTTTTCACATCCGAGCGCCGGCGGTCCCTGGATCTCCAGCGTGATGCAATATGATTTCAGATTGATAAAGAAATTAAAAAAAATATATACCAGAGAATACTCGTGACCGTGGCAGTCAACGGTCGGGGCGTAAACCCGAGAAAAGCCGTGAGTGGCACTCAAAGTGTTAAAGAATGGGCTGTTTAAGGAATTCCAGGCCTTCAAGCACTTTAAGCACTTCAAGGACCTTGTGCGAACCCTGATAGCACCCTATGGAATCTAAGGTCGCTTTCACATATAGTTTTGGTGGACTCAGTGCGGTTCTGGGGGTGAAGTTGCAACATTGTTGCATTCTTCATTTGGTTCGCCTGCGTTCACATAGAAATCTGTGAGGCGCACCCGAACCTTCTGAACAATGTCACGCGGTCGAAAAGGGCGCTCGGCTATTGGACAGTGGAAATGTGTGTGTGGCTGCGGCCCGTGTGTGTGCGCGCGCGCGCGTGTGTGTGTCTGTGTGTGGACTGTCTGCGAGCCCTCCAGATCAGCGGAGCGAGTTTTGACATGGCATTGATCCATTGTTCTATTGAAGCACATTACCACCATCCTCTCGCTAAACAACTTGTAGACCACGGTGTTTTTATGAGAGCCCACAAGTAGCCGTTTTATTAATATTATAATAAGCCGCGTTTTTTCTTCCTTCTTCCCAAGATGCACAGATATATAGATAGATAGATAGAGAGATAGATGCAGTGTGCTTGTTTTGCAGTGAATGAATGCTGCGAGCAGTGGTAATAATAATCACTTCCTATATTTGGTTCGCGTTTGGTCCGCTGAAGCCGAACCGAGACCTACGTTTTCAGGCGGACTAGAGTTCGCCTGTTTGGTCCGCAAACCGAGTTCGACACGCATTCACACAAACCCGAAAAACTGGACTATCGAATTCTGGTCTGAAAGTCCGGACCAAACAGCCCCTGTGTGAAAGCGACCCAAGAGTCTGTAAAAACATGCAGAAAACATACCACTGTGGGTTTCAATAAGTGAAGAGATTGATCTTTGGGGAAGGGATGAGGCCAACCAAGGCAATTCTTGTTAGTAAAAAATAGAAGGTTAAAGTCCTTTATTTTCACAACTTCATGATGGAACAATAACAACAGGTTTCGGCCTACATGCCTTCAACACGTTTAGGTTTTTTACTTTTTTTCTAAGAAGAGTTGCCTTGGTCCATGATATATTGTATTCGATTAGATTAAAATGTATTGTCATTATACAGCACAAGTACAATACAACGAAAATAGGTTTGGCATCCAACCAGAGTGCAAATGTAACAGTAAAGTGCAATAGTAATATACAATGTACAGATGATTAAACTGGTATAAAATATATAAATTAGTACTGAGTAATAGTGCTAATGTATGTACAGAGTTGTAGTATTATACTGGCCAGCAGCGTAACTAGGCGTATGTATATTTAATATGTATAAATAAATATATCCGTTTGAACTCATTCATATATAATTTCTGAAACAGGGGTTTATGACACGTTTGTAAGGGGTTAAATCATTAGTATTAAAGCTGTTATGGAGATATTATTCAGGAATTATGACAAATCCTTTCAGGGTTTTACAGCACATTCTCAGGTCAAATGTCAATGGCCATAAAGCATAAAAAAGGTTAGAAAGATGCAGAACGTTACATGTTTCCTGAAGACATCAGCGTGGGGTCCTAGAGACTGCGGGTCTGCGTCCTTGATGAACCACACCACCTCCTCCACGCCCCACCTGGACGGGTCCTTGCCTGGGGTACGCTTGCCCTCAGACGCTGGGCTGTAGGCTAGGGAGCACAGGGTGACAGAAAAGGGGAACATTTTACTTGGATCTTTACTGCACTATTTTTTATTTTAAAAGGGCATTTAAAAAGGATACAATTCACTCTTAAATGCTGTTTTTATAGACTAAATCTGATCCAATATTTATGGCTTAAAACCAATTTCCGACAATTAGTTAAAATTGGCTTGATTCAGAACAGATCATGAATGAACAAAACGTTCAATGAGAATGGTTGATTTGAATCAAGAACTTTTTAAGCACCTTGTTTTTTTTAACGCCTTGACTTTTTTTGGTTAAAAAAAACAAGTACTTTAACACATCCAGCGCCGGAAACGGCTTACGACGTGTTTCAAGTTCATGCCAATTCTGCCATTACACGGCGTACGACGTTATTGAGATCATATTTCATTTTTTCGCCATGTTATTCATAATAATTCATAATTCTGGTCTGATGCAGTGGGAGCATGCACAACTCTGCAACGCTTCAATACTGCCGCCTGGTGGATGATCGGCGAGTTACCAAACCGGAAATGGACGAGTCGATCTCGGTGCGTCTAGGAAATGCGTCCGGCACTCGCATATTGTCGCGGGACTCAAGACACACACTGTGTATATGGATCGCTGCCATAACTCAATAATCGACATGATTTGGGCTGTTATTATTATTATACAAACCGGAAATGGATCGACTCGATCGCCGTCAAATAAGTGGGATCTTTTTGCTCCAGTCTCGTCGGCCAACGGTAAGAGGACGCCGACGTCATTTTCAAGGCGATTGTACATTTCTTTGTTTACAAACCAACTGATCAATAAATCAACCCATACTACATAAAGCATTTACTGACGATCACGGAATTATAAACGACCCCCCCCGCCCCCTTTCATCCGTGCATGATGAGTAGGGATGGGAATTGATAGGATTTTATCGATACGATTCCATTATCGATTCTGCTTATCGATTCGATTCTGCTTATCGATTCGATTCTTTATCGATTCTCTTATCGATACCTGATCAATTTATAATTTAAATAAATAAATTGGAAATGCAACAGAACTAAGCTGGTTAGAATAACAACATGCAACTTGACATTTCTGATTGTCATTTATTGTTGAGCCCCCATGTCAGGGGCGACAGTGGCTCGGGAGGTAGAGCAGTCGTCTGGCAATCCGGAGGTTCCCGGTTCGATTCCCGCTCCTCCCGGGCAGCGTGTCGATGTGTCCTTGAGCAAGACACTTAACCCCTAACTGCTCCCGATGAGCAGGTTGGCACCTTGCATGGTTGCCTGCGCCGTCGTTGTGTGAATGTGTGAGTGATTGGGTAAAATGTAAGGAACAAATTGTAAAGCGCTTTGGATAAAAGCGCTATATAAAAAAGCAGCCATTTACCATGTCAGAAAAATACAAAAACTGTAAAAAATAAAACATTAACTATAGCCTACACTTAAATAAAATAATGTATTTGAGATTCTCTTAAAATGTATTTATTTTTTTATTCTTAAACTAATTTAATCTATTGAATAACAGTCGTTATTCCTCTGACTTCTGTCTCACACACACACACACACACACACACACACACACACACACACAGACACACAGAGCTCCCTCCCCGGGCCCCTGTCCTGTAGGTATTGGCTTGTGTTGCTACACGGACACATTTGTATGTTGCACCATGGTACTTCCTGTCTGACGGACTTAGTAAATAAACAATCCGGCTCTTATTATATGTGAACTAAAGAGTACAATGTTTACAGAACAGTCCCCACCCGCTGTTTTATTGTATTTGTACCTGTACTATCCGCTGTCAGCTGTTTATCTCTCTTTGTGAGCTTGATTAAATAGCGTTAGCTCACGTTAGCTAGCGATAGCTCCGCGGCTAATTTTAGCTCACCCTAAACTAAATCAATGAAAGCATTCAAGTAGTTTTCACTGCACATAGAAGTAGCCAAACAGCGGGAGCATTTCGGGAGCATATGACCAAAAGCCAGGCAATTTCGAGCCCTTAAGGAATCAAATAGAGTCTGCCATGGCTACATGCTAACGCGCGCAACTGTAGGAAAAACCTGGCAGCGTTAAGGGAATCGAAAGTCACAGGAGCCACACGGTTCCAGGCATCGGCCAATTAGGAACCCAACGGGAACCGGTTTTCGATTCCCATCCCTAATGATGAGTCATAACGTTTAGGATCGTATTCAGTTGGATTTTTTAATATAGCGTGTATCACGAATAAACTGCAATCGATAATATATATTATGCGTTTAGGCCTATAACTAGCGTTCTAGGAATTACTGCAGAAAACGATAAAAACATTTATATTCTAGACGGTATTTTCGTATGAATGAAAAAGTATAACGTTCCCACATCCTGAACGATAGATAATTGATGTTGAATGGGCCATAGTAATGTCAATTTAGCAATACAATTTAAAAAGTTATAGCCCTGCAAAGAAGGTGAGTGACTCCATAGGGTTACAGCACTGGCAGAGAGTGGTATAAGATGGGCTAGAAGCGTGGCAGGGAATGGGTTAAGGACCTTGTGCGAACCCTGAAGCAAGCTAGCTGGCTGCTGTCATTGCTAAGTAACAGCTAGATATTTGAGAGTCGCAGCAGGCTAACATTATTTCCAGGAACAAAAGCATTCATTCCGAAAGTTATGTCATTGATGCTTGAAATGTCTGAGCTTCCACGTTAACGTGTGGTTGTTTTTACTTAATAGAGCATGAGATAATCCAATAAGCGAGCAAATAGGTAGCTTCCAAAAGCATTAAGCAATTAGTTACATCACTGATGCTTGAAATGTGTGAACTTAGTGAAACAACATGGTAAACATACAAAACCTAGCTACAATGTAACATCTCCAGTCACTCTTTCATCTTTCTCTTCTGTTCTCCCAGCTGTTAACAGACTGTTATACTACCTGGCTAGCTACTGCTGTATCCAGCATGCCGTGTAGCGCTGTAACAATACTCAATACACTACACAGTGCAGTTGCCGGTAAAAACAAAGGGAAATTGTTATTAAGGATATTAGTTATTATGGATATTTATTCACATAAACTATATAATTTTTTTAATAATTAAACGACTATTGAAATATTCAATGCCTAATCTTTACATAGATCTACGCCCTGGTGGCGGGAAACTTCTAAAATCATACAATCTAAAATCGTCTTAAAAAAAAAAAAAAAAAAAATTACGTCATATTTATTTTAGGTTAGGGTGGGGCGAGAGGTCTTGACTGAGGTTAAGGTTCAGGTTAGGTTTATTAACAATTTTATTATAAAAAAAATTCAACGATTTTTTTTAAGCATTTTTACAGCTTTATTTTGGTCAGACATGACCGACAGAGAGCAGAGGACAGTGTGGGGGGGGGGGGGGGGGACTGAGGACATGACCGACAGAGAGCAGAGGACAGTGTGGGGGGGGGGGGGGACTGAGGACATGACGACAGAGAGCAGAGGACAGTGTGGGGGGGGGGGGGGGGGGACTGAGGACATGACGACAGAGAGCAGAGGACAGGGGTGTGTGGGGGGGGGGGGGACTGAGGACATGACCGACAGAGAGCAGAGGACAGTGTGGGGGGGGGGGGGGGGGGGGACTGAGGACATGACGACAGAGAGCAGAGGACAGTGTGGGGGGGGGGACTGAGGACATGACCGACAGAGAGCAGAGGACAGTGTGGGGGGGGGGGGGGGACGGGACTGAGGACATGACCGACAGAGCAGAGGACAGTGTGGGGGGGGGGACTGAGGACATGACCGACAGAGAGCAGAGGACAGTGTGGGGGGGGGGGGGGGACTGAGGACATGACCGACAGAGAGCAGAGGACAGTGTGGGGGGGGGGGGGGGGGGACTGAGGACATGACCGACAGAGAGCAGAGGACAGTGTGGGGGGGGGGGGGGGGGGACTGAGGACATGACGACAGAGAGCAGAGGACAGTGTGGGGGGGGGGGGGGGGGACTGGGGGGGGGACTGAGGACATGACCAAGAGCAGAGGACCGAGTGGGGGGGGGGGGGGGACTGAGGACATGACGACAGAGAGCAGAGGACAGCTGAGGACATGACCGACAGGTGAGCAGAGGACAGTGTGGGGGGGGGGGGGGGGACTGAGGACATGACCGACAGAGAGCAGAGGACAGTGTGGGGGGGGGGGGGGGGCTGAGGACTGACGACAGAGCAGAGGACAGTGTGGGGGGGGGGGGGGACTGAGGACATGACCGACAGAGAGCAGAGGACAGTGTGGGGGGGGGGGGGGACTGAGGACATGACCGACAGAGAGCAGAGGACAGTGTGGGGGGGGGGGGGACTGAGGACATGACGACAGAGAGCAGAGGACAGTGTGGGGGGGGGGGGGGGACTGATGACCGACAGAGAGCAGAGGACAGTGTGGGGGGGGGGGGGGGGACTGAGGACATGACCGACAGAGAGCAGAGGACAGTGTGGGGGGGGGGGGGGACTGAGGACATGACCGACAGAGAGCAGAGGACAGTTGTGGGGGGGGGGGGGGGGGGGGACTGAGGACATGACCGACAGAGAGCAGAGGACAGTGTGGGGGGGGGGGGGGGACTGAGGACATGACCGACAGAGAGCAGAGGACAGTGTGGGGGGGGGGGGGACTGAGACATGACCGACAGAGAGCAGAGGACAGTGTGGGGGGGGGGGGGACTGAGGACATGACCGACAGAGAGCAGAGGACAGTGTGGGGGGGGGGGGACTGAGGACATGACCGACAGAGAGCAGAGGACAGTGTGGGGGGGGGGGGGGGACTGAGGACATGACCGACAGAGAGCAGAGGACAGTGTGGGGGGGGGGGGGGACTGAGGACATGACCGGCAGAGAGCAGAGGACAGTGTGGGGGGGGGGGGGGACTGAGGACATGACCGACAGAGAGCAGAGGACAGTGTGGGGGGGGGGGGGGGGACTGAGACATGACCGACAGAGAGCAGAGGACAGTGTGGGGGGGGGGGGGACTGAGGACATGACCGGCAGAGACAGTGTGGGGGGGGGGGGGGGGACTGAGGACATGACCGACAGAGAGCAGAGGACAGTGGGGGGGGGGGGACTGAGGACATGACCGACAGAGCAGAGGACAGTGTGGGGGGGGGGGGGACTGAGGACATGACCGGCAGAGAGCAGAGGACAGTGTGGGGGGGGGGGGGGGACTGAGGACATGACCGACAGAGAGCAGAGACAGTGTGGGGGGGGGGGGGGGGACTGAGGACATGACCGACAGAGAGCAGAGGACAGTGTGGGGGGGGGGGGGACTGAGGACATGACCGACAGAGAGCAGAGGACAGTGTGGGGGGGGGGGGGACTGAGGACATGACCGGCAGAGGACAGTGTGGGGGGGGGGGGGGGGACTGAGGACATGACGACAGAGAGCAGAGGACAGTGTGGGGGGGGGGGGGACTGAGGACATGACCGACAGAGAGCAGAGGACAGTGTGGGGGGGGGGGGGACTGAGGACATGACCGACAGAGAGCAGAGGACAGTGTGGGGGGGGGGGGGGGACTGAGGACATGACGACAGAGAGCAGAGGCAGTGTTGGGGGGGGGGGGGGGGGGGGACTGAGGACATGACCTGACAGAGAGCAGAGGACAGTTTGGGGGGGGGGGGGACTGAGGACATGACCGACAGAGAGCAGAGGACAGTGTGGGGGGGGGGACTGAGGACATGACCGACAGAGAGCAGAGGACAGTGTGGGGGGGGGGGGGGGGACTGAGACATGACCGACAGAGAGCAGAGGACAGTGTGGGGGGGGGGGGGGACTGAGGACATGACCGACAGAGAGCAGAGGACAGTGTGGGGGGGGGGGGGGGACTGAGGACATGACCGGCAGAGAGCAGAGGACAGTGGTGAGGGGGGGGGGGGGACAGAGGACATGCGGCAGAGGACAGTGTGGGGGGGGGGGGGGACTGAGGACATGACCGGCAGAGAGCAGAGACAGTGTGGGGGGGGGGGGACTGAGGACATGACGACAGAGCAGAGGACATTGGGGGGGACTGAGGACATGACCGGCAGAGGACAGTGTGGGGGGGGGGGGGGACTGAGGACATGACGACAGAGAGCAGAGGACAGTGTGGGGGGGGGGGGGGGACTGAGACATGACCGACAGAGAGCAGAGGACAGTGTGGAGGGGGGGGGGGACTGAGGACATGACGACAGAGAGAGCAGAGGACAGTGCGGGGGGGACTGAGGACATGACCGACAGAGAGCAGAGGACAGTGTGGGGGGTGGGGACTGAGGACATGACCGACAGAGAGCAGAGGACAGTGTGGGGGGGGGGGACTGAGGACATGACCGACAGAGAGCAGAGGACAGTGTGGGGGGGGGGACTGAGACATGACCGACAGAGAGCAGAGGACAGTGTGGGGGGGGGGGGGGACTGAGGACATGACTGACAGAGAGCAGAGGACAGTGTGGGGGGGGGGGACTGAGGACATGACGACAGAGAGCAGAGGACAGTGGGGGGGGGGGACTGAGGACATGACTGACAGAGCAGAGGACAGTGTGGGGGGGGACTGAGGACATGACCGACAGAGAGCAGAGGACAGTGTGGGGGGGGGGGGGGGACTGAGGACATGACCGACAGAGAGCAGAGGACAGTGTGGGGGGGGGGGGGGGGACTGAGGACATGACCGACAGAGAGCAGAGGACAGTGTGGGGGGGGGGGGGGGACTGAGGACATGACCGCAGAGGACAGTGTGGGGGGGGGGACTGAGGACATGACCGACAGAGAGCAGAGGACAGTGTGGGGGGGGGACTGAGGACATGACGACAGAGAGCAGAGGACAGTGGGGGGGGGGACTGAGGACATGACTGACAGAGAGCGAGGACAGTGGTGGGGGGGGGGGGGGACTGAGGACATGACCGACAGAGAGCAGAGGACAGTGTGGGGGGGGGGGGGGGACTGAGGACATGACCGACAGAGAGCAGAGGACAGTGTGGGGGGGGGGGGACTGAGGACATGACCGACAGAGAGCAGAGGACAGTGTGGGGGGGGGGACTGAGGACATGACCGACAGAGAGCAGAGGACAGTGTGGGACGGGGGGGGGGACTGAGGACATGACCGGCAGAGGACAGTGTGGGGGGGGGGGGGGGGGGACTGAGGACATGACCGACAGAGAGCAGAGGACAGTGTGGGGGGGGGGACTGAGGACATGACCGACAGAGAGCAGAGGACAGTGTGGGGGGGGGGACTGAGGACATGACCGACAGAGAGCAGAGGACAGTGTGGGGGGGGGGGGGGGGGACTGAGGACATGACCGACAGAGAGCAGAGGACAGTGTGGGGGGGGGGGACTGAGGACATGACCGACAGAGAGCAGAGACAGTGGGGGGGGGGGGACTGAGGACATGACCGACAGAGAGCAGAGGACAGTGTGGGGGGGGGGGGGACTGGAGGACATGACCGACAGAGAGCAGAGGACAGTGGGGGGGGGGGGGGGACTGAGGACATGACCGACAGAGAGCAGAGGACAGTGTGGGTGGGGGGGGGGGGACTGAGGACATGACCGACAGAGAGCAGAGGACAGTGTGGGGGGGACTGAGGACATGACCGACAGAGAGCAGAGGACAGTGTGGGGGGGGGGGGGACTGAGGACATGACCGACAGAGAGCAGAGGACAGTGTGGGGGGGGGGGGGACTGAGGACATGACCGACAGAGAGCAGAGGACAGTGTGGGGGGGGGGGGGGACTGAGGACATGACCGACAGAGAGCAGAGGACAGTGTGGGGGGGGGGGACTGAGGACATGACCGACAGAGAGCAGAGGACAGTGTGGGGGGGGGGGGGGGACTGAGGACATGACCGACAGAGAGCAGAGGACAGTGTGGGGGGGGGGGGGGGACTGAGGACATGACCGACAGAGAGCAGAGGACAGTGGGGGGGGGGGGGACTGAGGACATGACCGACAGAGAGCAGGGGACAGTGTGGGGGGGGGGGGGACTGAGGACATGACCGACAGAGAGCAGAGGACAGTGTGGGGGGGGGGGGGTGGGACTGAGGACATGACCGACAGAGAGCAGAGGACAGTGTGGGGGGGGGGGGGGGGGACTGAGGACATGATGACAGAGAGCAGAGGACAGTGTGGGGGGGGGGGGGACTGAGGACATGACCGACAGAGAGCAGAGGACAGTGTGGGGGGGGGGGGGGGGGGACTGAGGACATGACGACAGAGAGCAGAGGACAGTGTGGGGGGGGGGGACTGAGGACATGACCGACAGAGCAGAGGACAGTGTGGGGGGGGGGGGGGGAGACATGACCGACAGAGAGCAGAGGACAGTGTGGGGGGGGGGGGACTGAGGACAGGACCGGCAGAGACAGTGTGGGGGGGGGGGGGGGGGACTGAGGACATGACGACAGAGAGCAGAGGACAGTGTGGGGGGGGGGGGGACTGAGGACATGACCGACAGAGAGCAGAGGACAGTGTGGAGGGGGGACTGAGGACATGACCGACAGAGAGCAGAGGGTAGTGCGGGGGGGGGGACTGAGGACATGACCGACAGAGAGCAGGCAGAGTGGGGGGGGGGGACTGAGGACATGACCGACAGAGAGCAGAGGACAGTGTGGGGGGGGGGGGGGACTGAGGACATGACCGACAGAGAGCAGAGGACAGGTGTGGGGGGGGGGGGTGGGGGGGGGGGGGACTGAGGACATGACCGACAGAGAGCAGAGGACAGTGTGGGGGGGGGGGGGGGACTGAGGACATGATGACAGAGAGCAGAGGACAGTGTGGGGGGGGGGGGGGACTGAGGACATGACCGACAGAGAGCAGAGGACAGTGTGGGGGGGGGGGGGGGGGGACTGAGGACATGACCGGCAGAGGACAGTGTGGGGGGGGGGGGACTGAGGACTGACGACAGAGAGCAGAGGACAGTGTGGGGGGACTGAGGACATGACGACAGAGAGCAGAGGACAGTGTGGGGGGGGGGGGGGGGGACTGAGGACATGACCGACAGAGAGCAGAGGACAGTGGGGGTGGGGACGGGGGGACTGAGGACATGACCGACAGAGAGCAGGGACAGTGTGGGGGGGGGGGGGGGGGACATGACCGACAGAGAGCAGAGGACAGTGGGGGGGGGGGGGGGGACTGAGGACATGACCGACAGAGAGCAGAGGACAGTGGGGGGGGACGGGGGACTGAGGACATGACCGACAGAGAGCAGAGGACAGTGTGGGGGGGGGGGGGGGGGGGACATGACCGACAGGAGCAGAGGACAGTGTGGGGGGGGGGGGGGGACTGAGGACATGACCGACAGAGAGCAGAGGACAGTGTGGGGGGGGGGGGGGGACTGAGGACATGACCGACAGAGAGCAGAGGACAGTGGGGGGGGGGGGGGACTGAGGACATGACCGACAGAGAGCAGAGGACAGTGTGGGGGGGGGGGGGGGGGGGACTGAGGACATGACCGACAGAGAGCAGAGGACAGTGGGGGGGGGGACGGGGGGACTGAGGACATGACCGACAGAGAGCAGAGGACAGTGTGGGGGGGGGGGGGGGGGGACATGACCGACAGAGAGCAGAGGACAGTGTGGGGGGGGGGGGGGGACTGAGGACATGACCGACAGAGAGCAGAGGACAGTGTGGGGGGGGGGGGGGGGGGACTGAGGACATGACCGACAGAGAGCAGAGGACAGTGGGGGGGGGGGGGGGGGGGGGAATGAGGACATGACCGACAGAGAGCAGAGGACAGTGTGGGGGGGGGGGGGGACTGAGGACATGACGACAGAGAGCAGAGGACAGTGTGGGGGGGGGGGGGACTGAGGACATGACCGACAGAGAGCAGAGGACAGTGTGGGGGGGGGGACTGAGGACATGACCGACAGAGAGCAGAGGACAGTGTGGGGGGGGGGGGGGGACTGAGGACATGACCGACAGAGAGCAGAGGACAGCGTGGGGGGGGGGGGACTGAGGACATGACCAACAGAGAGCAGAGGACAGTGTGGGGGGGGGGGGGGGGGGGGACTGAGGACATGACCGACAGAGAGCAGAGGACAGGTGTGGGGGGGGGGGGGGACTGAGGACATGACCGACAGAGAGCAGAGGACAGTGTGGGGGGGGACTGAGGACATGCAGCAAATCCATCCGGGATCGGGAGACGAACCCGGGTCGACCGCGTAGGTCTGCAGCGCAGTAACGTGGTGTGGCCACTCGGGCGCCCCTATTAACAACTTTTTAAGTGAAAATTATAACAGGGTGCCCCCCCCCCCCCCCCCCCCGCATTGCTGAGAGACCAAATTCACCAACCATGGCACGGAAATGTTGATTAGACATCCATATCGATCTAAAAGTCCAAGTAAAGAAGTGATTTTGCTCGTAATGATATAAGTAGGGATGCCCCGATCACATTTTTTGCCACAGATACCTATCGTCGTGAGCCATATCGGCCGATACCGATCGTTTTAGATTTTTTCTTTTTTATTATTTTATATATTTTTTTTTATAAAATATATATATTATATAATTAGACTTGTACTTGTATTATCTGCGAGACATCGCCGCCACGCAACAAGTCAAAATGCTCGCTATCTGCAAACAGCTCCACTGTCTGTGTGTACTCTAGTAGCCTCCAGCTACGGCCAGGATTCTCCGGCGCTGCAGCTGGACCTAGTATTGGTATAAATCACATTCAGCAAGCCCTCAGCTCAAATACGCATCAAATCAATGTTATACGACATTGATATCAGGAGCTATCTGTAGCTACTGCTAGCCGGCTATATAACGTTAAACAATGCCTACTAAAAGTGAATAGTTGACTGGGTAATTTTGTTTAAACAGTAACGATAGCTAGGTAGCTAACATTAGCTCACGGTCGAATGCACTACAGACTCGAGCAGAGGAGCCTCCTCTCAGTCCTCTGTGTTTACAAACTCTACACGGGGGCGGGCGGGGCAAGGGAGGAGGAGGAGGAGGAGGAGCGGCAGTTTGCAGGTCCTGTGTGTCTGAGACAGACAGCGAGTGAGATCTCCGCTTGATCGGTTTCCGCGATCTGCGAATATGACTCATTATCGGAATTCACCAATCGCATATTTATACTGATTATCGGCCGATAACGATCGGTGGCCGATCGATCGGGGCATCCCTAGATATAAGATAAGATATTCCTTTATTGGTCCCCTTCTTGGGGAAGATAATGTTTGTAACCGTGTGTGTTCAGTGATCTTCAGTGTGCAAAACATGTTGCATCAGACAGGAATATAAGGGGGAGATGATGTATTTAGGGAACAATTATGATTTTAACACCATGCTAGGTGTCAGACACACACACACACTCACCACTTCTGTTTCCCTCCTGGAAGCCTCCAGGGCTGGACGCTTGTCTGCACATGCCCAGAGGGACGGAGCATCCGCTGCTGCCACGGTAACCATAAGAATGCTTAGGCGGGAACTGTGTTGTCATGACGCTGAAGGCGGAGTCGCTGGGGGCAACGGCGTAGCGCTTGGAGTCCACGGGGTCACACAGGAAGTCATCAGGCATCGATGTCTCTGCTGGAAATAATAA
Organism: Notolepis coatsorum; assembly: GCF_963971535.1. Taxonomy (NCBI): domain Eukaryota; kingdom Metazoa; phylum Chordata; class Actinopteri; order Aulopiformes; family Paralepididae; genus Notolepis; species Notolepis coatsorum. Next base: position 43,322,100 of record NC_140169.1, on the reverse strand, counting down.
TAGCTTCATTTTATATAGCGCCTTTCAAAAGACCCAAGGTCGCTTTACATAGGGGGAAAGGATAACAAAAGTAACAAACATAGTGGACAGACACAACACACAAAGTGAGAAATTAGGGGTTAAAGGTAGGGATGCACGATAATTATCGGGCCGATATCAGCAATTATGACGTCATCCCGATAACGTTATTGATAGCTCCGATAATATAATATATTTTTTGGTAAAAAAAAATGCGGTGTGGGTGAATTGGGATGAAGGGCGTTTGTTTTTACTGTAGGCTCCTCCCGTTTTGCCAGTACTGTGGTACGATAGCGTGTGGTTTAGGAAGAGGGCGTTTTACACAAATCCAGCGCTCCCTTTCTAGGCTGTGACGTAGCCACGTACGTTTCAGAAGCAGCGCGGATGTACACAAAGATGGCGTCAGTAGTGTGGGAATAGTTTGAGGAAAAAAGTTCGCTTGCTATTTGTAACAAATGCAATGCAGAAGTTCCACGAGGGAAAAGGGCAACAACTTATAATACATCCAACCTAACAAGTCACCTGCAACATCACCACCGCTACGATGGTGTGTTATTGTGTTAAAAGCCTACGACGACGCGCGAGCAGCCAAAGCTGCTGCAAATCTAGCCCCTTTCATGACTGTGATGCAACCCTTGGTTGAATACCGCAGTCACTTATTGCTCCGTAGTAGCCAGGTTAATTTGCACCACCAAGCACTGCTTAAAAGCTTGAGCCTGAGCCCTTGGGTCATTTCTGTCAAACTTCTTTCATTTAGCAAACGCCTCGTCAATAGGTACAAGCGCTGTGGGTTCATTTGTAGCTGCTTTGGATTCACAGCAGCTTTAGCTGCTCGCGCGTCGTCGTAGGCTTTTAACACACCATCGTAGCGGTGGTGATGTTGCAGGTGACTTGTTAGGTTGGATGTATTATAAGTTATTGACGGATTGTGAATTTTCTGATTCAAATTATATTTATTTGGAAAAATAAATATGGTCACTTTATCAGTCAAAACTGTTGTCTTGGCTTTGTTTTGTTCATAGTAGTAACGCTCATGTCATGATAAATCTGGTTAGGTCAAAACTACATTTAAAAAAAAAATTGTATAATACAATAAATATCGGTTATCGGTCTTGAGGAGCATAAAGTTATCGGTATTATCGGTGTCAAAAAATCAATATTGTGCACCCCTAGTTAAAGGCCAAGTTGAAGAGGTGGGTTTTGAGCAGTTTTTTTGAATGAGTCCAGAGTTGGGGCGTTGCGGAGTTCTGCAGGGAGGGAGTTCCAGAGGGTGGGAGAAATGACAGGAAACCACATAATCAGATCACCCAGCGTCACCAAGCAAGAATCAACTCATGCCTCATGTATCTTTTGGCTGCACTTCGGCCCGGAGCTACCGAGAGAACAGGGCTGAACATACAGGGCTGCAGAGCCACCCTGTGGTTTATGTATTTTGTTTTACAACTCACATCTGACATTACAAAGAAAATCCATTAAAATCAGTGTTGTTGCTAATGATTGACATAATATGCTAGCTAGCCTGTAATAATCCCAGAAAAATCTACTTTGCATTTGATATATTGAAAATATTTCACTTTGTGTGTGTTGATGCCATCACACACGTATTTAAAGGGTTCATTCTAAAATTAATTGAATATGTGGTGGTTATGATGGGCTTTTTTCAATCCGACATTACAAAAAATAAAAAATCCATCGAAATCAGTGTTGTTGCTATATGCTAGCCTATTTCCCCAGTCCGGCCCTGCCTAGAGGGCGCCGTTACATACAATACATTACAGATTCAACCAGTCAGTATTGATCTCATCCAATTACACCAGTATCCCTTCTTGCTGGGGCCAACAGAAATGTCAGAGAACTCACCCTTTACTGTATTTAGTAGGGATGCACCGATATGAAAATTGGCCGCCGATACCGATTGTTCAACTAACACTATCGGCCGATACCGATACCGATACCGATATTTGTATATAAGTATTTGTAAAAAAAAAAAAAAAAAAAAATTTAATTATTTTTTTTTTTAATGAAACTACTGTATATTTGTATGTGTATGTTTGTATTTGTAGGCCTCTTTACTTACTTAAAAAAAGGAAACGTCAAGAAATATGTTTATGGTATCACTATCTCTCTCCCAGTATCGTCTTGCGGCCTGCAGAGGGATACTATTTTCTCAACCAGAGCTTTCAACCAATGCAATGGAACCATTCTTGCGGCCTGCAGCGGGATACTATTCTCTCAACCAGAGCTTTCAACCAATGCAATGGAACCATTTTGATTGACAGTCGATTCGGCCAATTACGCCACACCGCTAGCACCCACCTCCTGCTGTCCACCAATCGGCAAGCGTTTATAAATTTTTCTACTTCCGGGCATGCCGCCATTGTTCTGTTTGCGAATGCGAGAGCACTGCAGAACACACTTAACGTAGCTCCCGGCCCGCCGACCGGCGCTCCACGCATGACCAAATGAGACATAATGATTTTACTGCAACAAATGTTATAATAAAACAAAGCCTTTCTATACATTTGTCTGGTTGAAAACTTTATTAACAGATTGCAGAATGTGTAGTTGGGTACGGAATGAGCAACGGAATGGAACCGAGCTATGAACGGGCTAACGGAGTAATGCCTTGTTTACTGCTATCTTCGGGTAAATAATATGCTTGTTATTGAACGTGTAACACTTCATTTTAACAGCAGATACTTTCTTAAATGCCATCTTCCCGAGAGAGGGTGTTGACGGGGAGTTGTGTTATTAATAGCATTGAACAGCTAACCGAAAGCTAGCGTTAACTATTGTTAAAGGTTTAGCCATAACGTTACCTTGGCTAAAGTTGGGGCTATTCTTAATGCAGCAATAATGACTGCAGACATCCAAGCAAAGTACAGCAAGTTGACAAAGGAGTATTCCAACGCAAATCACATTTTCACCAGTAACGTTAGTCTTGCATCTAATTAGGGCTGACCTTCGAAGCTTTTTTTGGCAATCGAAGCTTCGGGGCCGAGCTTCGATTTTAATTCGAAGCTTCGAAAAAAAATTAAAAAAAAATTAAAAAAAATATTTTTTTTTAATTTTTTTTTTTTAATTTTTTTTTTTTTTTTTTATCTTATGTTGTGGGACTTGTACAGCACTTTCGTAAACGTTGTTGTTTTTAAATGTGCTCTATAAATAAAGTGGGTTGGATTAATTAATTAAGTAGCCCCTTTCGTGACTGACGCATCCAACAAGGTTTCACTCGGCTGTGTGATTTAATTCAAGGTGGATCGCTGTTGTCGTTTGAACAACTTCAGATTTCATGGGAACTACCAATCCCCCAAATCAAGAATGTTTAAGATGAATGAAGTAAGATTTTGATTATTTGAAATATGGCCTGTGTAGACTAAACTATGCACAGAATTATGTCAGTCTACAAGGTCCGAATTCTACATGGTCCGGCAATGTAGACCTTGTAGACTCCACTACAGACCAATTATCAGTGAATGTTCATGCATTTTTAAGAAGGGCAACTTCCACAAAAAAACAAAGAACTCACCAAAACATCTCAGTAGCACCTTATCTAAATGTTATATTTCATATATGGAGATTCATATTTATTTATGTATTGCATGCATTTCTACATTTTATTTCCTATTTTGTTTATTCATCCCAGTATCTTTCTTTCTTATGTGTGGAATTCTACAAGGTGCGCGCACACACACACACACACACACCTACACACACACACACACACACTTACATTTAGTCATTTAGCTGACGCTTTTATCCAAAGCGACTTACAAGTTCTGTACGACAAGACAGCAAGAAGGGTACAACTCTATCAGCTGAGTAACAATGTTCATCAAAGTGTTGCGTGTTACAGTGTAGGTTAGTTTATTAGGACAAGTGCATGACAGTAAGGTTAGTCACGGTTAGATATTTTTTTTTTTTTTTTATCATTTCAGATAATGGTTGAAGAAGTGAGTCTTTAGTCGACGGCGAAAGATTGGACGGGATTCGGCTGTCCTAACTGGGATGGGTAGCACACACACACACACACACACACACACACACACACACACACACACACACACACACACACACACACACACACACACACACACACACACACACACACACAAATCGAAGTAAAAAAAAAAAATTGAAAAAAAAAAAATTTGAAAAAAGAAATTAATTTTTTTTTTTTTTTTTTTTTTTAAACTTCGATTTTTTTTTTAATGTTCGAAGCTTGTGCCATCGAATCGAACGTTCGAAGCTTCGAAGCATTTAAGACAGCCCTACATCTAATAGCTAATAACGTAGCTACGTTAGCTGCCCGGCCCGCCGACCGGCGCTCCATGCATGACCAAATGAGACATAATGATTTTACTGCAACAAATGTTATAATAAAACAAAGCCTTTCTATACATTTGTCTGGTTGAAAACTTTATTAACAGATTGCAGAATGTGTAGTTGGGTACGGAATGAGCAACGGAATGGAACCGAGCTAATGAACGGACTCTGAGTAATGCCTTGCTGCTATGGGTAATAATAATATGCTGATGTTATTGTCCGTGTAACACTAACTATATAACGCTAATGCCACAAAACGAATGCCTTGTTAATCATAAGTAGTAACTGTGATGCAGTAGCTTGTGTGTGTGTGTGTGGGGGACGGCGGGCGTTGTGCAGGTAGGTCGCGAGTGAATTTTTTTTTTTTGCCTTTTGACGCTACACAAATTGATGGGTATTTATCGGCGACTGCTATCGGCACATTTGAGCTTATCGGCCGATAGGCCGATAGCAGTCAACAAGGCACTTATCGGCCGATACCGATACCCGACCGATATATCGGTGCACCCCTAGTATTTAGTATTTCTATTAAAACCTACATCATTGCGACTGAGAGACACTGAGATAACTCAACACAGCTTGCCCACAGATTAGCTGTTCATTTAAGAAGCTTTGAGTGCCCTCAGCAGGCTATTGTATTGATGTGAAACCGTTGCAGGGCAGCCAGTAATTCTATTGAATGTGCTTGGCTCTATGCCAAGCTTTCTCTGCAGGTCAATAATGGAAATGCCCCGTAGATAAGCCCTGGCAGTTATAGATTTACCACATGACCGATTTATTACACCGAATACCGTTTCTGAGACGGATATTACCTACACAAATGTGCTCACATGAGGGGCAGCAGAGTGTTATTGTAGAACAGAAAAGCAATTATGTGATGATCCCTGGCAGTGACTGATGCCGCAGGCGACACGAACACAGAGCAGAACCAGAACACACAGCAGAACCATTCTCCAGCCTCGTTGCAAAGCCCTTTCGATTAAGTAATACTAAAACAAATGGGCATGCAGTTCATTCTACCCCGATGCCACCCCTGTAAATATTATGTACATTTTATTAATACCATATATAATATTTATTATGCTCCCATTACTGTATATTCTGTACAGCAGCAACACACTACCAAGCCAAATTCCTAGTATATGTAATAATATCAGGTGTAGTTTGGCGTAAAACCCAACACATACCAGTATTCCCATCAACAACATCTGACATTTCTTTCTTACATCTTTCCTAGTGATGCACGATATATCGGCCGCCGATATAATATCGGCCGATATGGCAGTTTTTTACACATCGGTATCGGTCCGATATATAGATTGGGCCGATATAAAAAAAAAAAAATTAATCTTTTATTTTTATTTACATGTTTGACTTAAATAGTTTCTCAATATCAGCCATTTCTGAAAAGAACTTACAAAAGTTATAAAAAAAAATTAAAAATTAAAAATAAAATAAAATGCGTTTTGGAAAATAGCTCTTTATTTGATTATCATAAAAAAGTGTTTTCTATACAGAGATATCGACATCGGTAAATATCGGTATCGGCCAGAACAGCAATATTAATATCTGTTATCGGTATCGGCCACAATTTTCACATCGGTGCATCACTAATCTTTTCCCAACAAAATGAATTATGATTTGAACCTATATACTTACAACAAATAAAAACAATAGAATTCATATGACAAGTAACCCGTTGATAAAAAACCGGGGTTTGATGGCATCCGGCAGATATCACACATACAGAGGTGGTGGAGGACAGATATCACACATACAGAGGTGGTGGAGGACAGATATCACACATACAGAGGTGGTGGAGGACAGATATCACACATACAGAGGTGGTGGAGGACAGATATCACACATACAGAGGTGGTGGAGGACAGATATCACACATACAGAGGTGGTGGAGGACAGATATCACACATACAGAGGTGGTGGAGGACAGATATCACACATACAGAGGTGGTGGAGGACAGATATCACACATACAGAGGTGGTGGAGGACAGATATCACACATACAGAGGTGGTGGAGGACAGATATCACACATACAGAGGTGGTGGAGGACAGATATCACACATACAGAGGTGGTGGAGGACAGATATCACACATACAGAGGTGGTGGAGGACAGATATCACACATACAGAGGTGGTGGAGGACAGATATCACACATACAGAGGTGGTGGAGGACAGATATCACACATAAAGAGGTGGTGGAGGACAGATATCACACATACAGAGGTGGTGGAGGACAGATATCACACATACAGAGGTGGTGGAGGACAGATATCACACATACAGAGGTGGTGGAGGACAGATATCACACATACAGAGGTGGTGGAGGACAGATATCACACATACAGAGGTGGTGGAGGACAGATATCACACATACAGAGGTGGTGGAGGACAGATATCACACATACAGAGGTGGTGGAGGACAGATATCACACATACAGAGGTGGTGGAGGACAGATATCACACATACAGAGGTGGTGGAGGACAGATATCACACATACAGAGGTGGTGGAGGACAGATATCACACATACAGAGGTGGTGGAGGACAGATATCACACATACAGAGGTGGTGGAGGACAGATATCACACATACAGCCAGAATAACAGTCATAATAAATCTTTGAAAATCCTACATTTCAGCAAAGACACAGATTGTGTGAGCGTGCTGCGTGTACATCTACAGCATGCTGCATGACATCAAACACACCTCATGATATGCACACACAAAGAGCAATACCCTCTCCCTCTCTCTCCACCCCCCCCCCCATGATATAATCCATCAACTCTGTATGATAGCATGTACAATAATGTTGTATACCGTATCTTTTTTTTTACCGTATATCTCTCCACATCTGTCTGTACATACCTGCATATACTCCTTTCACACATATCTGTAGATACCATTAGTATATCTATATCTGTACATATCCCTTATCCACTAGTTACGCTGATGGCCAGTATGACTTACTACTAGGGGTGGGAATCACCAGTTTCATCATGATACGATACGATATCGATTCTTTGGACAACGATACGATATTTGCCAATATCACAAAGTCTCTCACGATACAATACGATACGATTAGATTCAGGTGCCTGCGATCGATACGAGATGATATCATATGCCCATTTAACACAATCAGTAACATTTAGATCAACAAAAAAAAGGTAATGAAAATATCATTTGACATTTGTATTTTTGAGCTCTTCCAGACATTTAAAGGAAAATCAATCTATTGTTTTTAATACAAATAGACCTCCTGTTCACTGTAAAGTGCCACGTTTTTATATATTGAGCTTTAAACTTTAAGCTACATTTTTTGGAACTCAAAACTCACAACCTCCCTCTCCCAAACCGTTCCTACAACAATTTGTTGATGTTGCATGATCATGTATAGGCCTACATTTATTATGTATTATATTGTTTATGTTTAAATAACATTTAAACATCAAACTCCTCTGACCTCATCTGGTCTTTCCAAAGACGCGCGCACACACACACACACACAGAAAGGGAGAATGCTATGCTGTAACATCTACACACACGGAGCTACTGCTGTTGTTCTTGGGCGGATATGAGACTCGCCACAGGATTTTCAAAATAAGTATCGATATGAATCGATCTTATTACATCGCATCGATCCGATTCGATTGTTGATAATTACATCGATGTATCGATCTGGATCGATGTATCGTCCCACCCCTACTTACTACCATAGTGTCTTTATACCAGGGCATGTGAGCGGCGCGGGGAGCGGAGCGGGCGGTTTTGACGTGAGCGACGGAGTGGGTTTTAAAATGGGTCGGCGCGACGTCCGGAGCAAGAGTTCTCCTCCGCTCCAATCCACTCCGGGCCGCTCAGTGGTTTAACACTGATGTAATATACATGTAGTACAATGCCAAAGCAACAGGTGGCGATGTACAAACATGAAGGCCATTTTCAACCAATGAGAAGGGTGAACAGTCACTCACATCCTGCTAGACCAAAGTATATTCCGCCATTGTTGTTGATGTTAGCTTACATGCTAACGTGAATGGCAGCGACCATAGCATTGTGGCTAGGCTAGCTACCATCGCTTAATAGAGCTAGTTGAATGGATAAACAACGTTATTTAACATTGCAGAATGGGTACAATTACAATACGGCTCAATACAAACAGTTGTAGGGCCCAGGGGGTGTAGACTGTTGTAGTTTGGTCAAATCAAGCTAATTTACATCATGCTCTAAAAAGAGTTCTGCTGAGCGAGCTGTGGAGCGGGGAGCGCTTGATTGGTAAATGAACGTGAGCAGTGAGCGGAGCGGTGAGCGACTTGGGGGGGCGGGCCGCGTCTATACTTTCTACAACGGAGCTCGGTTTCCGGGATCCTCCGATTGGCCACGACGCCCACGTGACCTCCGCTAGCACGCCCCCTTCCTGCCGCGCTGCGCTCGCCAAGCTCCTGCCGCACCGCCGCGCTCCCAGCTTCCTCAATGAAATGGAAATCGCTACTTTACATCAGGGTGAACGCTGGCTGTTGGTAACACCACCCACTTCAATGACAGGCTCTCATATTTGCGAATGCATAAACTATTAAAAAAATATACCGTTAACTGGAATATGTTGTTTCTTTACACATATGTTGGATTATGTAATTGGTTTGTCATGACAAACCAATAAAATCGCTACTTTACATCAGGCTGAACGCTGTTATGCTGCCACCACCCACTTCAATGACAGAGCTCGGCTCATTACATCAGGCTGAACGCTGTTATGCTGCCACCACCCACTTCAATGACAGAGCTCGGTACATTACATCAGGCTGAACGCTGTTATGCTGCCACCACCCAGTTCAATGACAGAGCTCGGTACATTACATCAGGCTGAACGCTGTTATGCTGCCACCTCCCACTTCAATGACAGAGCTCGGTGCATTACATCAGGCTGAACGCTGTTATGCTGCCACCACCCAGTTCAATGACAGAGCTCGGTGCATTACATCAGGCTGAGCGCTGTTATGCTGCCACCACCCACTTCAATGACAGAGCTCAGCACATTACATCAGGCTGAACGATGTTATGCTGCCACCACCCACTTCAATGACAGAGCTCGGCGCGGCAGGAGCTTGGCGCTGAGGAAGCTGGCGAGCGCGGCAGGAAGGGGGCGTGCTAGCGGAGTTCACGTGGGCGTCGTGGCCAATCGGAGGAACCCGGAAATCGAGCTCCGTTGTAGAAAGTATAGACGCGGGCGGGCCAACATGAGCGGATGAGAGCGGAACCAGACGTCTAGAGCGAAGAGCGGATTTTTCGAGCGCTCCGCTCCGCTCACATGCTCTGCTTTATACCTGTACATATGAATACTATAACTCTGTACATACATCTGATTAGTACTACACTCAGTAGTACTAACTTATATCTTTTAATCTTTTATGCCCAGTTTAATAACCTGTGCATTGTATATTACTATTGCACTTTACTGTTACATTTGCACTCTGGTTGGATGCCAGACTTAATTTGGTTGTACTGTACTTGTGCTGTATAATGAAAATACATTTGAATCTAATATTTGCACTTCTGTGTTGAGCCTCAGTGTTATAGTAAGTCAAGCAGAGGAGGCGGAGAGGGAATAAACACAGCTAGGCCTGCCACGATAACACATTTTGCTGGGCGATTAATTGCCCCCGAAAATATCGCGATAAGCGATATTATTGCGACCGGTTAGAGAATTTTTTTTTGAGACATTTATTTCTTGAAGCCCACCGCTCCGTCTTTTCCGGTGTTTTAGACTTTTATTTTGAAGCCCACCGACCGGACCGGAAGTATTGTTGTTATTATCCTAGCAGAACGTATTGAGCGGACAACTTGTCTCGTCCGGTTCTGTGTTTTTGAGCTAATGATAAAACAAATATTGAGATTGTTGGTGAACAACTAACTTTAGGTTAGTTTTAACGTTAGCTACTAACGTTAGATGCAGCTACTACAGGCAATCAACGATGAGGAGGAAGCGTCAAAGCCGTATATAATAGAATAGCTGTGGTGCGTAGGCACTGCAGCACGACTCGAAACTACCTACTACGTTATAATAAATGAATTCATGTTTAACTTGTCCCCGTGTCCAGTCCTTTGACCAGCCCCACCCGTTCATTGTAAACAATGATGCATGTAATTGTATTAACGTTATTCTGTGTTGTAGCTATGCTATACGTTGTATTTCGTTTGTTAGCTATTTAGCTAATGTTGTTAGCATTGAATGAGAATCAACGCTAGATCTTTAATCTTTATTTAGCAGTCCAGTTTCTCCGGGCAGTAGCGAGTAACTACTTGGGTCTAAAAATAGCTAACGTTACACTACAAATAACGCTACTTGGTTAAAAGGAGCAACACCATTGAGAAATGTAGTTAAGCTATGTGGCGTTGCTACTGCCCCACGGAGCTCCTGTGCTGTGCTCTGTAGTAACGCCAGCGGCCCCCCACACGGAGAGAGACTGACAAGGGGCACTGGTTCCGCCTCATTAAAACAAACGCGCAAATAGCAATTAATCGCGCCCGTCAAAATCATTGCATTAATTTTAATTATCGCGGCAATTAATCGATTTATTGCTTATCGTGGCAGGCCTAAACACAGCAAATAAGTCCTCACAACCCCTCTACACACATAATATTTGATTACTCTTGATGCAACATGCAGACATACACACACGGCACAAGAAGCTAATGTTTTACATCTAAAATCATATCTTCCATTGGGGACAAGTCACAACAAAGAGGAATGAATGAATCCACATCGAGTCCATTCAAGACAAAACACTTCCTAAGACCAATCAAACTCATCTTTGCGAGGGGGATTCAGACATCCTTCTGCTTGGGAAATAATTGGCCCAGCAGGGAAGTGGGTCGGGGTGAAGAAGATTATCATTAAAGGATGGGAAGAAAGAAAAATAAGGGAACCCGCCCCCTGACATCCAACTACGTCTTGAAGCACTACATGATCGTTGTACTGTACTACTCAAAACACAACTTTCTGTCTTGTAATCAGTAGGGATGGGGACCGAATCCGGTACTTTTAAGGGTATCGACCGATTCACATGAGATCCACCGGTGACACATTTCGGCAATGCAAAAAAGTCTGATGATGTCAACGTTTTGTTTACCGCTAAACAAAACCTATGAAGTGTGCCTCACATTCACAAGTGTGCCTCACGTTCACAAGACACGCTGACCTAGCATTTGAACTGATTCAACAACAACAACAAAGCAGTCGGGCCGATGGCAAGCCGATGCAGACAACGCTCGCTGCAATATTATATATATAGTAACACTTTGAGTGCCAGCCACGAGAAATCTCGTTAGTTCATGCCATGCGTCCCTCGAACAGGGAAAATACCGCCCCCCATCGTCTCTCCGGAAGGTATTGCACCCATTGGATTGGACTGAATGAAATGGATGGGGGGGGGGAAAAAAAGAGTCCGGAATCCACATTTTACTTATCAGGCATGTAACCGGAGACGATCCCAGTCATTGCCCACCCTCAGAACAGCGTGGATTATGTGTTTCCAGTACCCAGCGTTGGATCAATAAACTCGATCGATATTTGGAATTGCGATCAGGAATTGGAATAATCTTTTTGGAGAACATCTGATCTGAGGTAAGGAATCTATTTTACCAGTCTTGGGATAATCAGAGCTCTTTTCACCTATATATCAACGTGTCCCATATGCGTGTGTGGCTGTGAGTGTGTGCTCGCTGATCAGGAAATAAGATAATCGATTTTTCAGCCCGCTTCTCTAGCGTGCATAAGTACACATATACTATCGATAATCTAGCGTTTATTTGAAAACTATTCATAAATAGGCCGAAAAATTACAACGTGTTTTGTGTATTCCAGTAAAGCGTGATTCCTGCAGAATCTTACATTTTTTTCTGGAAGTTTAAAAAAAGAGCGTTTTTCAAAATGGTATAAAAACGGAAATGTAACGATTAAAAAACAATCCGTTTCGACAATGTTGACTGCAAACAAATCATTGATAAGCGACGGGCGTATTAGACAGGCATAATTTAAGATATAGTTTATGCGTTCGCAAATGTGCTCGCCCTCCCATTGACTACAGCGCTGGCACTCAAGCGCTATTTCTGGCACCCCCTGCTGGCACTCAAAGTGTTAACAAATTGTTCTAAATAAATAATAATAAATCATTTGAAGTTTGGACACATTTTTTACAACTGGTAGGTAGGTAGATTCAATTTTTAGCGACTAAAGTACAGAAAAAATGTACCGTTGGGTACCGGTATCGATTCACAGGTACCGGTTCAAATGTAAAGTGCCCAACCCTAGTAATCAGGAATGTTGAAGGCGTCATGGTTTCACAGCACATGAGTGATGGGCGACAGGGAGCGATAGCGGGGGTAGTCACTACAAGATCTTTCACCAGGGCGGCTGGGTGGCGCAGCGGACATTGCACTCGTCACCAACGCAAGAGACACCGGGTTCGAATCCGGCTGTCGGCGTTGCCTCCGGCTTGGGCCGGCCGTCATACTAACTCAATTGGTAGAGTTAGCGGGTGGGAAGTCAAAGGGTGGTAGTCTGGTCGTTGTGAACAGCGACTCCTACAGGTCGGTTGGGGCGCCTGCACAGCAAAGTCAGGAAAATTGCAGGGGCAGTGTGAGCCTCCTACGCGTTACTCCTCGCCAAATGAGAGTCTGCGCTGGCAGGTGAAAAGATGTGACAAGGGGTGCTCCAGTAGCACACCATGTTACCGCGCTGCGTCGCGGGACTCCGTGCTGCGTCACGGATCTGGTTGACTCCGAGTTCAATTCCCGGACTCGCCGTCATTTGCCGAATGTCTCCCCCTGCTCTCTCTCCCGTTTCGCCCTACAACTGTCGGTCATGCTTGACCAGAAAAGCGATAAACGCTAAAAAATAAAGTTTTAAAAAAAGAAAAGATGTGACAGGCTGCCTCCACATGTATCGGAGGGGACATGTGATGCAAGGCTTCTATCCTCCCTACAACCGGCCAGTGGGGGGCATATGCGAGCAACGATCAGGACAGGGGAGGGAGAATTGGCACGAGAGGTCAAATGGGATGGGGAGAAAAATCACAGAAAAGAGAAGAAAAAGCTAGATAAAAAAATATATATATCTTTCACCAGTCTGTCTGGTCTCCAAAAAAACTATATTTTGTCACGAAAACACACACCAGAAGTGACATGGGAATACACTGGAGAAAGCACAGGGCAAGGTTTTAGCGGTTTCCCTTTTGCTTTGAGAGAATGGGTCCTTCTGTCCCCGTGCCACTGCCTGGTCTTTGTCCGTCTCTCTCTCTCTCTCCACTCGTTATTCTCCTCCATATTCTCATTCAGAATATGAAACTCTTATCGCCAAATTGAGGTGATAAATACAGCTTTGTAAAATCATTATGATCATAATAACATATGATAGGGGAGTGGGGGATGGGTGTTACCTGTGAGGGGGGCCTGTGGGGTGGTGGAGTGGGGGGATGGGTGTTACCTGTGAGGGCCTGTGGGGTGGTGGAGTGGGGGGATGGGTGTTACCTGTGAGGGGGGCCTGTGGGGTGGTGGAGTGGGGGGATGGGTGTTACCTGTGAGGGGGGCCTGTGGGGTGGTGGAGTGGGGGGATGGGTGTTACCTGTGAGGGCCTGTGGGGTGGTGGAGTGGGGGGATGGGTGTTACCTGTGAGGGGGGCCTGTGGGGTGGTGGAGTGGGGGGATGGGTGTTACCTGTGGGGGCCTGTGGGGTGGTGGAGTGGGGGGATGGGTGTTACCTGTGGGGGCCTGTGGGGTGGTGGAGTGGGGGGATGGGTGTTAACTGTGGGGGCCTGTGGGGTGGTGGAGTGGGGGGATGGGTGTTACCTGTGGGGGCCTGTGGGGTGGTGGAGTGGGGGGGATGGGTGTTACCTGTGGGGTGGTGGAGTGGGGGGATGGGTGTTACCTGTGGGGGCCTGTGGGGTGGTGGAGTGGGGGGATGGGTGTTACCTGTGGGGGCCTGTGGGGTGGTGGAGTGGGGGGATGGGTGTTACCTGTGGGGGCCTGTGGGGTGGTGGAGTGGGGGGATGGGTGTTACCTGTGGGGGCCTGTGGGGTGGTGGAGTGGGGGGATGGGTGTTACCTGTGGGGGCCTGTGGGGTGGTGGAGTGGGGGGATGGGTGTTACCTGTGGGGGCCTGTGGGGTGGTGGAGTGGGGGGATGGGTGTTACCTGTGGGGGCCTGTGGGCTGGTGGAGTGGGGGGTGGGTGTTACCTGTGGGGGCCTGTGGGGTGGTGGAGTGGGTGTTACCTGTGGGGGGGGCCTGTGGGGTGGTGGAGTGGGTGTTACCTGTGGGGGGGGCCTGTGGGGTGGTGGAGTGGGTGTTACCTGTGGGGGCCTGTGGGGTGGTGGAGTGGGTGTTACCTGTGGGGGCCTGTGGGGTGGTGGAGTGGGTGTTACCTGTGGGGGGGGGCCTGTGGGTGGTGGAGTGGGGGGGGTGGGTGTTACCTGTGGGGGCCTGTGGGGTGGTGGAGTGGGTGTTACCTGTGGGGGCCTGTGGGGTGGTGGAGTGGGTGTTACCTGTGGGGGCCTGTGGGGTGGTGGAGTGGGTGTTACCTGTGGTGCCTGTGGGGTGGTGGAGTGGGTGTTACCTGTGGGGGCCTGTGGGGTGGTGGAGTGGGGGTTACCTGTGGGGGGGGGCCTGTGGGGTGGTGGAGTGGGGGGTGGGTGTTACCTGTGGGGGCCTGTGGGGTGGTGGAGTGGGTGTTACCTGTGGGGGCCTGTGGGGTGGTGGAGTGGGTGTTACCTGTGGGGGCCTGTGGGGTGGTGGAGTGGGTGTTACCTGTGGGGGGGGCCTGTGGGGTGGTGGAGTGGGTGTTACCTGTGGGGGCCTGTGGGGTGGTGGAGTGGGTGTTACCTGTGGGGGCCTGTGGGGTGGTGGAGTGGGTGTTACCTGTGGGGGGGGGCCTGTGGGGTGGTGGAGTGGGGGGGGTGGGTGTTACCTGTGGGGGCCTGTGGGGTGGTGGAGTGGGTGTTACCTGTGGGGGCCTGTGGGGTGGTGGAGTGGGTGTTACCTGTGGGGGCCTGTGGGGTGGGTGTTACCTGTGGGGGCCTGTGGGGTGGTGGAGTGGGTGTTACCTGTGGGGGGGGGCCTGTGGGGTGGTGGAGTGGGTGTTACCTGTGGGGGCCTGTGGGGTGGTGGAGTGGGTGTTACCTGTGGGGGCCTGTGGGGTGGTGGAGTGGGTGTTACCTGTGGGGGCCTGTGGGGTGGTGGAGTGGGTGTTACCTGTGGGGGCCTGTGGGGTGGTGGAGTGGGGGTTACCTGTGGGGGCCTGTGGGGTGGTGGAGTGGGTGTTACCTGTGGGGGCCTGTGGGGTGGTGGAGTGGGTGTTACCTGTGGGGGCCTGTGGGGTGGTGGAGTGGGTGTTACCTGTGGGGGCCTGTGGGGTGGTGGAGTGGGGGACTGTAGCAGCATCCTGAGGGATGGAGCTCAGCTCTGGTTGAGGAGTAACGTTGCTGCCGGGAGGAGAGTCAGCCAGCGGGGACATCACCATCCGGGGCTTCAGCTGCATGAGGACACACACACACACACACACGTATACACAAACACACAAACGTATACACAAACAGACACAATCAATGTATCAATATGAATATACAAGCGTTTCTCAATCTGAGTCAGCTACTCGACGTTATGGAGGGGTGATCCAATCACAAGATCATCAGTAGCAATAAAATCATTTGAACATCTGGTCCTGGGCCCTATTCCCCGTACCTGGCTAACTGAGTTAGCCGGATAATTTTCAGCATAGCTTGACTTAAGCCAGACATTTCCGTTCCCCGACGTCGGATTTTCTAAATCGCCATGGTAACAGATCAGAAAGTTTGAACCTGGTCCGGAGCAGGGTTAAGTTCAGTTAGCTGGATGAACCATGGCCACACCCTCGCAAAGAAATGCCAGCTCGCTTCCTGAAATAATTACCACAGTGTAGATCTGCATTATACCATTCTGAATTATGTTTTTGTGCTTCGTTTTCCTAGAGGGGGCTTTTGAAATGTAAAATAATATACCTAAATGCTGATAATAAATCATATTCAGCCTATAGATTTACTTTGTCCTAAATAAAATAATGCACGTCATATATACGGCGCTCGGAGTCGCGATACACACTGCATGTGGTTATTTTAATAACGGCGCATTGCAAATGTGAATCCCGCTGGGATATATTTAATGAATGAAACCTATCGGCCTGTTTGGCTCTGATTAGTTTCATATTCTCCGCTGTAGATTTGCTTAACGGAGCGCCCGGATTGTGTTTCATTCAAGCATAAAATTGAAGTGTCTATGCGTGGATTGTGGTCTTTGTGGATTATGAATTACGAGGAATCTGAGGATTGTATCATCACTTGCACGTTATTGTGATATTGTAACTGGGATTAAAATGTCTGATGAGTTTGACGGATTTGAGCAATTGAATGAGCCGTTGACGTCACATTAATGCATTTGAGAAAATGCATTTATCTGTTCAAGCACGGTTATCTGATGATGAACATGTGTCACTGGTATAAACCAAAGGTTAATCAATTCAATGCATATGGATTATGTCCGAAACAGATTAAAACCCGATTAATAGTGAAACTGTATAGCCGGCTCCAAGCCTCTGTTATTTCGGGGGTTGCGCCTTGAAAACTGTATTTATATATAAAGTACATGTTACCTAAGCCGAGCGCATACAGTGCAGATATCCTCATAAGCATCTATTAATTCTTATCAATTAGATACTCTTTGGGCTTCTTTGCATCTACTTATTCTGAAAGAGTTTAACCAATTATTTTCGCTAGCAATAGATCTCATTCGATTATTCATTCCATTAAGCCTACTGCCATCAGGCACATTTAAAGAAATATAGTCTGATTGATTGGGGTAATGAGGGACTTAACATTAGCCTATAGATTATGCATTTAACTTGTCGGCGAGGCTATTGAGCCGTACTGTATTGTACCCATTCTGCAATATGTTAATAAAGTTTTAAATCAATCAATCAATCAATGCCGTTAGAAAATCAGGATTTCTGCGATCGACACATGCTGTCTTTTCAGCTGAGGCGGCCGCGCGCACTTATCCTGAGCATCAAGTCTGGTTCGAATTAACGAGACTGAATCCACCTTCGAGGAACAGGGAAAGCGCGGATTCAAACATCAGGTTAATTTAATCTGGATAATGGGACTTTTGATCGACTTAGTTGAACCAGGTACGGGGAATAGGGCCCTGGACTACCTCAGAACTGCCACAGAACCCCACATGGACCCACACCAGTTTGCATACCGGACCAACAGGTCAGTAGAGGATGCCATCAACCTGGCTCTCCACCACACTCTACAGCACCTGGAAACCCCCAACACCTACACCCGTATTCTGTTTATCTCCCCAAATAATCTGTTCCATAAGCTACAGGACATTGACATCAACCCCACCATCAACCACTGGATCCTCAATTTCCTCACCAATAGAACCCAAACAGTCAAAGTAAACAACAAATCATCCCGCCCTCTGACCCTCAGCACTGGGGCCCCCCAGGGCTGCATCCTTTCTCCTTGGCTCTCCCTCTACACCAACCAGTTCACCCCCCTGGACAGCTCAGTCAAGGCCTTCAAGTACGCTGATGACACCACCATCCTGGGCCTCATCTCCAACAATGACGAGTCCATTTACCGGCAGGAGGTGGACAGAGCAGTGAGGTGGTGCGCATCCAACAACCTCCTGCTCAACACCTCCAAAACCATGGAAATTGCCATAGACTTCAGGACTTCAAAAAAAAAAAAACATACTCCCAATAACTATCTCAGACCAACCCATAACCCTAACTGAATCATTCAAGTTCCTCGGCACCCACATCAGCAATAAACTCAAATGGGACATTAACACCACTGCCATCATCAAAAAGGCCCAGCAGCGCCTGTACTTCCTCAGTTGCCTGAGGAAGTACAGAGTCCAACAACACCTGCTGGTCCAATTTTACACTGCCATAATTCAAAGTATCCTCACCTCATCCATCAGTCTGGTACGGTTCCACTGACAAACACACCAAACACAAACTCCAACGCATCACCAAGACAGCCTCCAAAATAATTGGCTGCCCCCTCCCCTCTCTGGACTCCATCTACACCTCACGCACAGTCACCCGCTCTGGTAAAATAGTCAACGACCCCTCTCACCCAGCACACCACTTATTCCAGCACATGCCCTCAGGTCGCTACAGGTCCATTCTAACCAGACACACACGCTTCACAAACAGCTTTTTCCCCACAGCAGTCCGAACACTGAACACCCTGGCCCGCCCCCCTTTGCACAGACGGGCAAGCATCGGTCACTGACTGACACCGTTACTGTGACTGTCCTATATGTATTTATGTATATATGTATTTATTGTGGGATTGGGAGGTAGGAGGGGTGCGTTTTTGATGTCTGTTTCATGTTTGATGTAACCAGTGCTTAACAATCTGTACCAAAAACAATTACCACCAACCATTGTTGTGTGGCATTAAAGTATCTTGTATCTTTAATTAGTGACTCATGATTTTATCCAAATTCTTTTATTCTACTTTTTCTATCTCGTTTCACTGTTTTTAACTGCCGTTTGTTGTTGTCGTCATTTATTTCTGATTTTGTTTTATTGTGTTTTTATATTAAGCTGTAGTGTAAAGCACCCTGTGCATTCGTGCTGTGAAGGGTGCTATATAAATAAAGGTCATTCATTCAATGTATCTACTTCAAATTCACAAACGGTGATAATAAATGTTTAATACATTTCCATGCTAAATAGATGCACATTTCATATTGGTGATGCAGTAAATAGTTTCCTGTTAAAATGTGCATATTCCTTATTGCTTTTCCTAATAAACTGGTAAAAATTAATAAAAAGAGATTTAGAATCAATCATTCAAGGCTTTTGATACAATTTGATGCCTTAAAGAAGATGATTTTTCTGTCATTTGAAACGAGGACCACGTAGACTCAACCATGTCATAACTCAACCGGAGCATGGAATAAGCACATTATCCTTTATTGCTCGAGTCGACACAATCCTCATTCCATCGGGCCAGCAATTTACATTATTCACACGGCGGCAATTTTGCTCTTATGTCATACTCCGGTTGGGATTCCTTTCCACCCTGTTCCCAACCTGAGCATAACATAAGCAAAATGCAATATGGCCACCGTGTGAATAATGGTCAATGAGAAACGTGTATGTTTTTTTGTTTATTTTTCTTCTTCACATAGACTGTGCTTATGCCACATAATTATATGTGGTCGAGTCTATACAGGTCTCATGTCAAATTACAAAACATCTGTGTTACGGCATCTTTAACCCTTTCACTACCAAACGGTTAACCCCGTCACTGCCACACAACAAAGGGTGAACCCTTT
This sequence comes from Notolepis coatsorum, assembly GCF_963971535.1. NCBI lineage: Eukaryota > Metazoa > Chordata > Actinopteri > Aulopiformes > Paralepididae > Notolepis > Notolepis coatsorum. The sequence goes on along the minus strand of NC_140169.1, from coordinate 43,302,350 downwards.
CACTACCACACTACAGAGAGTTAGTGGTAGTGAAAGGTTAACCTACTGTAGTGTGGTAGTGAAAGGGAGTTACAGTCAACATTGATACCAAAACCTGGTCCACACACGCACACACCTTAAAGCCAGGCTTCCTGCCCCTCTTCTTGGGAACCTTGAGGGGAGAGAAGGGTTCAGGGTAGTGGCTCTGTAACTCTAGCTTGCGAATGATGGGAGGCCGACCTCTCTTCCTGCCTGGTACCTTACCCTGGGGGCAGAGAGACACCGGGGTCTGCATGCCTGGACCACCAGACGGTATGCTCATGAGAGCTGAGAGAGAGAGATGGGCAAAGACAGTCAGAGTGGGAGAGAGAAGAGAGAAAGAGGTAGACGGAGAGGGAGAGAGAGATAGGCAGAGAGGGATGGAAAGAGAGAGGTGGTGGCATTAATAGAACAGGAAGTAGTAACATAAAACCATAATCACTATTACCATGGTTACATCTGAAAGGACCCCCACCCAACACACACAAAAAAAACACTTTAGAGACTTCCGAGTGCTCCAGTCCCCACCTCACACACACTCCACCTCTCTCTCACACACTCACACACACACACACACACATGCTTTCAAATATATTTTAGACCGGTCTGTGTAGTGTTAAGGCAGTCTTAAGTTTGCTCATAGTTTAGTGTAATGCAAGTTGGACCGTTTCACAAAACTAAAGATTCCCCTAATTAAAATCCCAATAATAACGAGCAGTTAAACACCACAAAATGAAACCCATTAAATAACGTGACAGAGAAATGTAGCGCTGCAATCTCAGTGAATTCATGTTAAAAAAAAAACTTGCCTCAATTACAGAAACGCAACATATTTACTGTTCCATTAACTGCATTTCCAACTTCAATTTATCTCGCAAGCTTTAAAGACTTCGATTTCAAGCAGCGATTTTCTTTCTTCAAGTTGGGAGATTTTTGGTATTGTTTGTTTAGCACCACGGACAAGAGTTGCAGTAGTTTCCCCTCCAACACACTGAAGGGCAGACCTCTCCACTCGGACCAGCTGCAGCTGCCTGTCTCCCCATCTCCCGTCCTCCCCTCTCTGATCACCTGGCTCCCTTGCTCCTGCTCCCTGCCTCTCCTGCTCCTCCTCCTCTGCAGTCTCATTCAAACCGTTCACAGACGAGGTCGCTAAGAAAAATAAAGAGAAAGCAGTACTTTATTCTGAAGCCCACGTCGTAGCATTTGTTGACATTAGAAAACGATAAAAGGAGGAAGGGTCACCACGTCAGAATACCAGTGTTCTTAGCCCCTTTCGTGACTGTGATGCACCGAGTGAATCCACAGTCACTTTCTCCTCAATAGGAAACCAACGTACGTGTTGACCATGAAGGACTGGTTCTGGCCGAACCGTTCGTTATACAAGTATCACAGAGAAATGTCAAAGGTACTCAGTTGCACGAGGGTTTCGGACAAAAATACGACCACCTTATGAATAGCCCCAACTTTAGCCAAGGTAACGTTATGGCTAAACCTTTAACGTTAGTTAACGCTAGCTTTCGGTTAGCTGTTCAATGCTATTAATAACACAACCAAGCGAACCCATCACAGCTCCCCGTCAACACCCCTCTCTCGGGAAGATGGCATTTAAGAAAGTATCTGCTGTTAAAATGACACAAACATTTGTTGTGTGGCATTAACGTTATATAGTTAGTGTTACACGTTCAATAACATCAGCATATTATTTACCCGAAGATAGCAAGCAAGGCATTACTCCGTTCATAGCTCAGTTCCATTCCGTTGCTCATTCCGTACCCAACTACCCATTCTGCAATCTGTTAATAAAGTTTTCAACCAGACAAATGTATAGAAAGGCTTTGTTTTATTATAACATTTGTTGCAGTAAAATCATTGGTTTGGTCATCCTGTGGAGCGATGGTCGGCGGGCAGCTAACGTATTAGCTTGTTGTGGTTCTCGCAAGCAGATCAATGGCGGCATGCCCGGAAGTAGAAAATGAATAAACGCTTGCCGATTGGTGGTAAGAACAGCAGGAGGTGGGTGCTAGCGGTGTGGCGTAATTGGCCGAATCGACTGTCAATCAAATTGGTTCTATTGCATTGGTTGAAAGCTCTGGTTGAGAGAATAGTATCCATCTGCAGGCCGCCAGACGATACTGGGAGAGGGATAGTGATACATGGCATGGTGGAATTAATACCATAAAGATATTTCTTGATGTTTCCTTTTTTTTAAGTAAGTAAAGAGGCCTACAAATACAAACATACAAATATACAGTAGTTTCATTAAAAAAATAAAAATAAAAAATTTAAATAAAAAAAAAATTACAAATACTTATTTTTTGCCACAAGTATCGGTATCGGCCGATTGTTAGTTGAACAATCGGAATCGGTGGCCAATTTTCATATCGGTGCATCCCTAGTAAGTATCGTTGTACACGACGGCGACGCCACACAAAACATTAATAAGGCTATGCCTATGCTGCTATGACTAATGTGTTACCAAGTTGGCTAATTTAATTGTAATCATCTGCTTTTGTAGGTGCATTGTCTGATATAATTATAAATTATAAATTAAATGTAATATAATTGTTTGCTTGATAGACGAAGGTTGCAACATAATTATGTAATGTCATGTCGTTGGCTGTGAGAGCAGCCCCACTGCACCCAGGCAGCGCAGCCGAGTGAAAGCTTGTTGGCTGGGGTTACTTAATTAATCCAATCCACTTTATTTATAGAGCACATTTAAAAACAACAAAGTTTACCAAAGTGCTGTACAAGTCCCCCGAAGCTTCGAATTAAAATCGAAGCTCGGCCCGAAGCTTCGATTGCCAAAAAAAGCTTTGAAGGTCAGCCCTACATATTAACATGAAAGAGGGAACTATTTTGGACTGGGTTGGGCTGAACTGGGCAGTGAAAGATGCTGGGCTGGACTGGGTTGGGCAGGGAAAGTTGGGCTGGTCTAGGTTGGACTGGGCAGTGAAAGAACCAAGCATTTCACTGTAATGTAATAGCTAAATAAAACAGAACTTGACTTGTTACATTTGCACTCTGGTTGGATGCCAAACATATTCTGGTTGTACTGTACTTGTGCTGTAAGATGACAATACATTGGAATCGAATCTCATGTCAACGCTAGGGGTTCAGCAGGTGTATTCTGAATGACAAGTATGACAACATCACCGTTGTGAAGGGCATATGGGCGAGTGGTGATATGGGGGGAAACCAGGTAATAATTCGGTAATAATAAAATGTCACTCTGCTGCATTTAAGCAAAGCCGCTCAGTATAGTCGTCCACCATGTTGAACGCGCGTTATGGTTAGAGATGTTCTGATACAATTTTTTCCTTCCCGATCCGATTCCGATACCTAAGCTTTGGGTATCGGCCGATATAGATACTGATCCGATACCAGTGCATACATTAAAAAAATATATATATAAATTATAAAAAAAAAAAATTATATATATATATATATATACAGGGAGCGAAATTAACTTTGACTCACCGGCCAGTGGCGGGTAGATGGGAAGAATCTACCCGCCAAGCATATTTCTTACCTGCCAACTTTTTTTTGATTACATTTTTTTTTATTATTATTTTATATAAAAAAATTTTTTTTAATAAAATATATATATTATATAATCATACTTGTGATTGTGTTATCTGCGAGACATCGCCACCTCGCTGTCTGCAAACAGCTCCACTGTCTGTGTGTATACTCGAGTGGCCTCCAGCTCTAGCAAGGATTCTCCGGGGGTGCAGCTGGACCCTAAACGCTACATTCAGCATGCAAAAGGATTCTCCTGAGCTACAGCTGGACCCTATTCAGCAGCCCTCACTCATGCGATGTAAACCAGGGACTCGAATACGCATGTTGTTGTTTTAGGACATTGATGCCAGGAGCTATCTGTAGCTACTGCTGGATGGCGTTGGGACAACGCCTCAGTGAACTATTTAGTTTACTGCGACATTTCGTAGTGACTAGTTACCTAGCCAACGGAGGTATTATGCACTGGACTATTGCTGGAGGATTTGTTGATGTCTGGAGCTATCAGTAGCTAGCCGGCTGGATAACGTTACACAATGCCTCATGTATTAAACTGATTAAAGTGAATAGTTGACTGGGTCATTTTGTAACGGTAGCTAACGGAGGTCCCACTGACTAGACTAACGTCACGGTGACTCAGGGCTGTACGCTAAGCTTTTTCACTAGGGGCACACTTGCCCCTAAATGAGAAATTTAGGGGCAAAGAATATTTTTTAGGGGCAAATTTTTAAATAACTATTTTACCATTATAGTAGGGCTGGGCGATATGGCCTCTAAATGATATCGCGATATTTTGACATTTCCTCTAAAGCACTTAAAAATGCTTGATTTAACCCTTTGATGCATACAGTCACGCCAATATGATGATTATAATAAGTCCCTGCAACATATGTTTGCATTATTAAACCATGAAGATGCTTTAAAAAATAATTTAATGAAAATGTACTAAGAGTAGTCTACTGACACACTAATAAAAAAAATTATTTACATCCAAGACAATTTATATAAAAACTCTTGGGTGCCTTTTACACAGTACTGTGTTTTCTATCCACTTTAGCCAAACACACACACACACACACATATATATACACACACACACACTACTGTGAGAAAATAATAATCACACAGACTTAATGATTTTAGAATATTTCAGATAATGAAATTAAATGTTTATATCATCAACTATCCAGTTAGTATTTATACTGTGTGTAACATTTGGCTACTTTAAATCATTGAATGTAGAGAGAGAGAGAGAGAGGGGGCGAGAACGAACAAGAAAGCCAGCCCCCCCCCTTCGCGTTTTGATCGTCTAAGCTGCCGTAGGTGATGACGTCACACTCGAATGTAAACAGGAAGAGATGGAGACACACGGAGATGGAAATTCAATGATATACAGAAATGAATAACCAATAAATATGAAGTTATGTTTAAACTTCTGTTGTCAAGCGTTGTATATATATATATAATATAACCCACCCCCTTTCCTCACGAATGGAACTAGTATTGTGGAGTCCGCTTTGACCGTTTTCCAGGGTTAGCAGAGATCGCTAGTTAGCTTAGCATAATCCTAATGGTAACCTTGGTTAGAAGCTACCGTTAGCTCATTGCTCGTGTCAATTAAATTGCATGTTATTAAAGGTCCGCGCTGGTCTGTCTAATGAAATTACAACCGCAACATTATATTGCACTGTACAGCCCTGGTTGTAGGCTAATGTTTTACTACAATTTGTATGGATTAATTTAGGAGTGAAATGCGAATGAAGGGTTGAAATCACCACTCGCAAGCTTGCCCCCAGATATTATTTTAAACTCGCACGGACCAAATTAGGGGGCAATTTGCGATCATATCATCGCAGTGTACAGGCCTGTGACTCGGAGGCAATAGCCTCTGTTTACATGCAGGCATACAGGGGTAGGAGCAGCAGCAGCAGTGCTAATTAACGTCACGGTGACTCGGAGGCAATAGCCTCCATTTACATGCAGGCATACAGAAACAGGTGGGGAGGGGGTAGCAGCAGCAGCAGCAGCAGTGCGCGGTGCGCGCTTCATGTCTGTGCTGAGACAGCGAGTGAGAACTCCGCTAAAGAATTGGATCATGATTTTCGGTTTTCACATGACTATTTGATTGCCCGCCACACGGCGCTCAGACGTCTCAGTGGGAGGCGCCAAATGTAAAAACTGAGCGCAAATGGCGGGTGGCGCTCTCTAGTTTCGGTCCCTGTAATATATATATACAGCTACTGTTTTATATATACTGTTTTTTAGTAATAACTATAAAGTAATGGTATTTATTCAACAACAGGTGATTGTATAGATTAGTATTAGTATCAGTAATTGAAAACTATCTCAATGAATTCACCCACGGAAAGGTTGTTGGCACATTAGTTCACACGGACATTATTCGTTGCTGCACTTGCTTCCACAAGGCTCTGTTTAAGTAGCAGAGGCTGTGTTGTGATTTTTGCACAATAAATATTCAACACTCTTTTGAGACTCCGCCTCAGACTCTTATCATTTGGCACTAAAAGCTAAACATTGTCACCGATATGGCTGTCCGCAACATGTCATTAATTGTGTATGCGAGGTGGTCTATCAATGACGACGTTAACGTGAGCTAGGTTAGCTAGCATGAGCTACCGGTAGATGGAAAGACTAACGTTACTGGTGAAAATGTGAAATGAATACTCCTTTGCCAACTTGCTGTACTTTGCTTGCAGGTCTGCAGCCATTATTGCTGGATTATGAATAGCCCCAACTTTAGCCAAGGTAACGTTAAAGCTAAAACGTTAACGTTAGTTAACGCTAGCTGTTCAATGCTAATAACACCACCAAGCGAACCCATCAGAGCTCCCCGTCAACACCGCTGTCGGGAGGATGTCATTTAAGAAAGTATCTGCTGTTAAAATGACAAACAGCATTGACACTTTAATTCACGGCCGGTTAAACACACGTTTGTTTTATAATGCTCACTCAGCAGCAGGGTTTCCGTTAGAAAAAATTAGGGATGCACCGATATGAAAATTGGCCGCCGATACCGATACCGATTGTTCAACTAACACTATCGGCCGATACCGATACCGATACCGATATTTGTATATTTGTATATAAGTATTTGTAAAAAAAAAAAAAAAAAAAATATTTTTTTTAAATTTTTTATTTTTTTTTAATGAAACTACTGTATATTTGTATGTGTATGTTTGTATTTGTAGGCCTCTTTACTTACTTAAAAAAAGGAAACATCAAGAAATATGTTTATGGTATCACTATCTCTCTCCCAGTATCGTCTTGCGGCCTGCAGAGGGATACTATTTTCTCAACCAGAGCTTTCAACCAATGCAATGGAACCATTCTTGCGGCCTGCAGCAGGATACTATTCTCTCAACCAGAGCTTTCAACCAATGCAATGGAACCATTTTGATTGACAGTCGATTCGGCCAATTACGCCACACCGGTGACCGCTAGCACCCACCTCCTGCTGTCCTTACCACCAATCGGCAAGCGTTTATAAATTTTTCTACTTCCGGGCATGTTCTGTTTGCGAGAGCAGAACACACTTAACGTAGCTACCGGCGCTCCACGCATGACCAAATGAGACATAATGATTTTACTGCAACAAATGTTATAATAAAACAAAGCCTTTCTATACATTTGTCTGGTTGAAAACTTTATTAACAGATTGCAGAATGTGTAGTTGGGTACGGAATGAGCAACGGAATGGAACCGAGCTATGAACGTACTAACGGAGTAATGCCTTGTTTACTGCTATCTTCGGGTAAATAATATGCTTGTTATTGAACGTGTAACACTTCATTTTAACAGCAGATACTTTCTTAAATGCCATCTTCCCGAGAGAGGGTGTTGACGGGGAGTTGTGTTATTAATAGCATTGAACAGCTAACCGAAAGCTAGCGTTAACTATTGTTAAAGGTTTAGCCATAACGTTACCTTGGCTAAAGTTGCGGCTATTCATAATGCAGCAATAATGACTGCAGACCTGCAAGCAAAGTACAGCAAGTTGACAAAGGAGTATTCCAACGCAAATCACATTTTCACCAGTAACGTTAGTCTTGCATCTAATAGCTAATAACGTAGCTACGTTAGCTGCCCGGCCCGCCGACCGGCGCTCCACGCATGACCAAATGAGACATAATGATTTTACTGCAACAAATGTTATAATAAAACAAAGCCTTTCTATACATTTGTCTGGTTGAAAACTTTATTAACAGATTGCAGAATGTGTAGTTGGGTACGGAATGAGCAACGGAATGGAACCGAGCTAATGAACGGACTCGGAGTAATGCCTTGCTGCTATGGGTAATAATAATATGCTGATGTTATTGTCCGTGTAACACTAACTATATAACGCTAATGCCACAAAACGAATGCCTTGTTAATCATAAATAGTTACTTTGATGCAGTAGATTGTGTGTGTGTGGGGGGGACGGCGGGCGTTGTGCAGGTAGATCGCGCGAGTGAACTTTTTTTTTTGTTGCCTTTTGACGCTACACAAATTGATGGGTATTTATCGGCGACTGCTATCGGCACATTTGAGCTTATCGGCCGATAGGCCGATAGCAGTCAACAAGGCACTTATCGGCCGATACCGATACCCGACCGATATATCGGTGCACCCCTAGAAAAAATTGTTGCCGGAGAGAAATTCCGGTCAGTTTATTGAGCTTAAAAACAATTGATAGGCAAAAGAATGACAACAAAACAAAAGAATGACATCATCAAGGCATGTAGATTTATAATATTTTTACTTAAAACTAGGCTACTTTTGCGTATAAAGTCATTATATTCCAAATAAAATAAGTCCCGAGACTCGTGCTGCTGCCGACTTTAAATCAAATAGGTGTCTGTGGGCAGTCGGCCGACATTAATAAACAGCAGTCTGTTATAATCACATTTTTATGAGCTAACGAATTCCGTTATATTGGACATTTGTATTAATTATATCAAGCGAAGAACTGAGAAATTTGACAGAGAGAGACGGCAACATTATCGTGGGTTTGCGTGACGACTCTCTCCACCTCCCAATGACTTATTTGCGAGAGTATGTCGATGCAGAGCAGCAGATTCAGCTGTTATTGGCTCTTTTCTGGGGACCGCACAGCAGCGCCCCCCACCCAACATTGAATTGAAATGGCTGAATTGGAGTACTGCTGGAGTACTGCATTGTGCTGCTGCTGCTCCGGCTCTGCAGCGTCACAAAAGTTCGCACACCCAGTACTAAGCTCTCGCTGACAACGTCGTTGTCATTATTGGAAGCAACGATGAAACAAATGTAATGATTGTTTCGTTCATCGCATAGGCTATTTAATTTTAGCCTATTTTAATACAATTCAAATAATCAAATTGTGCTTAAGACTCAGGGAATTATTTTCACCGGACATTAAGACCGGAGAGATTAAATATGTCGGACTTCAACAGATTTTGCCGGTCAAATACCGGTAATTACCGGCTAACGGAAACGCTGCTCAGCAGACCACAGTGTTGTTGATAAATTACGTCATATGGTATCGGAGCGCAGAATTAGAGGGTACTCGCCGATACCGATACCAGCATTTTAGGCAGTATCGGCTGCATTTCCGATACTGGTATCGGAACAACTCTAGTTATGGTAGCTTGTTACATGCTAGGTAGCTAGCTGGCTAATGCTGGTTGACTTGAGTGAGTGGAATCGTTAGCCTCACGTAGGGCTGGGCGATAAAACGATAACGATAAATATCGCGATAAATTATTTCCTCGAAATAAACATGAAACGTGGTCGCAAAGTTTCGATATATCGATTTTCCAAGTTTGGCTCCGTTCAGCCTCGGCTCAGCTCACTCACTAACAACCAACGTTACGTGATGACGTCCTTACGCACCACAGCTCAGGACTCAAGGCTGCTAGGATACTTAGCTTGCACGGTGCTATTTAATATATTTACGTGCCGAGTATGTGTGTGGCGAGAATTCTGATGCCACGGTTAGAGTAGTGTGTGATATACGGTGGACGTCGTTGCAATGTATTGTGGCGGAACAGAGTATTTTAGGGATATTTACTAGTACATTGTCATGGAATACATCACTTGTAAACGAAGCTGGCTAGGTTAACTAGCTTGCACAGCGCTCTTTTTATATATTTACGTGCCGAGTATGTGTGTGGCGAGAATTCTGATGCCACGGTTAGAGTAGTGTGTGATATACGGTGGACGTCGTTGCAATGTATTGTGGCGGAACAGAGTATTTTAGGGATATTTACTAGTACATTGTCATGGAATACATCGCTTGTAAACGAAGCTGGCTAGGTTAACTAGCTTGCACGGCGCTCTTTTTATATATTTACGTGCCGAGTATGTGTGTGGCGAGAATTCTGATGCCACGGTTAGAGTAGTGTGTGATATACGGTGGACGTCGTTGCAATGTATTGTGGCGGAACAGAGTATTTTAGGGATATTTACTAGTACATTGTCATGGGATACACAGTACTGCTCGCTCTGGCTAACGTGCGCGGACTGATGACGACATCAACTCGAGACATTCACAGCAGAAAAATAAGTCTATTAATAGCCCGTCCATCGGCGCCGGGCATAAAAAGTTAATTAAACTTGACAGACATTATATCGACGATAATTATCGATATCGAGTTATATGAAAATAATTTTATAATTTTATCGCGATAACGTTTTTGGTCATATCGCCCAGCCCTAGCCTCACGCCCACTTGTCATTCTCATCCGACTCGAAGGAGACGCGTCAGCGACGTCGCGTGCCGTTGTTCGCCCCCATGTCAGACAGACCGCACTTATATCCGAAAGCAAAGACTCTACATGCAATTATTTTCATCCACTGATGTGTTTTGTCTAAGTTTGTCTACGTTGTCAAGCCGGTGACAGGAGTCTGTAGGGCCGCACGCAGTGGTCCGTCCACTTCCCCTAGATGGGCGGCATCTTCTAGAAAACGAGTGTTCATTGGAGGAACTTAGAGCGCAACGATGATGTTCATTGGTTATGGATTATTATGAGGCGCAAATGGGAGGAATCATAAGGGGGGAGTCAGAGTTCGGCTTGTGCCAGTGAGCGAATCAGCAGATTGCAGAATGATTTTTGTTTACTACTCGCCAGTGTGGCGAGTGCTCTTCATGAATCACTCGCCAAACATAAAGAATACTCGCATTTGGCGAGTCAAATGGCCTAATTTCCTCCCCTGCTTGGCACCAATGTGCGTTCACGCGCTACACAGTGATGTGTTGACCCTTCCTTATTTTATACGTTCCTTGGATATAGGCTGTTTCATATGGCTAGCTTCAGTCACATATTTTTCTTTTGACTGACAGTCACCAAAACAACCACTAGATACATTATCGGCCTACTGTAATGTACAGTTTCTTCCCCCTCAAATGTATATACTCTCTTTTTAGACCATTTTTGTACTCAAACAGTACTGTATATTTGTAGATATGGTATGTCATAAATGTCTAGATGCAACAGTACTGTCTAGCTGTATGACATGTATATGTTATGATGAATTGAAAATGGGGGACCCTGATGTAAACAAGACGAAAGTCTCTCTGGTCTACTCTGCATCCCCTTAACAATTGTGTATTGAGCTGTACTGTACCCATTCTGCAATCGAATACAATTTTCAATCAATCAATCACGTTGATGAACATTGTTACTCAGCTGATTAGAGTTGTGCCCTTCCTGATGACCTTCCTGATGACTTGTCGTACAGAACTTGTAAGTCGCTTTGGATAAAAGAGTCAGCTAAATGACTAAATGTAAATGTATTGACCCGTCCTTATTTTATACTTTCCTTTGATATAGGATGAATGAATGAAAACTTTTGAACAGATTGCAGAATGGGTACAATACAGTACAGCTCAATGCACACAATGTGTTAAGGGGATGCAGACCAGAGAAAGACGTCCGTCTTGTTTACACCAGGTTCCCCTAATGTAGGCGGTTTCATATGGCTAGCTTCCATCACCGACAGTCATCAAAAAACAACAACCACTAGATGCATTATCGGCCTCCTGTTACCCGTATTCTCCTTCTGGCTGCTGTCTGTGGGCCGCGGCGTCTCTCGGGACTCGGTGTTTAACTTGTGGTGCCGCTGCCAGCGCCAGCACAGGGGCGGCGGGGGGGCCGAGGCCGCCGCTGCTCCGCCCCTGCTCACCGAACACACTCCTGCGCCCTCCTGCTTTATGCCCCACAACCGGGGCGACTGCCCGCCGTATATCTTCAGCACCATCTCCGTGGTGTCTTTGAGCTTCTCCCCGTCCCCTCCTGCCGCCCGAGCCTCTCTCCTCTTGAACATCTCCCTCTTCGCGTCCTGCACCATGTTCTTGTATCTCTTGTGGACGTCTTTCATGCTGCGCTCCACGGACGGGTTGACACGGTTCACCGTCGCGGTGATTTCTTTCCATATCACGTTTTTCGTCTTGTTGTTACGCTCCTCGTTGACTTTTCCCAGTAAAACGTCCTTGTAGCTGTTGAATTCTTCCAGAAGACAACAGTTCTCCTTCGCGGTGAAAGGAGCGGAACGGAGCGGTTGTGCGGTTAGCCATTGTCGGTCGGCCATTGTTTTTCTACCCTTTTTTACTTTGAAAAAGTCTTAATTTACCCAGAATTCCTTGCACCGTAGTCGTCTTCTTCTAGTGACGGATTTCCGGCAGACAATTGCTGCCAGTGCCACCCATAGATATATATAGAACACTAGATAGCTTGCCCGCGCTGCCGGCCAATGGAGAGCGACGTCACTGAACCGCCGCCATCTTGCTCCAGTTAGCCTTGAGTGAGAGTGAGTGAGCTGCACAGACAAAAATACTCATAACTCGCTGAAATATTGACGGTTTGGTTTATTACAAGCATTATTAACGTGGCTATGATTCAAGCGGTTTGTAAAAAAAAAAAAACATCTTTAAAAGATTTTCTTTTTATAAGTATGCAGTATCATAACTACATCTTTGATGTTTATAGCAAACCAACCCGTTTGTAAATCCGTCAATATTTCAGCGAGTTATGAGTATTTTTGTCTGCAGCTCACTCACTCTCACTCAAGGCTAACTGGAGCAAGATGGCGCCGGTTCAGTGATGCTGGTGACTCCGCCTTAAGCTATCTAGTGTTACCCACCGGTCGATAAAGACGGTTTGATTGATTGATTGAACATGTTATTAACAGATTGCAGAATGGGTACAATACAGTACGGCTCAATACATGTTAACCCAATCACTATGAATTGAAAATGGGGGACCCTGATGTAAACAAGACAAACGTATTTCATTTTTCAGTCTCTAGCATTGTATTATAGTAATAGGAGTTCGTATCAATGTGTTTTAGTGTCTAAATACCATATTGGCGGATTGCTCTGATTCAGCTCAGCCCCTTTCCTCCTCCAGTAAATCAGGCCATTTTTATTTGAACGGCTGATATACGTCATACGGCCGCTGGGTGATGCGATTGGCTCTGTGGTTGGAGCTAATGCCCGCCCCCATTCTACCTAGACTAGACAGCGAGTGTGGAAGCCACTTCCTCAATGCTGCGAGGCGGAGTGGGGCCCGTGAGCTCTGGAGGGAGAGAGGGAGAGAGAGATGGAGAGAGAGGGGGCACTTGGGGGGGGGGGGGACACCTGCTGCGCGGCACACAGGAGTGTGTGCACTGCAGAGGTGTCGGGTTTCGCTCTGGAAGAAACTCTCTCTCTCTCTCCCACCCCCCACCCTCTCTCTCTCTCTCTCCCTCCGACTCTCCGAGTGTGTGCAAAGGTGGCAGGTTTCGCTCTGGAAGAAGCTCTCTCTCTCTCTCTCTCTCCCACCCCCCTCTCCCTCTCTCTCTCTCTCTCTCTCCCACCCCCCCTATCTCTCTCTCTCTATCTCTCTCAGTCCAAGCATGGCTTTGTCAGTATTCCAATGTACCCAACCCCCCTCCCCCCCCACCTCCAATGTACAGCCCCACCCCACCTACCCAACCTCCTCCAATGTACAGTTTCTATGTCAAATGTATGTCAGTATTCCAATGTACAGTGTCCCCCCCCTACCCAACCCCCCCCCCCACCTCCAATGTACAGCCCCACCCCACCTACCCAACCTCCTCAAATGCACAGTTTCTATGTCAAATGTATATACACTCTTTTTCTGGATTTTTTTAGTATCACAAACAGTACTGTATTTGAAAATCTGGTATGTCATAAATGTATAGATGTAGCAGTACTGTCTATCTGTATGTCGTGTGTGTCATATGATGAATTGAAAATGGGGGACCCTGATGGAAACAAGACGAAAGTCTTTCTCAGGTCTGCATCCTCTTAACAATTGTATGTATTGAGCTGTACTGTACTATACCCATTCTGCAATCTGTTAATAAACGTTTCAATCAATCAATCAATCTACCAGTAGCAGACTGTGTGGGCTGACTGTCACTCAAAGTGCTTATGGGCGGAGCCAGGCCATAACAGCCTGAAATCTTGAAGCTGGAAAATGATGGTTTTGAGTACTTGATTAGAAATATAAAACAATGCATTTTTTTGAAAAAAACCTTACAGATGTCTTCAATAGACTAACAGGAATTGTGTAAAGTTGCCCAAATAGTGCTAGGAATAGCAGTACATAGTAGGGATGGGTACCTTTCACATTTGAACCGATACCGGTACCTGTGAATCGATACCGGTACCCAACGGTACCTTTTTTCGGTACTTAAAAAAAAAAAAAAAAAAAAAAATTATTAAATTTTTTTTTTACCTTTTTTTTTTTTTTTTTTTTACCTTTTTTCTTTTCATGTCAACGTTCACACGCACAATATATGCTTACCTAGGATTTGACTTGATTCAACAACAAAGCAGTCGGAGCAATGACAAGCCGAAAACTGTCGAAATTTAATTTACCTACCTCAGTCGTAAAAAAAAATCCAAACTTCAAATAACTACAATTTCGACAGTTTTCGGCTTGTCATTGCTCCGACTGCTTTGTTGTTGAATCAAGTCAAATCCTAGGTAAGCATATATTGTGCGTGTGAACGTTGACATGAAAAGAAAAAAGTAAAAAAAAAAAAAAAAAGTAAAAAAAAAAATGTATACATTTTTTTTTTTTTTTTTATTTATTTTTTTTTCGGTTTCTCACTTGATTCGATACTCGGTAGTACCGACGTGTTTCGGTTCGGTACCTCAAAAGTACCGAATTCGGTACCCATCCCTAGTACATACCCCCTTTAACAATTGTGTGTATTGAGCCGTACTGTGTATTCTACCCATTGTGCAATCTGTTAAATAAAGTTTTCATTCATTCATACATTCACCCTTTCACTGCCACACGACAGAAGGTTAACCCTTTACTATCACACAACCGACGGTCGACTTTTGCCATTTGTTTTGTAGTGTATATAGGCGCATTGTTGTGAAGGGACAGATTAAAGCTGAGAATCTACATTTATTGTTTTATATACCTTGTATATTATTTATATATACACGTTATATCCCTTTAAGCCTGCGTTTGAAGCCTAGTAATATTCACTTTCCTTATGGATAATGCTCCCTGACGGTGGCGCCAGGCAGTCTCGCACTCAGACAGGTTCAAGGGCGTGTCTGGGCAAGTCAGGACATGCCCTTGGCAGCGCATTGATTCCGGGCAAGTGGTTAGGTTTGGCACTAGAAAGCCCCTTAAGTATATATACGGCAGCAGGTGCGAAGAGCAGTAGAGTTCATCGTTCATCACGCAGTGTGATTCTAATGTAGTGAGAAGCAGTTCGTCTAACAGAGCGTTGAGAACCACGTGCGAAGTGAATAGTAAAAGTGTCAGATTTAATGCAGTAACGTCAAGTTCGACTTAGCTTAATGTGAAGTAAAGAGTCGTTAATTATTGTGTATCGTGCCAACAGCAGTTCGTTTGTGTGCAGCATTACCCAGCAGTTCGTTCGTTTAGCTAGTGGACCTTAGCCAGTGCGCGTGGACTAAATACATTGGTGCCAGCACACGAGGAGGCCTAGTCGGAGAACCTACTGGACATGTGCACATGAGAACCGACGGCGGCGATTGCAGAACCAGTATTGGTTGGATTATATTGATTGTGGAACGTACCCTTGGAGAAGAGCATCGTTAATCTCCACTGTCATTTGGATTTAACCACCTTGAGGATCTACATTCGGGCTGGCCTCATGGACCGAGGCTAGCTGGCTATCATCATTGCTATCGTGCAATTGGATTACAGTTATTGCTTTTGATGCTGAGCTTTGGATTACAAGGACTGGATTCTGTACGTGAACCCCCTTCTTCTTCTTCAATTGATCAGACTGAGTATCCGAACATTCCTCTCTCCTCCAGAGCTTACAACTCTGGGAGGAACCCCCTTGTCTCCAGCGGTACCAGCGTTTCCCCCATATAATTGCCACCCTACGCCAGGCGGCGTTAGCCTAGTACCCCATCGTAGGAATTATTCTATTCCCATTGACTTATGCTACTGACTGACTTATGCATATTCTTCGCCATACAAGCGCGACCCTAATTCTCATATCTGTACATTTACTGCATAATAATAAATACCCTCAATGATATTTCTTTGTCAGTGCCGTGTTATTATGAGTGTCTGCCATATTTAGATGTACTGTCTGGCCATTAATACTAAGTACATAACTAGCAGTGGTTTAATCTATCACAATCTTTAATACAGTCAGGGTTTTGTAACCCCTCAGTTACACGCATAGACAATGTTATTTTGGATTTCCTTATTTCTCGCCTTCGGTAGTGTGATATTAAAGGGTTAACGAAGGGTTATGTATATAACCCAATTCTATGAGTTATGGTGCGCTCAGCACCTGTCTGCATATATCTCGCTTCAGCGTATATACACTGAATAAAAAATTCCACCATGTACCTTTACATGCCAGCATTCATCTGGCCACACCCCCATCCGCTTACCTACATAAGCAGGGGTGGGACCACACACTCATCTCCTTCCCAACAAATTTCACCACAATGAAAAATCAAGGGCCGCAGCAGCGTCCAGGTGCTGAGCGCACCATAACTCATAGAACTGGGTTATATACATAACCCTTCGTTCTATAGCGTTATGGCTTCGCTCAGCACCTGTCTGCATAACAGGGGATGAGCGGGAGCCATAGCCCGACAAATGTACCCCGCTGAGGCCCCCCACAACCATCAGACCGGGGAGGACCGAGCCCCCCCGACCCTCCCTAATGGAGGATACCCCCCCTATTGGAGGTTCACGGGAGGGCGACGGATCCGACCGTGCAAAGAGGCACTCAAGCAACACAACGCACAGGGTGAGCAGACCGTGGCTTGACCCCACGACTACACACACGCACAACCCGCATGCCACCCGGGAACGAACGAAAAGGAACAAACCTCGTTACTGCCCCCAAAATCACGGGGTCAAGAGCAACCCAACCCCGTGGCAAGGCTGTAGCAGCGGAGCGCGAAGGAAGACCCAGACCCACCGAAGGGACTGGATCCCCTGGAAAAAGGGGGCCCGGAGAGGTCAATGACGCCAGGCATCAAGACCCCACCAGGCGGTCACGTAGTGACACCGCCCCCCACATCGCCAGCGTATTCGGATAAGGGCCCCTCCAAGAGCGGGCCCTTTCCCCCCAATAGCACACCGCCTGGCACACTGACCCTGCAGAACAGGCAGTCAGCATGGCCGTAAGCACACAAAAAAGGTTAAGCAACGGAAGCAGGCAGCGCACCGGGGAAACCAGGCAACAGGCTGTAACCTGAGCCTGGAGTACTGCGGACGAGACAGGTGCCAAAGGAGTCAGCTGAACAGCCCCCCCGGCGGAAGGGGCGTATGCTGGCGTTGTTGATCACCATGACAAAGCCTCCATTAAAAAAAACCCATCCAGAGGGGTTGAGGCAGAGAAGGCTGACACGATTGGCAGACGTCATGAACGTGCAGGGGCACACTCAACCGGTAACCCGGGAGTTGACTCTGCTCCAACACACCAGGGAATCAACCACCCACTCGGTACAGACGGTGGTTGTTCCTATAACCCATCAAGAAAAAACTCCAAAACACACCTGCGGGTATACACTGGCTATACCGCAGTACAAGTGTTTCAGTTTTCAAAAAAGGGTTATCCCAGGCCTCCGGTATCAACAAAACGTTACTTCGGACCGGGCCCGGCGGCACGGGAAGCACAGGATTACCAGAGGAGGTCCAAGACCACCCCAACAGCCCTCTCTTCGCCACGCATGAGAGAGGAGCGAAAAGAATGGAGAACCAGCCCTAAGCACACCGCACTTGGTATTCCCAGGCGGTCTCCCAACCAAGTACTAACCAGGACCGAACCTGCTCTAGCTACCGAGATCGGACGAGATCGGGCGTGGACAGGTTGGTATGGCCGTAAGCCATTACGATAGTGCAGAGTACAACATGTACCCAACAAAGGGTCTCCATAACGCCTAACCCTGTGACACCCGGACCGACCCGGCATTTTTCCCCCCGAAAAAAGCACAAGTCCCTCAGGGTACCAGAACAGCAGATCTGCATCCCCGGTGGACAACGGGTTAACTGACCTGGACCAGCATGACCAGACCAGTCCCGTGTCCTAACCACGGCGACATGCCCACTCCAGGAGAGGGGGTAGGTATGCGTGTCGATATAAAACATGAAAAGAGGGCGCCACCCAGACGGTCCCATTTGGACCGTGCTCAGTGGCCCACCCCAAGGGCGTGAGACCCCTCTACCTATGTTCTGATCTATTCCGTTAACATCCCCCAGATATGAATGAGAATTCATCGAGACAACCTAGTAAACTGGCGCTCGGAAGAGACAAAACTCCATCCCAGTTGCCCTATAAAAATGCTGTTTTAACAAGCAACCAAGGCGCGCTTAGCCCCTGTGTGATTATTTAACAGAAAACACACCGAGCCAGCACTATGTATGCGTCGAGACCCAAACACATCAATGGATAGTCTAGCAAGACACCAAACATTGTTCCTCCAAGTCGCCTGGGAGAACGACACGGAGCCGTCGTGCTCCATGTACCTTCCTCTTTTTATTCAAAAAAGAAAGACACACAGACTGACATGAATCCCACGTGACGCAGCTGAGGGTAATTTTTTTTTACATTTTTACATCCCACCATCCTCGCCATAGGGAGGAGACGGAAATCCCCAGAGAGACTTCCCACGCGAGCTGTATAGATTGAAAAGAATATATTGCAACATTGAGCTATGTAATATTTGGGTTTAGGGCTCTCCGAGGAGGAGGCACTGAACCAATACACTCAATAATCGAATTGAATCGAATACACACACAATAGAGCAGAACTCCTTTTTGAAGTTCTACTCATCTTGACAATCTGAGGAGGAGGCTCTGAACTCTGAGGAGGCTCCCTCACAGGGAAGGAGAGTCCGAACTCACAGAAGGCCCGAGGAGGAGCTTTGTGAGGAGGAGCTCTGACAACTCCCTGAAACAGATCCATAGCATGGACCTGAACAACTCACGGAAGTCTTACCAACAGAGACGCGCACAGTGACGTACTCTATGGCGGGGGAATTTCTGCGGTGCCCACACCCAATCTTCCAGGGCGTGGGACCAGGAACCCCCCCCCCCCTCTTACCCTGTAACGTGCCGAACAGCAACGTGACAGGAACCTTGAAGGACAGGAGGTTTTAACCCCTGACCAATCAAAAAAGGGGAGGAAAGGATTACCAGTTCACCCCTTACGACCCCACACCCATGATACGACGTAAAGACAAAAAAGAGCATGACACAGTCATAGTCAGCTACATGAAGTGTCTAACAGCTTCACACAGCTCATGTGCTAACCTGCTATCTGATTTTTACTAAGGAAAAAACACAGAATAGAGAGGGCCCCTTTAAGAGCCCCGGTACCAGACTTACACATGTGCTTCTGTGGCCAAACCTAACCCAGTTGTAGATCACAAGACACACACAACCCTTTATCACAACAAAAAAGGGCAAGTACACTCTTGCTACAGAGGAACACCGTTTTTCATAACGAGAGAATACAGAATCCTCGATTATGTATCGGCCACAGGCCTTGCTAAGCACACACGATAAGCGACCAAACAATCTTTTCTTTAGGAAAATATAGTTTCTCAAGCTGTTAGCACAACCCCAGCAATTAAGCTGAGGGTTACATCGTATCCCCACAAACACAGTGACACAATATATTGTAAACAACATGTCTGAAAGGAAGGTGGGGAAGCCCCAGGGAAACCGGGGGGATCACCCCTCCTACCTTACCCTTGATACGGCCAAGTTGAACAGGTAACCCTGTTAATATGTGAACACACTGTTCATTGTCATTACAGGCTGAGAAAAGAAGTCATTCTTCACTCATATGTCACTAAGCATAGCTTTATAGGTTAATTAACCCCCTTAGTTGTGAGTTCACGGTACCTGAACACACATGATGTTCTCAACACAACTAACCAGATAATTTTTACACATGTAAAACAACAACCCGATTTGTATGGAGAGAGAAGCTATACCAGTGACAAGACAATTCACACACAACACGCGTCGTATCCTAAATGTATTGCAGCAACACCCGTTTTGGAAAAACATCGTTATGACAAAACATTTAGAAGGGAAGGAAGAAGATTGGCTCCCAAATTTAATTATATCCTATATATGCTGCCGCTGACTCTCCCGACTCAGTTACTCAAACAGTATGACAAAGGCATTAATGTATATTTGTGGGGGGGCAAAAGGCCGCTATTTGGACGGGCCAAAATGTATTCAGCAAAGGAAAATGGCGGCTTATCCCTGCCTAAGCTAGACTGGTATCACTATGCGTTCTCACTCTCCCAGCTCTCCAAATTGAATCACTCGACTGAGGAGGCACCTGCTTGGGTCAAGATGGAGGAGGAAATGGTATATCCCTCATCTCTGGAATCCTTCCTGACACAATCAGACAGACCTATACCTTTTAAGAACCCTCTAATGGCGTTTGCCAGGGAAACTTGGAATCAGTCGCACAGGCTGACTGGTGATAGCCCATATCTAACTACAAGAGCCTCTATATGGTATAATAAAAAATTAAAGATTGGTAAGAAATCAGTCATATGGGACGACTGGATTAAAAGGGGGATACATGTACTAGGTGATATAGCCGGGGAAGATGGGGTATTACCTTTTGAAGATATTAGAGAGGACTTTGCTATAGATAATAAAAACGTCTATAAATTCCTACAGATTAGACATTGTATATCGTCATCAATGGGAGGGCCAAAATGTGGCCCAATTACTGCAATTCAAGAAATATTTTATAAAGGATGGCGTAGGAAAGGCGGTGCGTCAAGATTCTATGATGTTATAAGAGAACACAATGCACCCAAGTTGGCGGGTCTGAGGTTGAGCTGGGAGAACGATGTACGTGAGGATATTACTGAGGAAATATGGGAGAAGCTGGTGTCCAAATGGGGTAAATTCTCTAGGGAGGCACAATCACAACTTATCTTTTACAAAGTTTTAAACAGAAGCTATTGGACGCCTAGTAAACTGGCCAGACTAAAATTAAGGGACAGTGACATCTGCTGGAGATGTGAGAAGGAGACAGGCACTTTACTACATATGTTATACGAATGTGAGAAAGTCCGGAAAATGTGGGATCAAATTGTGATATTCCTAAGTAAAGTTCTGAATGTAAAGGTAAATAACTCTCCAATGGCATGTGTGTTGGGTATAGTACCGAAAGGGATTAAACTGCCTAAATACCGGGGAATGTGGTATAGAATGGCCATGATATCAGGATGTAGAATTGCATTACGACATTGGAAATCACCCATTGATATTACTTTTAAAGAATGGATGGAACTAATGTGCCGGACAGCATCATTTGAAAGGGTGACATATAGAGTCGCAGGGAGAGAGGATATCTTTGCTGAGGTATGGGACCATTTTCTACACCTGACTGAACGGTCTGGGGACGAATGATTAAGGTGGGGTTACAGTGTTATCAAGGATGAATGTGAAAAAGGGGATCTGACCTGATGGTACCTATACTTTATATTGTATTATGTATGTATATGCATAGATTGTATGTCCGGATGGTGTATCTATGGAATGGCCACTTTCTCTATCACACTCTCACATTGATTGATTGATTGATTGAAAACTTTATTAACAGATTGCAGAATGGGTACAGTACAGTACAGCTCAATACATACAATTGTTAAGGGGATGCAGACCAGAGAAAGACTTTCGTCTTGTTTACATCAGGGTCCCCCATTTTCAATTCATCGTAACATATATGACATACATGACATACAGATAGACAGTACTGCTACATCTATACATTTATGACATACCAGATTTGCAAATACAGTACTGTTTGTGATACAAAAAGAGTCCAGAAAAAAGAGTATATACATTTGATGTAGAAACTGTACATTGGATTGGGTAGGTGGGGGGGACTGTACATTGGAGGTGGTTGGGTGGGTGGGGGGGGGGGGGGGGGTTGGGTAGGAGTGGGGGGGAGGTTGGGTAGGAGGGGTGGGTGGGGGACACTGTTATGGTTTGTAACCGACCCCAATCGCACAACACAAGACAGGTATGAGAGTAAGCCAAAACAGGGCATTTATTCATTACAAAACAAAAGGCGGCACTGTCCCTTTAAGGGAGAACACAAAAACACTGGAGTCAAAGAATAAAGGGAAAATGCGGCACTGTGCCTTTAAGAGGCGAGCAGGCTAAGGGGCTAAGGCTAAGGGACAGGGCCAGGGCAAAAAGTCAAGGACCAGGACCAGGGGGCACTGGAGAGGGGGACAGGGACAGAGGCCCGGAGAGGCGGGCTGGAGACAGGGACAGAGAACAGGGTTAAGGCCTTGGACAGGGCGAGGGCCAGAGCTGCTTACAGGGATGGCAGGGTTCCGACGGCGGAGGCCTGGCACGGAGATCCTCCTCGGAAGCTGCAGACGGGCAGCGCAGAACACCGGGGTCCCAGAGGACCGGGGCGAAGAGACGCATCCTCCCGTGGAATAGGAAGCGATGCGCGCCGGCTTGACGTCTGGAGTGGGAGCGCACCGGCTTGACGTCTGGTCTGGAGTGGGAGCGCGCCGGCTTGACGTCTGGAGTGGGAACACCACTCCAGGCCTGGCACGGAGATCCCCCCTCGGATGCTGCAGACGGGCAGCGCGGAACACCGGGGTCTCAGGGGACCGGGGCGAAGAGACGCATCCTCCCGTGGAATAGGAAGCGATGCGCACCGGCTTGACGTCTGGAGTGGGAGCGCGCCGGCTTGACGTCTGGAGTGGGAACACCACTCCAGGCCTGGCACGGAGATCCCCCCTCGGATGCTGCAGACTGGCAGCGCAGAACACCGGGGTCCCAGGAGACCGGGGCGAAGAGACGCATCCTCCCGTGGAATAGGAAGCGATGCGCGCCGGCTGGACGTCTGGAGTGGGAACACTGGAAAACCTCCCGTAGAGGATTAGAGAGCGCAGACGGTGTCCCACTCCAGGCAAACGGCGACAGGTGGTGATGGCTGGCATGTCGTCTCACGCCGGAGACGCGGCAGGTGATGGTAACGTCCAGGACTCCATGAACACTGAACACAGATAAAGATACAGAGTCCAGAACACCGAACCAGCATACAGAGCGACCCGACCCGGACTGGAGGGGAGGTCCAGGTATTTAAAGCCCTCTGGGGCGCTAATCATAACTTATGACAGCTGTGAAAGGTAGTCCAAGGGTGGGGGCTGGTGAAGAGCAGAGGAGAGTAAAACATCGCAAGGGTGGGGGCTGTTGAGGAGAGTAGACAGGGAAAGTCCAAAGGTGGGGGCTGGTGAGGTGAGGAGACAGGGAATTAAAGGTCCAGGGAACAGGCGAAACCTCACAGGACACTGTACAACTGTACAAACAAAACTGCACATTGGAATATTGACAAGACCATACTTGGTAATTTACTGTACATTGGGGGGGGTTGTGTTCGGACATTTACAGGGGCCAGTTTCGAGTTGCAGTCTCCCTTAGGTGTTTTTTGAGAGTGTTTTTGAAAGTGGGTAGTGATTCACATTCCTTTACAGCTTTGGGTAGGGCGTTCCACATTGATGTGGCATAATTGCGAAACGTGTTTAGTCCCTTGTTTGGGTTTAACATGATTTGTGGAGCTCCCTCTGGTGTTGTGATCGTGGTATTCACTGACCTTTGGGAAGTATTTTGACATGTACATGGGTACCTTGGTCGTGTAGTGTATCTTGTAGACCAGGCCCATTGCAAGTTGCTGTACTCTGTCGTCTACTCTAAGCCATCCTAGGTTGTCAAAGTGGGCAGGGGTGAGGTGGGTTCTAGGAGTAAGGTCAAGCAGTAGTCTGACCAGTTTGTTTTGAGATGTTTGTAATTTTGTTTTTAGCGCCTTTGAGGTGCTTTGGTACCATGAGGTGCAAGCATAGTCGTAGTACCCTTGAATGAGTGCTCCTGCCAGAGTCTTCAGGGTATTCTTGTTTACCAGTGAGGAGATCCGGTACAAGAATCGAGTTCGTTGGTTGACTTTTTTTATTACATTGGATGCCATTTTGTCACAGGAAAGATTTGCCTCTAGGATGGAACCCAGGTAGGTAATATCTTCTTTCCTTGTGACAATATTGTCACCCACTGTAACTGAGAAGCCGTCGGTCTTGCTGAGTTTGTTATTTGAACCGAAGAGAATGGACTCTGTTTTGCCCATGTGTAATGATAGTTTGTTATCAGCGAGCCATATGCAGATTTTGCCTAGTTCTGAGCTGAGGGTTTTTTCAACCTGTAACTTGTTCTTGTCAGAGACCAGCAGGGCTGAGTCGTCCGCAAACAGGAACA
Source organism: Notolepis coatsorum (assembly GCF_963971535.1). NCBI lineage: Eukaryota > Metazoa > Chordata > Actinopteri > Aulopiformes > Paralepididae > Notolepis > Notolepis coatsorum. Next base: position 43,278,050 of record NC_140169.1, on the reverse strand, counting down.
AGTTGCAGTCACAAGCTGACGACATGTAATTTGCATAAATTAGGAACAGTAGCGGACCTAGTATGCTTCCTTGTGGAACACCACAGCTTACTGTGAGGGGGGGGGGATAGGGTACCGTTTACCTCCACCATCTGCTCTCTCCCCTCCAGGTAGGATTGCATCCAGCTCACTGATAGACTATCAAAACCAATTGCTTTTAGCTTGTCAATCAGAATGGTGTGATTGACAGTGTCGAAGGCCTTTTGTAGGTCCAGCATGACCATGCCGCAGTATTTGCCCGCGTCCACCTCTTGTTTGATTTGGTCGTTTAAATAGAGAAGGCATGTGTCAGTGGAGTGGGATGTTCTGAAGCCAGATTGGGATTCGTAGATTAGATTTTTTTCCGCAAGGTATTTTTCGACCTGTTCGTATACAATTCTTTCCATGACTTTCGAGATGGAGGTAAGGATAGAAACAGGGCGGTAGTTGCCTGGGTCTAATTTACTGCCTTTTTTGTGCAGAGGGGTCACTCTCGCAATTTTGAAGTCCTTGGGGACGTGTCCCTGTTTTATGGAGAGGTTTATTATGTGTGTGATGACTGGGGTGATGACGGCTGCTGAGTCTCTGAGGAATTTGGAGGGGATGTTGTCATGGCCAGTGGCCTTGTTAGGTTGGAGGGCGCTCAGTTTTTTGAGTACCTCATCTGTTGTTACTATTTCCAGTTTGAAGTCGTCTTTGTGGACCCCTAGGTTCTTGTAGTATGCTACTATGTGTTCTACCCCATAATGCCCTGAGTGGGAGGGTCGTTTGTTTACCAGTGTTGTGGCTATGTTTGTGAAGAAACTATTTAAGTAATTGGCTACATCCAGCTTTTCTGTGATGAGCGTGTTGTCTGTCTTTATGTTTATGTTTGAGAATCTGGTTTTAAGTTTTTTACTGCAGCCTAGTTGGTTATTGAGTAATTTCCAAAGTTCACATGGTTTGTTTTTGTTTTCCTCGGTTTTGTCATTGGTGATTTTTTTTTTGCTGTTTTGATCATGGAGTTTACATCATTTCTTAGTCTGTTTCTTTCCAGTTTGAGTTCAGTCACGTGGGCTTGGAGTTCACTGCTCGTGCTTATAGTAAGCTTTGACTGACTTTTACGAAACTCAGAGCATTTTTTGTCTCTGGTTTTCATAGCGGTCAGTATTTCAGCGTGCATCCACGGCTCCGCGCGATCTTTTACCCTGGTGGTTCTTAGGGGGGCCATGTTGTTTAGTATCGTTGAAAATTTGGTTTTGAAGCCAAGCCATGTTTCTTCAACCAGTGTACCATTGAGCTCATCTGACCAGTCCAGACCCTCCAGTTCAAGGTTAAAGGCCTCGCTAGAGTAGGTTTTTAGGTCTCTAGATGTGACTGTTTTGTGACAGCCAGCCTTTTGTTTTAGCTTTTTGCGGGTACAGAATATCATATAATTATCACTTAACCCGCATGCTATAACCCCTTTATTGGCGATCTTGGACTTGTCAGAGGTCAGGATGAGGTCAATGGTAGTCTGAGTTGACTCACACACACGTGTGGGTTGTGTGATTAGCTGGCTGAGGCCGTGCAGATCACAAAACCTATTGTAGGATTTGAAGACGGGTGCATCTTTTTGTTGCATATCCGTGTTCCAATCCCCAATAAGAATCATTTCTGCATCCTCAGCTCCAGCTAAGCACGCATCCAACACATCATAAAAGCCATTTTGGTCTGGCGGTCTGTAAATTGTGCCGACTAGAACAGATTTAGCCCTTTCAAATAGAATTTCTACAAAAACAGTTTCAATAGCCTCATGATCTAGGTCTGTACGGTTAATAAATTTGGTGTCTTTATGGATGTACATACAGACACCTCCTCCATGCCTGTTCCTGTCATTGCGGACTAAAGAATAGTTCTCCAATTCAATTTCCGGGTCTGTTACTGATGAGTCCAGTTTAGTTTCAGAGAAACATAGTATGTTTACCTTACCGCTAATGAAATGTTGCCTTATTTCTGCCAGTTTGTGCCTGAGGCTATTTACATTAAGATGAAAAATATGAATACCGTTTTTATTTGCTGTGTTGTCAATATCCTTGAGATAAAGGTAGGGTTCTTCTTCTGTGGGAAGGGGGGGGGGGGCTCTGTGATGTCCGGAGGGGGGGTGGGGGATCCTTTGATCAAGGTGGGTGTCCCGCGACGGGAGGGGGGTGGGGCTGTGTTGTTATTATTTGGTCCGTGTGTGGGAGGGGGGGGGTGGGTGTGATTCTTTGTGATGTCCTGGTTCATCTGCTGGCGTCTGTGTTGATTCCGTCTGGTGGTGGAATTCCGTGGGGAGGGGGCAGGGGCCAGGGGCTGTGTTGATTCCATCCCGCCAGCTCCCTGCTGTGGCACTGGTGATGTCTCGCTGACCGGGTGGCTTTCGGTGGGGGAAGGGTAGGGTCCTCTGGCTCAGGTAGTTTGCTGTGTTAGCTTGCCGGCTACCTGCGCCACCGTCGAGTTGATAATCTCCGGTACCTTCACTCCCGTCTCGTCCTCCCGTGTGTTCCTCTGCGGCGGCGTCGGGTGTGTTGATTGCTCCGGCGTCGGGTGGAAAGTAGGCACCCGAAACCATCGTTGCATCCTGTAGTGCCAGTCCCAGTCATCGCGTCTGGGTTCGCGTCCTGACGGGGGTCCTGACGTGTCTGGGTCCGGGGTTTAGTTGCACGTCTCCCGAGAGTAGCAGGATAAGGGACAAAAAGGTATTTCGGTCCATTCTGCCATTCGGGGGTCTGTTCTTTCTTTCAGGATTGGCCGTTAATGTTGCGTGAACGGTCGCTGTCCCCACGGCCAGGTGCTTATGCTCCGTGCCGTTTTGGAAATAGAAGTCGCTGTGGACCTCCTTTTCTATTTTTGCTCTTCTCTCCTCTTCTGTCTGGTTGTGCTTCATCGTTGAGTAGAGGTACGAATCCGTTATCCAAAACATAACGAGGAGAAAATGTGCGCAAAATCTCTTTTGCTTGCTGTATTGACGAGGGCTCCGGGAGCTCAGGAATTTGCGACCGCTCATGGCTGTGTCCTAACATGCGCATATTTAGCCGCATACGCATGTCTAGGACACACATACTCGTATGTGTACATAACAGAATTACACACACTCATATGCACAAGGCTGAGATATATATATCGGGGCGGTTCTGGTATGCAAATACTTAAAACAGTGCACGAGCTCAAACGTAGGATCAAAGTCATATTTATCAAGACAGGTGTGCGTAGAACCTGTGTACGCACGTGTGATAAATCCTGTTTTTTTTGTGCGTGCACTGATTCTAAATTCTGTGCTTACGTGTGGAAATAGAACATTTTCTAGAAAAAATGGGATTTACCACACGTGCGTACGCAGGTTCTACGCACACCTGTCATGATAAATATGACTTTGATCCTACGTTTGAGCTCGTGCACTGTTTTAAGTATTTGCATACCAGAACCGCCCCGATTAACCATATACGGTAATGGAATACCCCCATGAAATGTGGAAAAATGGACTAAGCCGAGGGAAGCGTGTTATGAGACAGGCTGACAGACACGTACGGTGATGTCGGATATGATATCTATTAACCTAGCATACCGTGCGGCAAAGGGAACCGCTCCCGCCTACCTCCGGTCAATGGTCTCTAACTACACACCCTCAAGACCCCTACGCTCTGCATCTTCTGGCCGCCTCAGACCTACTCCTATCCAAGCTCCGGGAGGGTCATCAAAGAGAAGTCGCCTATTCTCAGTCCTTGCCCCACAATGGTGGAATGAACTACCCACCCCAGTTAGGACAGCCGAATCACGTCCAATCTTTCGCCGTCGACTAAAGACGCACTTCTTCAACCATTATCTGAATAAAAAAAAAAAAAAAAAAAAAAAAAAAAAAATCTAACCCTAACTAACCGTACTGTCATGCACTTGTCCTAATAAACTAACCTACACTGTAGCACTCAACACTTTGATGAACATTGTTGCTCAGCTGATAGAGTTGTGCCCTTCCTGATGGCTTGTTGTACAGAACTTGTAAGTCGCTTTGGATAAAAGCGTCAGCTAAATGACTAAATGTAAATGTAAATGTAAATGTTAACCATTGCTGCCTGAGCAGCGCAAACACTAATAAATACCGCGCTGGAATATGACTGCCTTTTCCCGTGTTGTTTGATTAATACCCAGGGATTAAAGTTCTCCTCAACTTTATTCCAAATCGCGATGGATTTTCCGTCAATTTTCTACCTGCTGCATATGGTTTCTAGAGGCATACTACAATCTATTTTGATGTCAGTATTGGGTAGCCTATATAAACAATAATACGAGAGCATATACAAGAACAATGAATCTCACTGCATGTATGATGTAGCCTGCCTTTCAATACATGAACTTGAATTCCATCATGTTTGTGTGCGGGACTCACAAGGCTGTTGTCACAATGGGTGGTACCGGTACAGTAATAACAGTCTACACAATATCACGATGGACCATGCCATAGCCTATGTTCTATTATGACATGATCTGTAACGACAAATGTTCTAGAATGTTTGATTAAGATATCATACTCTGACAGCATGCCTATGATCAACAAAAACGCGAACTTGAATCCCATCATCATATTTACATAGTCTGTCCACTATCTGGTGTCATTGCAATGCGTTTTTTATTCTTTCTTATACAGTAAAAAGGGGGAAGAACACTATATCGTGGGTGTTCATATGACTTGTATTCTGCTTACAGCTTCGAAACTCCACTTGTTTCGTTTAACGTAAAGCCTTTTAAATATAATAAAAACGTTCCCGTGTTTCTGCGGTCTGTGCGCAAAATAATAACGAGTTGAGCTACGCGGAGCGCAGTCAGTCAGTACACCCCGTATATTCCGATAACGCTATATAAACCATGCTGCATTCATTCTGAGAGAAAGATCTATTATTCCAAATGCTATTTATAGGGTTTTGACCATAATTACACTACTGTTGCTATTTTACAATGAACTATAATGAATTACGGTTCATACAGAACATGCCAGTGTTGAAACTAATGCACAGAAGCTCATTTCCTTGTTGTAATAATATATTCTACCACTGGGCGTCAGCTAAGTGTGCTCCGAGCTGTGCGTACACATAAGCACGAAGTCAAGTTCAAGTTGAAATTGATGAATCCCACTCTTTGCTTAGAAATGGTCGTACGCACAGGTTAAGCACATATCTGTGCGTAAGACACGTTGATGAATGAGGGCCCAGGCACTTACACTTAATCTAATCTGCTAAAACTCCACGTCTGTTATATTAGATATGACACATTTATAGGACTACATTATGAGTTTCCAGTTGAGTATAGAGTGGATTCCAAAGTTCTTGAAATAAGTGACCCTGGTTGTGCTTTTCAAGCGTTATCTTTTCTAAGGGAAGAAACTGAGATATTTGTTCTATATTGAATGTTGGTGAAATTTCATTTTTCCATAGAAGAAGTATACATTTCTTTGCAAAATATGTTATGTATACCAACAGTCTGCATTTCTTTTGGTCTAAGTGGCCGTTTGTTATATTATTTAATAGATAGACAGATAATAATAGATAACTCAAATTCCAGCTCCAAGACAGATTTAGTAAGTAAGTGAATCTTGTTCCAGAAATGCTTCAATTTGCTACATTGCCAGAACATATGCAGAAATGTTCCTTCTTTAATTTTACATCTTGGGCAATTTGGTGAGTTTTCTTTTGAGATTTTGTGCATTTTTACAGGAGTAAGGTAGAATTTATGAATACAGTTGAAATTACTTTCTTTGATCTTGTTGCTTGTAAAGGGAAAGAAAGTTCGATCACAGATGTCTTGCCAATTGTTTTCTTCAAATTTCGTTGCCAGGTCCGTCTCCCAGCATCTTAATAGAGCTGGGAAGACTGTTTGGCATTCATTAGTTAGAATTTCATATAGTTCACTGATTTTACCTTTAATTGTGGATGAGGTAGTTCGTTTTTCTTCCAATTCTGTCATTTCAAAGCTTAACTTGTTTTCTTTAGTAAGTGAACTTAAGGTGCTTTGAATTTGCATATATTTTAGGAAGTCTGAGTTAATTCTAACATTCTAATTAATTAGATAATAACTGGTTATACATGCGAAATGGACAATAGAAGACTGGAAATCTTTAAAAAAAAAGAATCTTCAAGCGGGGACTGACTTTGCATATAGACTACTAGGCATTTACAGCTGTTCCAGTGTAAACGTGCCTTTCGCCCGCTCTGAAGTCGGACTCTGTGTGGGCGTCGGACACGCGCGCTGTTCTCGCACGGAACCCGCGCCAGCTTGCGCCCGCGCCTGGTGGGGTCCCGGCGGCGTGTACAGGGGTGCAGTCGTGCACACACACGGTTACACGGCATGTTATTAGTAGTCACTCAGGGCAGAAGTGCGCGCAATGATAAGTACCCGGCCGTTGTAGAAAGCTACCCGGCCGGCGGCCGGCACTTGTCACCTAGACTTTGCATAATAATAGGATACCTACGAGAAGGTGGGGGGCTGCTTGATCTCCATTGTTATGCATAATAATCATCTGTTCTGTGCGCAACTGAGGGAACATGTATGCGCGTGCGCGGTAGCGCGCGTGCACGTGGCGTGTAACCAGTTCCCATATTACGACTGCACCACTGGGCATGTAGGCGTCTCTACTTTCCGTAGCTCCATTTCTGCAGACGCCTCTCTGATTGGTTGAGCCCATTTCTGCAGACCCCTCTCTGATTGGTTGAGCAAAAGGCGGACGTAATGTTATCATATCAAGAAGATAAAAAGAAATGTACTACCAGATTCGCGTATAGCGTTATTTCGCGTGACTTCGCGGTTTATTCATAACGTTATGCACATTTCACAACACAGCCAGCTGTTAGAAACTGTACATTGTAACGTTATATAACATAACGTTATGTTATTTTGTGGTTATTTCGCGGTTTATTCACATAACGTTATTTCACGTGACAAGTTCAACACAGCCCAGCTGTCAGAAACTGTACATTGAGGGGGTTTGAATCACTGTTTAGTGTTTACACTCCCCACTTACTGTAACTGTATCATGTTCTACATATAACCTCATCTCATGCACCTTGTTGTGTATCCTGTTTCTTTTTCCTCATTATTATATTCAGAGTTAATTCTATTGTTTACACTGTCTTTCTTCTATTATAACCCTGCCCATTTGATGTTCCCAAATCATATTCAGAAAGTATCACAGAGACTTCTATTGACCAAGGAATTAGTTATTATTAGTAGGACACAACATTTCCGTAGCAATCCGAAGTGACATTGACCACCAGACTCTTTCTCTTAAGGCATTAACTGGGTTAATTAATATAAATGTTATATTGTAACTGTCTAGTTACACATTGGTTCCGAAACATGTATGTTCCAGGCTGCAATTAAAACTTTGAATCTGAGAGAGCTCTGGTCAGCGAAGCCGGCGATGCGAGCGATTATTATTGGTTTTTAATGACAAACCAATTACATAATCCAACATATGTGTAAAGGCACACACAACATATTCCAGTTAACGGTATATTTTTTTAATGATTCGTTATGGCGTAATCAATACTTCCATGCGTATAAATTGCGTTCGCGACCTTCATGTTTTGGGGGTATTCATCAGAAAACTCGGATCCGGGATTCGGCTCCCATCCGTCGGGCAAGAACTGTGGGTTTTCAGCCTCTCTCTCTGAAGCTTAACGGAGTTTCGATTCCTGGCTAGAGGAGCTTGTCGCGGCTCATGCGCATGCGCGAGCTCGGCCAATCAGAGAGGGGTCTGCAGAAATGGGCTCAACCAATCAGAGAGGGGTCTGCAGAAATGGAGCTACGGAAAGTAGAGACGCGGCGTGTAGCTTTTCTCCAACGCGTCCGTGTTTCCGGGTTCCCGTTTTGCCCTCTGATTGGCCAGGTCATGTGACATGTGCACCAAATCGTGGGACGGCAAGTTCTGCGCCTATTTCCGTGTCGAACAGCCTGCAAACTACCTAACGCCTAGTTTATCACTGGTTATTGGTTAAGCTTAGGCGACTCTTTCGAAGTTGGTTAAGGTTAGAGTTTGGAATCAGGGCTGGCGTTCTATCACCATGCTCTAAGACAAACTCTAACCTTAACCAACTTCGAAAGAGTCGCCTAAGCTTAACCAGTGTAGAAACTTGCGGTCCCACGATTGGTCGTACATGTCACATGACCTGGCCAATCAGAGACGCGGAAACACAAACGCGTTGGAGAAAGGCTACAAGCGTCCCGGCGTAAAAGACTTTCAGTATACCCTACATGCATCCATCCATCGGCTGTGACTTGGCACCGTGACTAATACACATTGCATCCTTCTCTGCATCCCTTTCCCCATCCATCCACTCTTCTCTCCATCCATCCCTTGCAGTCTGTTACCTGATGTGACCTACAGGAGACAAGTGTGCTCTGAAGCAAAGTCAACATGTGCTGATTGACAGAAGCCGACGGCCATTCTAGTAGTCATGCATACAGTACAGCTGTCATACATTTTATTGTATTATCTCGTTAACACCTGCTTACTAAGACAACCTTCTGGCTGGAAGTGTTACTACTGGCTGGTACCTAGCAGCACTGAGAGAGAGAGAGAGAGAGAGAGAGAGAGAGAGAGAGAGAGAGAGAGAGAGAGAGAGAGAGAGAGAGAGAGAGAGAGAGAGAGAGAGAGAGAGAGAGAGAGACAGAGACAGAGAGAGAGAGACAAACAGACAGACAGACAGACAGACAGACAGACAGACAGACAGACAGACAGACAGACAGACAGACAGACAGACAGACAGACAGACAGACAGACAGACAGACAGACAGACAGACAGACAGACAGACAGAAGTTGGAGAGAGATAAAAGGCGTAGAGAGACAGAGAAAGAGAAAAGAGAGTGAAAAGATAGGAGACAGAAAGAGAGATAGACAGATATAAAGAGAAGAGACAGAGAGCCAAGAGAGGAGGCAGGAGATGCGTAGAGAGAAAGAGAGAGAGAGAGAGAGAGAGAGAGAGAGAGAGAGAGAGAGAGAGAGAGAGAGAGAGACGAGAGAATGAAAGAGAAGAGAGAGAGAGAAAAACCATAAACAAGTGTGGGGGGGGGAAAACGGCTGTGCATCATTCATGTGACGACATGATGCATGGCTTCCTCCTTCCTCTTGAAGTCACGAGCAGAACGGAACACAATGACAGCAACAAAATCATTTTCAGTTATCGGTGACTAAAACACAGCTTACCGTACACACAGCCGTCTGGTAGGCTGTTCCCAGCAGAAGCAGGTTATTAATGATGAATATCCTTGAACAGTCTCCTAACGTCTCTCCTCTCCTGCACTCTGTCAAGATACCGGCAACACATGCATGTTCTCTCTCTCTCTCTCTCTCTCTCTCTCTCTCTCTCTCTCTCTCTCTCTCTCTCTCTCTCTCTCTCTCTCTTCTCTCTCTCTCTGTCTCTCTCTCTCTCTGTCTCTCTCTCTGTCTCTCTCTCTCTCTCTCTGCTCTCTCTCTCTCTCTCTCTGTCTCTCTCTCTCTCTCTCTCTCCTCTCTCTCTCTCATACCGGCAAACACATGCATGTTCTCTCTCCCCTCTCTCCCTCCCCCCTCTCTCTCTCTCCCTCCCTCCCTCTCTCTCTCTCCTCTCTCTCTCTCTCTCCTCTCTCTGTCTCTCTCTCTACACCTCTCTTTCTTTCTACCTCTCTCTCTCTTTCCCTCCCCTCCCCCCTCTCTCTCTCTCTCTACACCTCTCTCTCTACCTCTCTCTCTTTCCCTCCCCCCTCTCTCTCTCTGTCTCTCTCTCTGTCTCTCTCTCGCTACCTACCTCTCTCTCTCTCTACACCTCTCTCTCTACCTCTCTCTCTCCCTCCCCCCCCCTCTCTCTCTCTGTCTCTCTCTACACCCTCTCTCTCTCTCTCTCTCTCGCTACCTCTCTCTCTCATACTCTCTCTCTCTCTCTACTGCTTTTCTCCATCACCCCCTTTCCATTTTCATGGCAACACAGCCTCTAACATCCACGGCAGCCAACAGACGTGATGCGCTCAAAGTGCGTGCGTGCGTGTGCGTGTGTGTGTGTGGGGGGGGGGGGGGGGGGGTAATGTATTACAGCAGCAGCAGCTCAGGATTTCAAAACTTGGCATCTGCAGCAAGGCATTCCTTCAGTTGTGTGTACAGTGTTTTCCTTTTGTAAACGCCGTCTTTCAGGTTAGACTAGTGTCGTACAAAACGGATCTGTTGGATGAAAAGATACTACATTGTGACACTCAGATGACTGCATTGGTTGCAGGCAGCAGGCAAACAAAAGCCCCTTAGAAAAGCTTAAAGGATGTTAAAGGACAGAAATTATTAAAGAACATTATCACAGGGGAAAACACTCGTTATTAGGGATGCTCGATATTGGCTTTTTTACCGATACCGATATACCGATATTGTCCAACTCTTAATTTCCGATACCGATATCAACCGATATCACATTTTAATGCCGATATCGGCCGATAATATCGGTAGGCCGATAATATCGGACATCATTTCTATATATTTTCTTTATTTAATTTAATTTCTTTTTTGAAAACCGATACCGATATTTTCCGATATCACATTTTAATGCCGATATCGGCCGATAATATCGGACATTCCTACTCGTTATACACACATAACTACTGGTTTAGGATGGAAGTATAAAAAGAAGAAACATAAAAGTCTGTTGGAGCCAAAATGCCTTTCTGTTTATTTTGTTTTATTTTAACTCACGGTGCAGAGGTGTGGCATTGTCAGTCACCATGGCAACCACCACAGGGGGTGGTTACCCATTTATACTGATCAGTGGGTGACGAGCGGCAGGTGGTGCAAGGGACCGTGTCGTGTTGATGTGCTGTATAGGTCTGCGTTTCGTTTGTAAAAATACAAATAGTTTTTCTCAACCTGAGAACCAAACAATTTAAATTTATTGATTTTGCTATACTGCAGGCAAAAAGAACAATAGCTTTCAATTGGAAGAAATAGACGCACCCACAATCGGTGCTTGGATTAAGAACATGGCACAATGCATGTCAATGGAGAGAATAACATATATCCTCAGGAACAATATAGAGGTTTACGAGGATATATGGAAACCATTTAATGACTATCTGAGAAGGGAAGATATTGTCATAATCACAGCACGAGCGTACTTCACTCCCCCTCCTTTTCCCCTCACATCCACCCCTCTTCATCCTCCTTCCTATCCACCACGCACCCCTCTTTATCCACCACGGCGGAAGCCTCACGCCCTTATATGGCCAGCATCCCTTCACCTCCCGTCACTCAGCCCAGCTGCACTTCATCCCCCTGATTCACACGCTGTCAGGTACCTCACTCCTCACAGCTGTATCCCATCCCCCGTTGATGAGGACCCTACTTCTACCGGACGACGCTGACCAGAAGTCGTCGTGGTGTTAAACATCACTACCTAGGTACGACGTCTCGGCCTGAAGCCCTGCTAACCTGCTCTTGTGACTATTCCTTGCTCTAATCTGTTTCTCTTGTGCCCAGGACCCCCGTTCCAGTGCACCTTCCTGTCTGGACATCTCGTGCTGCACAGGAGTGTTCCTGCTCTCTGTCTCCCGACACAGACCTGTGTCTTCTGCCCACAGCTGCACTGGGAGGGCACCTGTCCTCACCCCCCAAGAACATTCTAACCCCTGTCTGTTGCACATTCCTGATGTGTACTTGTCTGCTTGGGAAATACCATTAAAACCCCTTGAAACGCTCCATTCTCCTCTCCTGTGTTCAGCGATTGGGCTAGGTTCAAAACCCACTCCTCACAGATATAGGAGGGCTGCTATAGGAGGAGTCCCCCCGCTCTCTCCCGTGGTCAGTCGTGACCCGGACCCCGCTCTCTCCCGTGGTCAGTCGTGACCCGGACCCGCTCTCTCCCGTGGTCAGTCGTGACCCGGACCCCGGGGAAGAGCGGAGGCACGTCAGTGAAGGTGTTATAAAGATGTCATTTATTTATTTTTATTTTTATTTGTATTTATTTTTTTCTTCTTTTCAATTATTTTTATTTATGTACGAGCTATTTTACTGGAGGTACCAATGAATGTACGTATTATTTCTATATGACAACAGTAAAAACAGACTCAAAGATGCTAAGAGAGAGAAAAGGGAGGGGGGAGGGGGTATGTGGGTATACTTGTAGACACTTGTGGAGAAAAGGAACTAAGAATAACTGACGGCAATGAAAACCTGAAATGTGTACTGTAAACCCAATACAAATATTGTATAAAAAATATATATATATAGTTTTCGTATATATTTTTGGTTGATAATGGTCTAACTCAACTCAACTCAACCCAGTTGCCCCTCGCAGTAGGCTTATAGTAAAGGCTCTACAAAGTCCTTTCAATAATGTGAGTGTATCCGGTCAGGGATTTCAGTGGAGGCTTTTGAATGACAGCAGGCAGCTAGCTCGCTTGTTTGATTATCTCTCATTTTCGATTAGTATTCGAATAGTTCTCAGTGACTATCGCATAGTGATTTTGTGAGAACTTGCCCATCCCTACCCACTCCCTAATTGTCTCAGCAATATTTACCAATAGATATATGTCTCAGTAACTACTGGGCTCCTTCAATGTGTGCAATAGACTGCCGCAGTCGTTTTCTTTTGGTCTGTAGTCGCCAGCATCCTATATTTTTCCCGTATGCTGGGGGGGGGCTACATCACTCAAGGGATACCAACACACTGAACAAGCTGCTGAGGAAGGCTAGCTCCGTGGGCCGTGGTGGGAGTCGAGCTGGTCAGACTAGAGGCGGACCGGCGGTGGCAGAGAGGATGAGAAGGAAGCTGGCCGCTATCCTGGAGAGAACCCTCCCACCCCCACTATGAGGAGCTAGCTAAGATGAGGAGCACGAACTGCCTCGCCAGTCCTTCGTCCCGGCCAGGGGCGTCGTTTTGGTATGGCAAGGTATGGCACTCGCCATACCTTGGCAAATAAAAATTGTAAAATAAAAAAAATAAAAAACCAATTATTTTATTTTTTATAATTACAATTTTTTATGTTGATTTAAAATTAGAATGTCAACATTATGAACGAAGCTTCGAACTATTCGGTACAGCCCTAGCATGTTTTGATATTGTCAATTATCTCACTTTTACTAGGTGACTTTTAATGTGACTAACTGAAATATGCAAAATAAATTAAAATGGACATACAGAAGTTTTTTTTATCAAAGGGCAGCAGAGACAAGTGATACAGGGACACAGGTAAGGTCTTACAATGGCTTAGTGATTATAACAGTGCAGTTCAGCATTCAGTAACCCATACATTTTGTGAACGTGTTTTGTTACTGCATTCTGTTGAACACACACCTCAGAACCGTACCTAATGAAAATTGGCTCAATTGCAAGAAAAATAATAGACAGTTATGATATTACATTCTGCATAATTTGTATGCAAAATATTGTGGTTCCCTGCTTTAGTCTGTTGACACATTGTATACTAAAAATGCTTGTGTAGTCCTGTGTCCTAGATGTCAAATGTTAAATATCACCAAAAGTGACTATTGCACAACTGATTTGACAAAAAATCCACAGAGGGGGGGGGGGGGGGGGGAACCCCCCCTATCCCCCCTCCCCCTCCTCACCATACCTTGGTTTTACTGAAATGACGCCGCTGGTCCTGGCGACCATCAGGCTCCACAACCATGAGCGTGGACCGCTACCAGCAGCTGGAGCACTAATGGCTGCAGAGCTCCAGAACTGTTAGGAATGTCTGACCACTAAGTGTCTCTGACTTTTAACCACCACAACCAGCACAGACTACAACGTATGGCATATATCAAGCCAGTTAGGGTACCTAATTCTTTATTGTAATGTATAATATAACCGATAGGGCATACAGACCCTCATCTGCACCTTTGTTTTTTGTTTCTCCTATTTTTATATTCAGATTTAATTGTATTGCCTATTATTATGTATGTCTGGTACCCTGTCCATTCCTGTACCTCCCCTCCCCCTCCCCTGCTATAACGCCCAACATTCCCCCAAGGGGATCAATAAAGGAATACCTTAAAAATCCACAGGTGGCGCGTAGCAGGGTCCACTTCCAACATGTTATATTTGCACTAAATTGTGATTCATCGCAGCCCATTACCAGATCAACGTGTTAGAGCAGTGTTTCTCAAAGTGGGGGGCGCGCCCCCCAGGGGGGGCGCAGAGGCAGACAGGGGGGCCTTGAGATGTATTTAAAAAAAAATAAAAGATTTTTTTTTTTTTTTTTTGGATTACAGAAAATTATCACTAAAATGCTATCTGTTGCAGCTGCACTGTTCTCCATGAAAATGCCATTTCTCAAAATCTGAAAATCATTATTTAATAAAACACAGAAAAGGATCACCAAGTTACTCTGGATAAAAAAAAACTTTACAGACAACATTGAGACAAAGCTTCCTGACACATCTCCATCCAAACTCTTGGAAGAACTCTTTGAAATCTCATCTGATACCACCTGGAGAGCTAGTTTCAGAGTGTGGTGCTGAGTACCACTACCAAGTATCTCATCTCATGGCCCACCAAGTATCTCATGATGCAGCAGTTAAGGTGTTGATACCATTCAGCACCACATACAGTATCTGTGTGAAGCTGGCTTTTCATCCATGACAGCTCTGAAAACAAAATATAGGGCCAATTTGAAAGGTCACGATATTGGTGTTATTTCAATAAATTTAAACATGGCCCATTTCATGACTATTTTGTTGGCGGGGGGGGGGGGGGGGAGGGGCAAAATATTTTGGTCCGCCAAAGGGGGGCCTGACAGAAAAAGTTTGAGAAGCACTGTGTTAGAGAATGGGGTGTGGAGGGGGCGGCTACGTGGCGTAGTGGGCAAGGCGCTCGCCACGAATGACGGAGACGCTGGGCTTGCCTGTTCGAGCCCAGTGCTCCACATTGCTTTGAGTTTAGCTGGTCGTTCATACTAATACACATTGGCCGTATTAGGGGGTGGGAAACTGATGGGTGGGGATCGGGCGTTGTGGACAGCGACTCCTACAGGTCGGTTGGTGCGCCTGCGCAGTAGAATCAGTGTCGGGGGCAGCGTGAGCCTCCCACGCGTTACTCCTCGACACTGAGAGATCGAGCTGCGCAGGTGAAAAGATGCGACTGCTGTTACCTCAAGTACCGGAGGGGACTTGTGCTATGTATGACTTAGTCCACATTGCAGCCGGCTTGTGGGAGGCAAGAAACAGCGTTCGTGACAGGGGAGGGTTGGATTGGATGATACGAAATTGGGATGGGAGAAAATATAGAAAATGGGAGAAAAAGTGGATAAAAAAAAAAGAGAATGGGGTGTGGAGAATGATGTCAGATAATCCAGTCCATGTTCATCATAATGGACTGCATGGTCATGCAATGTGTCATACAGTATAAAACCGACACTGTAGTTTTCAATTGACATTCAAGTCAAGTCAAGAGTTTTAATTGTCACGGCATACAGGTATACAATGAAATGCGGGTGGTCTTGCCCGCAACGATGTGCAATACAGTGGTACATGTAATAGAATCAAAAGAAGAAAACAACATTGTGCAGTAACAGGTAACAGGTAACATGGAGTGACATCTCGGTATCTGTACATAGTTATTTACAGAGCATATGGGACATGCTAGTTAGCTTTGGTAGTGCAATACACTGTTCCTGTTATTCTAATTTAAAGTGTCCTTTCCTTTGGCCATAAGTGTGCGTGTGTGCGACATGAGTGTGTGCCCGCTCATGTTGAAGTGTTAAGTGGCTGCTCGTGTGTGAGCGTGCACAGTGTGCGTGTCGTGTGTGTGTTCATGTGTGCTTGTGTGTGGACAGTTCAATGTTCTGAGCACTCAATGTTCATTGTTCATGGCTCTGATGGCCTGGGGGAAGAAGCTGAGCCTAAGCCGCTCTGTCCTAGTAGCTGGGGTTCGCAGGCGTCTGCCTGACCTCAGCAGCTGAAACAGGCTGTTATTGGGGTGGTGAGGGTCTTTCATTATCCTGCAGGCTCTGGATTTGCACCTCTTGTTGTATAGAACCTGCAGGGGGGGTAGTGCAATACCCGTGGTACGCTCGGCTGAGCGCACCACTCTCTGTAGGGCCTTCTTGTCCTGTGCCGTGCTGTTTCCATACCAGGCAGTGATGTTTCCGGTCAGGATGCTCTCTACAGCTCCTGAGTAGAAGGACTGGAGTATCTTTCCCGATACTCTGAACTTCCTTAACTGTCTCAGGTGGTAGAGACGCTGTTTCGCCTTCTTTACTACTGTGTCTATGTGTGTTGACCATGTCAGGTCCTCTGAGATGTGGACCCCCAGGTACTTGAAGCTGCTCACCCTGTCCACGGTAGCCCCGTTAATCATCAGTGGTGTGTGCGTCTCCTGCTGTCCTCTCCTATAATCCACAATCAGCTCCTTGGTTTTACCAATGTTCAGGAGCAGGCTGTTGTCCTGGCACCAGCGTTCCAGTACCTCAACCTCCTCCCGGTAGGCCTTCTCGTCGTTGTCCGAGATCAGCCCCACCACCACCGTGTCGTCTGCGAACTTCACTATGGAGTTGGAGCTGAACATGGCCACACAGTCGTGTGTGTAGAGTGAGTACAGCAGGGGGCTCAGAACACAGCCCTGGGGGGACCCGATGCTCAGGGTGATGGTGTTGGAGGTCTGACCCCCCACCCTGACCGCCTGGGGTCTTTCGCTCAGAAAGTCCAGTACCCAGGCGCTCAGGGCGGAGCTCAGACCTAGCTCGATCAGCTTGTCCACCAGTCTGGTGGGGACTATGGTGTTGAACGCTGAGCTGTAGTCAATGAACAACAGTCTCACATAGCCCCCCTTCTGACGGTCAAGGTGCGAGAGGGTGCTGTGCAGTACCTGGGAGACCGCGTCGTCGGTGGACCTGTTTGTCCTGTATGCAAATTGCATAGGGTCCATATCACTGGGGAGGGAGGCACAAATGTGGTCCTTGACCAGCCTCTCGAAACATTTCATGACCACAGAGGTGAGTGCCACCGGTCTGTAGTCATTTGGACATGCTGGGGAGGGTTTCTTCGGCACTTCCTAAATATTTCAGAAATAGATATCTGACTTAATTGCTTTTCAGCGTTAATTCAGACAACTATCATGATTCTCAATATAAGCGCCCCCTGTCCTCATTCCACAATGGTAAAAAGAACTTCCCACCACAGTCAAGATGGCCAAAACCCACCTAAAACACACTTCTTCAATCAATCAATCTGAAATAAAGAAAATAAAAATAAAAAAATTATTACTATTATGCACTTTTCTACTAAGTAATCTACCTTGCCTATATTACTACCTAGTACTATACCATTATGTCTATACTACTATGCACTCAAGACTGTAGCACTCAAGTTCGACACTGTTTGACGAACAATATTACTGCCAAAAGTTGTACCCTTCCTGCTGACTTGTAAGTGGCTTTGGACAAAAGCGTCAGCTAAATGACAAAATGTAAATGTAAAACACCTCTTTTAAAGCAATCTATTGGTGGTAGCCAAAGGCAAGGCCATGTGTTCTGTACCCATTGAAGCTGAGGCGTTCAAAAGGAACAGGTGACAGAGAGCCTTGCTTACCGGTTACATTCAGCCTGTGAGCAGAGAGGAAGTCATGCCCCCAACCCCCACCTTCCACTATCATGGATTTACCACGCTCAGGTGGCTATGGCAAATGCCCCCACCCCCACTCCATCAAACAAGCCACTTTCTAGCACTCAATCACAAGTAGGTTAACACCTATAAAGGAGGGATCAAGCACAGGTCTTTCACACACACACACACACGCACGCACACACACACACACACACACACACACACACACACACACACACACACACACACCATCAGAACCAGGGAGGACCCGAGCCCCCTGGACCCCCCTAGTGGAGGACGGGAGGGAATCGGATCCGACTGTGCGAAGAGGGTTTAGCACATCAAAACGCACAGGGTGAGCAGACCGTGGGACTTACCTTCACTCAGAAGGACCCGCGACCACCCAGGCGCGCATCCCACATGCCACCAGGGAACGGACGGGAAGCAAAAACACCTCCGTCACAGCCCCCAACATCATGGGGTCGAAGGTCAAGAACCCAACCCCGTGGTAAGGCCGTAGCAGCGGAGCGCGGAGGAGGTCCCAGCGCTAGGACAACCTGAGGGCCAGGACCTCCCGAAAAAAGGGGCCTGGTGAGGCCAACGAGGCCGCAGCATCGGGGCCCCACCAGACGGTCACTGGTGACATCACAAGAGCAGACCCTTCCCCCCTGGCACGCCGCTCTGAAGCACTGTAGCTTACTGCACCTGGTATTCCCAGGGGGTCTCCCATCCAAGAACTAACCACGGCCGAACCTGCTTAGTTTCCGAGATCTGACGAGATCGGGCGTGTCCAGGTTGGCATGGCTGTAAGCCCCAAGAGGCTACCCCCCCACAATACTGTGGGGCCAGACGGCGCGCCGGGGAGACAATCCAGGCAACAGGCCAGAACTCGACCTGTGCCTGGAGCACTGCGGACTAGACAGGTGCCTAAGGGGTCTACTGTGAGAACAGTACTCGGCGGAAGGGGTGTTCGGTATGCTGTGCACCATGTCATGACCTCCACAAACCCGACCCCCCATCCAGCGGGGTTGAGGTTCAAAGGAGAGGCTGACACAATTGGCAGACGTCATGAAAGATGCAGGGACACACTCTCGGGCAGACGGGGTCAAGCCCGGCCTCAACCCGAGAGTCGACTCTGCTACCAACACCTCCCTATGTTTAGTTTAACAGGAGGCGGTTGTTCCCTTAACCCACCAAGAAAACGTAGAAACATAATTGCGCGTATACACAGGCTATACAAGCAGTACAAGTGTTTCAGTTTTCAAAGGGTTAACCCAACAGGTCGACGAGAACGAATCCGGACCTGGGCCTGGCGGACCGGGACCTACACAGGGATGCCTAGAGGGGCTGACAGCAACCACCCCGACAGCCCCCTCCCATCCCCGCCAAGCAGGGGGAGGGAGGGGTGAAACAATGGAGAAGGACCAGGCCCCCTAACACAGCGCAAGGTACAACACAGTATGGACCAAGCACGTCACTGTTATGGGCAACTCGTAGTGGCATACATATGACACACACATCCACGACATCAATCCCTGTGAAGCCCGGACCGACCTGGCATTTCCCCCCCGGAAAAGCAGTCCTTCGGGGTACCAGAACAGCAGATCTGCGCCCCGGCGGACAACGGGTTAACTGACCTGGTCCGGCGCAACCAGAACCAGTCCCGCGTCCTAGTCACGCCGCCATCCCCAGTCCTAAGAGGGGGGTGGTACGTGTGTCGATCTAAAACATCACAGAGGGCGCCACCAAGATGGACAGTACGTGAATGTGCTGCTCCTGGTGGCCCACCTCATGGGCGTGAGACCCCTCCACCAATGTAATGATCTACTCCGTCATCTCCCCCCGGAGATGCACGTGAGTCATCGAGTCTAACCTAGTGCACTGGTGCTCGGTAGAGATAAAAATCTCCTTCCCAGTCGCCCGCATAAAAAACGCAGTTTCATTGGAAGCACCCAGGGCCAGCGCTACATGCACGTCAAGAATCCGAAACACATCAATGGTGAATTTTAATAAGAAACACCAGACAACGTTCCCTCCATGCTGTCTGGGACGAGCAGCAGGAAGCCGGTCAATAAGACACAGACACAGGTCTCATATGACGCGTCTGAGGGCAACCCTGTCAATTCTGCTCTTTACATAAGAGGGGAAGACAGAAGTTCCCCCAGAGAGACCTCTATGTGAGTAACAATTGAAAAAGATACATGTAATAATAATTGGGCCAAGTGACCAACGGCCCAATACACAGTAATAGAGAGCAGAGCAGAAAACGAACAGTTTTCGAATGCATCGCATCATCCAACTTTGACAATGACAGCGGTCTGCAGCACAGAGCCTGTAAACTCACGGATGTCTCATGGCCAATAGGAAAACGCGCCCAGTGACGTATTCCATGGCCGGGGGGAAATCCTGTGACCCACCCATCCTAACAGTGGAACCAGGGACCACCCCCCTCCCTGTGATGCGCTGACCCCTCAGCCGACAGGGAGACTGACAGGCAGGAGGTCCCACCTCCCGGCCAATCAGTAAAGGGGGGGAGGGATTTATTAGTCCACCCCTTATAACCCCTCACCCCTGATACGATGCAACAACAAAGCAGAGCCATGACACCAGTCGTAGCGCACTACATGAAAGCGCATTATATCTGTTAGGGTAACAGCTTCACATTCTGCACGCCAGCTGTTAAGACAATGTCTACATTTATGTTTGTTTTATATTATATATTATTTATATTATATATATACAATGTGGGAATGGTTCATTTTTCCTAATACATTCTAAGGGGTATGATTTATGACAAGATGGCCGCCAACCCTGAGCTGCTGTGATGGGAGTTTATTGCTGCAGGGGGTAATGAGCAGCAATGCAATTCAGGTGTGGATGCCATCTTGGAGTGGAGAGGCAGAGAGAAAGATTTTCTGTGCAGGGGAAGGATTGGGCTCCTTCAGTGGGTAAAAGAATTCCCATTTAGACCAGTAAAAGAGGGTTCAGTGAGGGAATCACTCCAGAGACGCCATTGGTTTTCAACCTACTCTCGATGATGCCACTTTTGATGATGCTACATTCAATGGTGCTACCTTCAACATGATTTCAATGACTACAACATGTTTGGAATGATGATGTGTTGGACCATGAGAAGTCATTAAAATCTGCAAAATTGGAGTTGAGTTGTCCCAGCGTCCTCTGTTGAGGTTTCAAGCCGTTTTTCAAGTTTGGGCAGCACTGGTACCAAGGGAAAAAAACCACATAACTTGACACCAGCCACAGACGATAACCTCGTTTGTGCAAAAACTGGCTCTATACACGGCTTCAGGCTCATGTGCGAACTTGCCACCTGCATTTGTACACCTTTACCCTAAAGTAAGAAAAAACACAGCCCAAAGAGAGGGGCTAAAGGCCTTGGTACAAGCGCTACACATGTAACTTCTGTAGGCCAACACCTAACCCAGTTGTGGACTCAATGCCACGTTTACTTAAACGTGAAAACACGATACACACAACCCTCTATCACAATAAAAAAGGGCAAAAAGTTCACTCTCACTACTGCAAGAGGAACGCCGTTTTCTATGATGAGAGAAGACATAAGTCCTCGATCAAGTGCTGGTTACAGGCCTTGCTAAGTCTACATAATAGCGACCAAACAATTTCCAGAGAAAAATGCCTCTCTCTAAGCAAGAGCACAACCCCAGCAGTAGCTGAGGGATTACACCGTATCCCCAAGAATATAGTGAATCAACACACATTTTGTAAACAAAATCATATTTGAGGGCTTATGTGTGAAAACTTGCCACTCGTTATTTTTATCATTACCCTTAAGTAAAGAATAACAAGCTAAGAGAGGGACTCAGGCCCTCGATCATATGCCACTATGTACAGCGTTGTAGGGTAACACCCAGCCAGTTGTGGACTCAGCCACGTTGTCTAAACGTTACATGAACACACACAACTTCTCATCATACAACAAAAAACCCAGTTCATTTTTACTCTTTTTACGCTGTTTTTAGGTAGAGAGAAGACATAAGCCTTGGCCAATGCTAACCTAAGCTATACAAAAGCGACCAAGACAATTTTCACACCACACATCGTATCTCCAAATGTAGTGAAGTAAAATATTTTTGTTAAACAAAGACATCGTTATTAACCAAAAACAATCGGGAGGGGGAGGAAGGAAGAGTGGAGCAATGTCCTACGGACATCTTACCTGCACCTACGTACGCAGGACGAAAGGCCGTAACACAGGTTGGTCTACCACGTTGACGAGGCCTCTCGCTGGCAAGGCCAGAAGCGGCGACGGCTGGAGCCTCGCTCCGGCGTGACGCCCCCCTCCTGCAGCCGGTCATGGCGCAGGCCCGACGACATCTTCTGCCAGAGATGACGTCGTAGTCAGAGTGCCAGGGCCCGCTATCCTCACGGCTACGCCAATGGTTGTAGCATAAGCTAACAGCTAACTCCAGGCTAACTGATAGCATCAAGCTAACATTTCTAGCCGAGCGTAACCGCCAGCTAACGCAGTGGCAAGCTAAGCGGCTACTACTGAAGCTGTACAACGTGAGAATAGCAATACAGGCCAACACTACAGACAGCCGCTGTCTTTTCCTCTTTTATCCAAAAGAAAAAAAGGAAAAAAGGGGAATTGAACCGCAGACTCGAAATCACGGCCCCAGGAGCTGATTGTGTGGCCACGACCCGCTTATGTAGGAGCGGATGTGGGCAGGCACGTGCACACATAGAGCCCAAGGGGTCCTTGAGCACCTGCCTTTTTGAGCCTCGTAAAAAAAGTGCCCTTTTATTTTTAATTTTTTTTGCCGTTACGCATATAGACTGCCCTTCCAACTGAAAAATGTCAGGATAGAATCAAAATATTAGGTAAAGAGAGAGAGATGCCCCATATTCCATTGCAGTTTGCACGGCCTCCTCAGCGTGCCTCTCCGCGGACCTATATTTTATGCATAGCTTGGGTGGTGATGATGATGATGATAGAAACCGCTGTGGCGCATACAGTTGAATGCTGGTATTACACTCATTGAGGGACACGAAGAAGTCAAGTCCGATGGGATTTGGGAATCTCAAATACAAATCGGTATTGGGATAAAAAATGCATTTATACAATACAGAATATACAGCACTTCTTGGGGTCTGTAGGGTAAGCACTTATTCCCTCCCCCCTGAACATTTATGGAGATGTATGGGCCTTTTAAGTCAGTGATAAAAGTGTCTTTCAAGGATAAGTGAACTCCTGCACTGATTATTATAGTTCAATATTCAATATTTGATCACCAAAATCCCCCAAAAAGCATAAACAGGGGCCCCCCCCGCCCGAAAAGGGCCCTTAAAAATCGGGCTTGTGCAATACGTGCGGTTAAAAGACACACAGGTATAGTGCCCTTTTCTGCCTTTGAGCACCTGCCCCTCTAACGTCCTGTGCACGTCCCTGGATGTGGGTGTGGCCAGGCGGAGGTGAATAGGGGTGTGTACATGTGAAAGTTATTTTCAATATTAGATTGGATAAAGGGATAGTTCCACTAAGAGCAGAGCGTAAGCTATACGACCTATAACCAAGCATTTCACTGTAAAGTACGTGTACGTTATATGTGACAAATAAAAAACAAACTTGAAAACATGAAACAGGGCTGTAGCTCTGTGAGAACAGCAGCAGTAGGGTCCAGGTAGGGCTGTAGCTCTGTAGGAGAACAGCAGCAGTAGGGTCCAGGTAGGCTGTAGCTCTGTAGGAGAACAGCAGCAGTAGGGTCCAGGTAGGGCTGTAGCTCTGTGAGAACAGCAGCAGTAGGGTCCAGGTAGGGCTGTAGCTCTGTGAGAACAGCAGCAGTAGGGTCCAGGTAGGGCTGTAGCTCTGTGAGAACAGCAGCAGTAGGGTCCAGGTAGGGCTGTAGCTCTGTGAGAACAGCAGCAGTAGGGTCCAGGTAGGGCTGTAGCTCTGTGAGAACAGCAGCAGTAGGGTCCAGGTAGGGCTGTAGCTCTGTGAGAACAGCAGCAGTAGGGTCCAGGTAGGGCTGTAGCTCTGTGAGAACAGCAGCAGTAGGGTCCAGGTAGGGCTGTAGCTCTGTGAGAACAGCAGCAGTAGGGTCCAGGTAGGGCTGTAGCTCTGTAGGAGAACAGCAGCAGTAGGGTCCAGGTAGGGCTGTAGCTCTGTAGGAGACAGGCAGCAGTAGGGTCCAGGTAGGGCTGTAGCTCTGTGAGAACAGCAGCAGTAGGGTCCAGGTAGGGCTGTAGCTCTGTGAGAACAGCAGCAGTAGGGTCCAGGTAGGGCTGTAGCTCTGTAGGAGAACAGCAGCAGTAGGGTCCAGGTAGGGCTGTAGCTCTGTGAGAACAGCAGCAGTAGGGTCCAGGTAGGGCTGTAGCTCTGTGAGAACAGCAGCAGTAGGGTCCAGGTAGGGCTGTAGCTCTGTGAGAACAGCAGCAGTAGGGTCCAGGTAGGGCTGTAGCTCTGTGAGAACAGTAAGGCTGAGACGATATGGCATTTGGAAGAATTGATAAATCGGGACCAAATTATCGATAAATATCGATATTTCTATTAGTATTAAAAAAATATATATAATATTTATATATATAATGTATGTTTATTTTGCAGCAATTCTTTGTCGTTGCCGCCATATTTAGTGTTACAGATTTCCCCATTCAAAACGACCACAGTGATCCTTCTCATGTTATAGTCTGGTCTCTGGATGTGATGGAGGAGTGCACTGCATGTTGAATGCACAGTGCAGAGTTGCAATTCAACTGAATTTGAACATGAAATGGGGATGTTTTAACTAAAACATGCCACAAGACCTAGTATTCTAGAATAGTATAAAGTATTAAAAAAAAAATGTTAAGTGATGCCACTTAACGATTTCACGCAGTTAACGATAATCATCGATAAATCGATAAGTGGTCTCAGCCTTAGATAACAGCACCAGTAGGTTCCAGGTAGGGTTGTCCTTAGGGATGTTCGATATTGGCTTTTTTACCGATATCCGATATACCGATATTGTCCAACTCTTAATTTCCGATACCGATATCAACCGATACCGATATATGCAGGGTTTCCCCCCCAAAGAAATGGAATAATTTCAGGTAATTAACATTACATATCTCTTGTTGTGGAATTAACACAACATTATGCATAAATTAAATAAGAATTAGTTCTTATTTGCTTGCCTGGGTAAATAAAGGTTAAATAATGCAAAAACAATTAAAAAATAAAAAGATTTTCTTTTGAAAACCGATACCGATCATTTCTGATATTACATTTTAATGCCAATATCGGTAGGCCGATAATATCGGACATCCCTGTTCTCAATTAGATTCAGTCATAGGACTTTGTTAATCAATCAATTACTTCATTTAATTAACACATTTCTTTCTGTCTGCATCACTTGGCATCAATGTAATTGTAAATGAGGACAACCTCAATGATCTATTCATTTAAATAAAGGTTTTAATGAATGAATGCAATGTGTAAAATTATGTTTCCTACATAGCTTACAATCATGCAGAAGGGCCTCTTTAAATCTAGCATTTACCAGATTAAACGGAGATAATTCACTCAGCGTGGAGGGGAAAAGCATAAAAATAGACTAATCAACCAACAAAGGCTTGATCAATTAACACACTGAGACCGATCAATCTACTAATCAAATTTGCATTGACAGACAGCTTGAACTAGTTAACAGTAAACTGTTTATCCAATCAAGTCTGGTCAGAATCTAACCTGACCATAGAAATGAGTGAACACTTCTGAGAAATCCCGTTCTTCAGGGCGTAGGTTTGGTTTCAACATGGGAGGGGGGACCACTTTAAGTGGGGGGTCTTTAAGTGTCTTGCTCAAGGACACTTCACAAACATGATCACTCCATGGCAAGAAGGTGTCAAATTATTTCTTTAAAATGATCAATTCCAACTCTAGCTTCAAATCAACAGGCCACAAAAGTCAACATAAAATGTATGTGCACACACCACACGTCCTTCATTCATTGTGGGGGTAACTATTTATGACCCACTATATGGACATAAGATAAGCTATATCTTTATTGATCCCCTTGGGGAAATGAGCACCCATTCTAGCTTATCTTTTAATGCTTACCATGACATGCTGACCGAAATGACAAGGAGGTGCTGTCAGACAATACACAGTCAATGGAGAGTGATGGAATGTTTTGCCCTCTGGTGTGGGGGCGGGGCCTATTTGTGCTCTGTCTCTATGTTGAGTATGCATTTAAAAATGTAACAATAAATCAAATCAAATCAAATCAAATTTATTTATGTGTAAGGTGAGACAAAACACGGGCCGGACACGTCTTCTTTAAACAAGTCAAGAAGAAACATCACAATAAATCAAGAAACAAAACAAAAACACCATGAAATCCAAAATAAAATGTAAAATAAATAAATGAATGCAACACTCCCAGACATACCCCACGCGAAGGTAAGGGAAAACTCACTAAAAACCTAGCAATAGGAAAAAAGCACCACAGGCAGTGTGGAGGGGAGAAACCTTAGAAGGGCCGTTCAAGGGGGGATCTCCCTTCCTAGACGTCTGTGATAGTAGTGTTGCTATAAAACAACAGGGGTCGCTGTTCACACTGCACAGCCATGTTGAAAAGGAGTGGGAAATACTCCCTGAGATTTGAACGTTGTTTGAAAGTTGCTGTAGGCATCAGTAACTCACCCTTATGCTGTTTGCTTCTTCAGCCAACACCACTACAAGCTAGGGATGCTCGATATTGGCTTTTTTACCGATACCGATATTCCGATATTGTCCAACTCTTAATTTCCGATACCGATATCAACCGATATCAACCGATACCGATATATGCAGGGTTCCCCCCCCCCCCCAAAAACGGAATAATTTCAGGTAACTAATAATTTCACTGGATATATATATAACAAATATTGTTATTTTATTTTATTTTTTTACCGATACCGATATTTTCCGATATCACATTTTACTGCCGATATCGGCCGATAATATCGGTCGGCCGATAATATCGGACATCCCTACTACAAGCCCTATGTCTCCACCTTCTTGTCATTAACTGCAGATTGATGCACACATTTTAACGGCTTGTAGTAGTAGAGCAGTACAGTAACGTTAGCTAAAGTAAAAGATGTCGTGGTTTTCATAGGGGTGTTGTTTTCATCATTTGTGGGGACGTTTGGTCCCCAAAAGGATAGTAAAACAAGGACACACACACATTCCTTAATGATAGTGGTGTAATTCAGTGGGCCCTTCACTGAATTACAAGGAAGGGATTCATAAATCCTGGAAATAATTACACACTCAGATTAATCCTCAATCAGCCTGTCTCATTATACTACACCAGAGACACAGAGAGAGAGAGAGAGAGAGAGAGAGAGAGAGAGAGAGAGAGAGAGAGAGAGAGAGAGAGAGAGAGAAGAGAGAGAGAGAGAGAGAGAGAGAGAGAGAGAGAGAGAGAGAGAGAGAGAGAGAGAGAGAGAGAGAAGATGGCAAATTAGACATTAGGGAGAGACTAGAAAATAAGTAGAAAAGCAGAAAGGATCTCCCCACTGAGTCCATCCGCAAGTCTCTGTGACAAGCGGTTCATGTGTAGGGGGCGGGGCAACCATGGACCAATGTAAGAGGTTGTCCCCATTTATATTTACATTTAGTCATTTAGCTGAACGCTTTTATCCAAAGCCACTTACAAGTTCTGTACGACAAGTCAGCTGGAAGGGCACAACTCTATCAGCTGAGTAACAATGTTCATCAAAGTGTTCAAACTTGAGTGCTACAGTGTGAATGAATGAATGAAATATTTTTATTTTCGAAACAAGTATAAAAACTAAAATATATCTGTTCATTTGACATATACAAAAGATAATAAAAAAAGACAACAAAAAGAGAAACAGATAAACAAATCATAGTTTACCCTGTTCGAAAAAGGAGTAGGAAGAAGTATACACTTTTTAAAATTCTTACCCCTATTTAACTATTACAAATTATAATTGAATCTATTGGATGGTGAATCTCACTCATTCTAAACTGGGTGCCCGTTCTATTGTTAATTATATGTATAAACGCTGTATCTCTATACAATCCAATACATTTATATAAATATACGCGGGCTCATTATAATACGAGAGCCGTGGGTCTGCATCGGATCCCCCGGTCGTATTCAAGCGCTGGAGTGCTTTGCGATGGATCAAAATTAGATATGTATTGTCATCATACAGCACCTATAGCTATATAGTGGAATAGACTGTATTAATATAGTAGTAATATAATAGTAGTTGGCTAGTTGCGTGCTTCTGGCCACCTCCCGCAGTGCGCGCATACACACGTACTGTATACAGTATGTGCAAAATGAATCGTTCCAGCAAAGTACGAAGAAACTGTACATTGGAGGAGGTGGGGGGGGGGGGGGGGGGGGTTGGGTAGGTGGGGTGGGGTGTGGGGGGGGGGGGGTGTACATTGAAGGTGGTTGGGTGGGTGGGGTGGGGTGGGGGCGGATGGGTTGGCGGGGTGGGGGTAACTGTACATCGGATTATCAACGAAACCTTACTTGGTCCAAGAAGAGGGTCTCGTGTATTACTGGGTTTAAGTCAGTTGTTTATTTATTTATGTTTTACTGTTTGCATACGAGGTGGTCCGCAAATGTTCTTGATAACAATCTAGTGGTCCACAATACATAAAACAGAAGTTTGGGAACCACTGATATAGACGATCTCTAAATATGCGTTCTATGCTACGTATACAGTACTGCATATCTGTATGTCATGTCATAAATGTCATGATATATATCTGTATATCTGTATGTTGTGTATGTCATAAATGTCATTATGAATTGAAAATGGGGGACCCTGATGTAAACAAGACGAAAGTCTTTCTCATGGTCTGCATCCCCTTATCAATTGTGTGTATTGAGCTGTACTGTATTGTACCCATTCTGCAATCTGTTAATAAAATCTTCAATCAATCAATGGCCTGGGCGGCCAGAGCATAACTGTTCTAACAGTAATATATAATCCATTTCAGACAGAACGCACGCAATAAGTTATAATAATAATAATTATTATTATTGAAAAGTTCTGTATTTTTAAAGTTGTATTTGGGGGCAATTAACCAATGGTATGCTTTTTTTATTTTATTTTTATTTTGGGTAAGAGTTTCTTATTTCGGTAAGAGTGCTCTCAACCACTCTTATAATTTGTTCTTGCCTGAGAAAAAAGCGACAATAAGAAAACTTTGCTGAATCCCAGGTAAGAACAAAGTAAGAGGAAATGCTAGTTAAGAACAAAATCTGGGACTTCCGGTATGAGAGCAGACGGGTAACACGCATGCGGTGGAGCTCCTGGTCAAAAGAGTGAAAAACGGATACAAAAGGACCCGAAAAGTGAATAAAAATGAAGATGCAAACGAGAAGGAAGGAGGAAAAAACAATTGTGAAGGAGAGAGAAATGGAAGACTCACAGGAAGAGGAGAATTTGATGGAGCAGAGCCCCCGAAGCGAGACCGAGAAGGGACAGGCGGAGGAAGGAGGACGGTCGGCTGGGACAAACACGGAATGCCAGGATGGGCCGACGGCCGTGGTCATGCAGGCCGGGATATTGGCGACCATAACAGCGACCATAAAACTGAACACGGACACGATAAGGAACGATATTGGGAAGTTACGGGAGGAATTGAGGAAGGAACAGGAGGACTTCAGAGGTGAAATAAATACAGAACTCAAAATGGTGGAGGGGAAGATGGCGGAGCAGGACAGAAACGTAACCGAGTTACAAACAAGAATGGCGCAAGCAGAAGAATGGAACACGGAGATACACGAGGTATTAACAAGTGCGATTCAACAACAAGAAAAGATGGAGACAAAGATGTCGGACATGGAGGGGAGGTCACGGAGAAATAACATCAGAATATGGGGATTGAAAGAAGGAGTCGAAGGGGAATCGGTGACCCATTATGTGGAAAAGCTTATCAAAGAACAACTGAAGGAGACGGGACTGGAAAAAATGGAGATACAGAGGGCCCACAGGGCGTTGGCTCCGAGACCACAACCGGACAGACCACCGAGGGCGGTGATTATTAACTTTCTGAGATTCGAGGTTAAGGAATTGGTACTCAGAACCGCGTGGACCAAGAAGATAGAAATCGAGGGGAAAAGACTGTCGTTTGATCACGATTACTCGACAGCGGTGGCAATAACACGCAGGTCTTACGCGGGACTGAAGAGAATTCTGAAAGAAAACGGAATGAAATTCCAATCACCCATGACCTCGCTAAGGATTCACTGGAAGGAAGGGACGGTGACATACGCGGGAGGCGGCGGGGGAGATGAGGCGACGGGGGATGCAGATGGCGGAGGACGGAGAAGGAAGGAGACAGGAGGACCAGATGCTGAGCCTGCAGCAGAGATTGGAGAAAGCACGCAGGTGGTCCAGAGTAGGAGACCGAAACCCGGGAGAGGAGGGAGGAGAGAGGAGAAGGCCGAGGTGAGACGTGACAGACCGAAGGCGGAGACAGACGAGGAGGCCAGAGACGGAGAAGGAGGGGAGAGGAGGCGGGAGGAGACGAAGGGATGAGTACACGCACAAGAGATTGAAAAAACTATCCAAATAGAGACAAAATATAGAAACTGAAATAACATATACATGAACACACATTCCCAGGTAGAGGCAGGATATAGGAACAAACATAACATAAACATGGACACATAATACACATACTGATGAAGGAAATAAATGGAAATATAATTAGGTATAATAGACGGAACGCAGAACATATTGAAACAAATACATAGACACACGCTGCGAGTGACACAGTGGAAGGAATTATGGGAATAAATAAACATCACATAGAAAATAGAGGGGAGGAAAAGAAAGTAAGAGGGGTACACAGAGGACACCACACACGTGTTTAGGAGGAAGGAGAGACATTGGAACATATGAGCCACATTGAGAGGGACCTAGGAAATGGGGATCTTTGAACAGAATGAAAGACTTTCATTTTGACCAGGAGCTCGACAGCACTAAAAACAGTAAGAAGGCTGGACAAATATGACGAGCGGATGGGGGCAAGGGTTTCAGACCCCCAAGCCGTCAGGAGGAGGCCTCTCACTAGGAGAGCAGTTACTCCTCACCCACCAGCAGGGGACAGGGGGGGACAAAGGGACCCCCCGAACGCCTTGGGAGCACTTTATGTAAAGTTTATGTTTTTTATTTATGTTAATCATTATATGTATTCGGTGAAGAGAGCGGAGGCTACAACCGGAGGGGGGAATAACTGTGACATGGGGGGGACTAACAGACGAAAGAAGAAGAAAGATGACAAAGGTTAAAGGGATAAAAATGATGTCGTTAAACGTTAATGGAATGAATAATACGATAAAGAGGGGCAAAGTGATGTTGAAGTGTAAAAAAAGTGAGATGGAAGTGATTTTTTTGCAGGAGACACATTTGATAGCACAGGATCATGAGAAACTGAAAAGATTTGGATATGAAAATGCATACTATAGTTCCTTTAAACGGACCTTGAGGAGAGGAGTAATTACGTTAATCAAAAACACAGTCAAATTTGAATTGATCAAGGAAGTAAGAGACAAGGAGGGAAGATTTGTTCTGGTGAAGGGGAAAATGGAGGGTCAAATGGTAACGTTAGTGAATGTGTATGCACCACCGGAGAGTGAGAGGGAGCTACAGTATATGAGAACATTTTTGATATGATAGTGATGGAACTAGAAGGGATATTGATATGCACGGGAGATTTTAATGTGGTACTGAATCACGACATAGACACCACGAGTACTAAGAAGAGACGGACACAAATCAGCAGATATATGAATATTCAAATGACGGAAATGGGAATTACGGACGTTTGGATGGGGATGCACGCCATGGACAGGGAATACACACATTACTCACACCCACACGTGACATATGCGAGAATAGACTATTTTTTGATGACGACGGGGGACAGTTATAGGGTACGGGAGAGTAGAATAGGAGTAGCGGACATATCGGATCACAGTGCCATATATCTGACAGTAGATCTAGAAGGGAGACGGAGGAACACGATCTGGAGGCTAAATGTAGGAATACTAAATAACAAGGGGTGGTGAGTCAGATCAAGGAGGAGATAGCCAGGTATAAGGAGGAAAATGACAACGGGGAGGTAGACCCGAACATTCTATGGGACACACTGAAGGTGGTGATAAGGGGGAAATTGATGGAGAAGACAGCAATGCTGAAGAAGGCCAGAACGGAGACATATCACAATCTGATAGGGAAGCTGAAGGATCTAGAGAGGAGACACCAGATATCAAAAGAACAAGAAACGCTCGGAGAAATCAAGGAAGTAAAGGCCAGGATAAATAGGGAATTATTGACGGAAATAGAAAAGAAAGCGAGGTTCATGAAACAAACGTACTATGAAGGGGGACCAAAAGCAACCAGACTGTTGGCTAGGAGAATTAGGACGCAACAGAAGCTAAACACGATACACACAATAAGGGATACAAAGACTAATGAAGTATTGAGGGACCCAGCTGAAATAGAGAGGACATTTAGAGAATACTATGAGAAGCTATACACACAGCCAAAGGCAGCGGGAGAAGAGGGAATAGAAGCTTATCTGGAGAAGCTAGAGTTACCATCGATAGGGAAAGAACAGAATGAAGAATTAAATAAAATAATTACGGAACGAGAAATGGAAGAG
Source organism: Notolepis coatsorum (assembly GCF_963971535.1). Lineage (NCBI taxonomy): Eukaryota > Metazoa > Chordata > Actinopteri > Aulopiformes > Paralepididae > Notolepis > Notolepis coatsorum. The sequence continues at coordinate 43,245,815 of NC_140169.1, read as the reverse complement.
GCAATTAGTAGAGCTAAAAACAACAAATCTCCGGGGAGCGACGGATTCCCATCGGAATTCTACAAGACATTTAGAACAGAATTAGCACCCATGTTAAGTGCGGCATTCAGACACACGATGGAAGAGGGCAAAATGCCCCCCTCGTGGAAGGAAGCCATAATCACCACGATACCGAAGGAAGGGAAGGATAGAGAATTATGTAGTTGTTTCAGACCTGTGTCCATACTCAACATGGATTACAAGATGTATACATCAATAATATCAAAAAGATTTGAGACGTTTATACCAGACATTATAGATGAAGATCAAACTGGATTTATTAAAGGGAGACAGACACAGGACAACGTGAGAAAGACATTACACATAGTGGAGGAGATACAAAAACAAGGAGGTAGTGCGGTATTGATTAGCCTAGATGCAGAAAAAGCATTCGACAGTGTGAGTTGGACATTTTTATATAAAACATTGATGAGATTCGGACTGAACGGGAGGGCAATGAAGATGATCAAGGCGCTATATCAAGAACCGACAGCGAGGGTTAAGGTGAATGGCAGCCTGACGGATAGAATCAGATTAGAGAGGGCTACCAGACAGGGATGTTGTCTATCACCAACGCTCTTCGCAGTTTTCATAGAACCACTGGCACAACTGATCAGACAGAACAAGGACATCAAGGGAGTAAGGATAAAGGGAACGGAATATAAACTAGGCCTATTTGCGGACGACGTGATAGTATACATGAGACAACCAGACAAGAGCTTCCCGGCACTGATGGATCTACTGAAGGAATATGGCCACTACTCAGGATACAAACTAAACGTGACAAAGACACAGACCTTAGCATGGAACTATACCCCAACGACGGAAATTAGGGAACAGTACGGGATAAAATGGGACATGGACAAGATTAAATACTTAGGGGTGAACATCACGAGAGGGGTGGGGAAACTGTTTGAGGCGAACTATACACAGATAAATCAGAACATCAAGAGAGACTTAGAGAGATGGACAGTAATGCCCTTGGACTTCAATTCAAGAATAGAGGTCATTAAAATGAACATACTATCAAGATTACTGTACCTGTTCCAGTCGCTACCGATACAAATACCACAGAATCAATTCAGGGAGTGGGACAGACTGATATCGAGGTTCATATGGGCGGGGAGAAGATCACGGGTCAGATATAAAACACTACAACTACCAAAGGAAGAGGGAGGGATGGCAGTACCCAGCCTACAAGATTATTATTATGCAGCACAACTGAGAGCAGTGATGTGCTGGTGTAAAGACAGATATGAGGCAAGATGGAAAGACATTGAAAAAGAAGGGGAGGGATACAAGATACAAGCTCTGGTGGGAGATAGGGAACTATTCAAAGAAAAGGAGGGACTGTTAGATCCAATCACCAAATGCACCGGGCTATAATGACCAGCAAGGGACACACGACAGACTACATAAGGGAGAAATGGGAGAGAGAACTAGAGATAGGAATAACAGGGAAGGAATGGGGTAACATATGCGAGGTGCAACATTCAACAACAGGATCGAGGATATGGAAAGAGTTTGGATGGAAAAACATAATCAGATTCTTTATAACCCCAGAGTTGAAGGGAAAATATGCACCAACACAAAGAGCATGCTGGAGGATGTGTGGGAAGGAGGGGGCAAATCACACGCACATATTCTGGGGATGTCAGAAGCTGAAGGGGTATTGGGAGGAGATAGGGGAGGCAATGATCAGAATATTAGGATACGGATTACCACAAACGGGACTGGTGCTTTACTTAGGGGACCTGACACACGAGGGAATACAGGGGGGGACAAGTATTTAATAAAGATAATGTTGATATCGGCCAGAAAAGCAATAACGAGACTGTGGTACAAGGAAGACCCACCGACAATAGCACAATGGGTAGGAATAGTAGAGGAGATACAGGATATGGAGAGGATAACGCACATGCTGAGGCTACAGGAAGAGAAATTTGGGGAAAGATGGGTAAAGTGGGAGGATTATAAAGGGAACGAAAACGACATCACAGAGGAAGAACCAAATGCAACACAAGAGGGCGAAGGGTAATGGAGGAAAGAAGTTCAAGGAGGGTCTCTGAACCCATGTCACACACTTTTGCTTTAGTTAGTATTTTCTAATTTAATTTTTTTTGGGTATTACAATTGTTTTATGTTTTTTGTACTTTATTATTTATGTCTGTTTAACAGTGTTGTATTAATATTCAGGGATGATGTGGTTTGTATATGGGTGAATCAAAAGGCAAAGAGAAATTTAATAAAGAAATAAAAAAAAGGGCGAAGGATAAGGGAAGAAAGAAGTTCAAGGAGGGTCTCTGGACCCATATCACACATGTATGCCTTAGTCAGTATTTAATATTTTTGAGTAGGTATTATATTTGTATACCTGTTTAAGGGCGGTACACAATCAGTCTTTGTATTAAGTACCTGGAAAAACAACTGAAGTGGAACCAGATAACTAACCATGCTAACCATGTAACCATTTATGTGCACTGCATTCTTTCTTATTGTGTTGTTAGTTTCATTTTTGTGTAAGTGTTGTTTGTCTATAAATGTTAATAAAAATCTAAGTTAAAAAAAAAAAAAAAAAAATCTGTTCTTATATCGCTTCATGCATGAGGCCCATTGTCTTTTGTGGTGTCTGTAATAGTATAATTTAATTTAAATTTTTATGTTCTGTATTTATTATTTTTGTATTTCTATTGTCATTATTGTTATTGTTAGTACGATATTATTGTCCTGTGAAGTCCTGTCTATTATTATTATTATTATTATTATTATTATTATTATTATTATTATTATTATTATTATTATTATTATTATTATTATTATTATTATTATTATTATTATTATTATTATTATTATTGTTATTATTATTATTATTGTATTGTGTGTTGTCATGTTTTGTATAATTTGTATTTCATGTAAAAGAAAAGATAGATATATAGTTTTTTAATTATCAAAAAAATAAAGACAGCGTTTGTTCATAAACTAATTTTTTTTTTTTTTTTTATCCACTTTTTCTCCCATTTTTCTATATTTTTCTCCCATCCCAATTTTCGTATCATCCAATTCAACCCTCCCCTGTCACGAACGCTGTTTCTTGCCTCCCACAAGCCGGCTGCAATGTGGACTAAGTCATACATAGCACAAGTCCCCTCCGGTACTTGAGGTAACAGCAGTCGCATCTTTTCACCTGTACAGCTTGATCTCTCAGTGGCGAGGAGTAACGCGTGGGAGGCTCACGCTGCCCCCGACACTTCCTGATTCTACTGCGCAGGCGCACCAACCAACTTGTAGGAGTCGCTTGTTCACAGCGCCCGATCCCCACCCTTCAGTTTCCCTCCCCGTAATACGGCCAATGTGTATTACTGCGGACGACCAGCTAAACTGAAAACAATGTGGAGCGCTGGATTCGAACACGCGAATCCTAGCGTCTCCACACTGGTGGCGAGTGCCTTGCCCACTACACCACCTAGCCGCCCTGTTCATAAACTAAAACTTTAGGACAAAACACAGGGATATAAATCCTAGAAATAGTCCTTGACCTTTGACCACCAAAATATTTTCAGTACATTGAAGTTACACAAAATATCCTAAATGCCCTTTCTCTCTCTCCTCCAAATCACCAAATAGCCAATAGGCAAACACACGGTTAGCATTATTTTCAGATGAGCTTTGAAATGGTTAGCATTAGCTTTGCTATGCCGTTACTGTGATAAACCATTATTTCCAAGACTTTTGAGCTACTAAAAGTAAACAGGACTAACATTTCTGTGATAACCATTAGTAAACAGGACTCACTGTGCTGTCTTGCAGTTGTACATACGTTACTGTGATAAGCTACTAAAAGAAAACCAGACTCAAGGTGCTGTCTTGCAGTTGTACTAATGGTACTGTGATAAGCTACTAAAAGAAAACCAGACTCAAGGTGCTGTCTTGCAGTTGTACTAATGGTACTGTGATAAGCTACTAAAAGAAAACCAGACTCAAGGTGCTGTCTTGCAGTTGTACTAATGGTACTGTGATAAGCTACTAAAAGAAAACCAGACTCAAGGTGCTGTCTTGCAGTTGTACTAATGGTACTGTGATAAGCTACTAAAAGAAAACCAGACTCAAGGTGCTGTCTTGCAGTTGTACTAATGGTACTGTGATAAGCTACTAAAAGAAAACCAGACTCAAGGTGCTGTCTTGCAGTTGTACTAATGGTACTGTGATAAGCTACTAAAAGAAAACCAGACTCAAGGTGCTGTCTTGCAGTTGTACTAATGGTACTGTGATATCATAAGCTACTAAAAGTTAACATAGCTGATGGTATCATTCTTTCCATGAGCTTCAGGTGCAAATGAACATTGATGTTGATGTCAACATAATGCTTGCGGGACACCCCTAAGGGGGTAGAGTGGCTAAGTGTGTGAATGATCTAATAAATCGCATCTAATAAAAAAAGAAAAGTAGTAGGTACGGTGGGGGGGGGGGGGGGGGGGGATGATGGTTCAGCACTATTACACCATAACATTCAAGGCTGCAGTCATTTAACAACTAATTAAGCAATTAACCAATATATGACCCACTGAAGGCAGGCTAAATTACGTCTTCATTTGCAGCGTTCCAGAATGTTAGGGATCAGCACTTCCATTGTCGTGTGCCATTCTCCTACGCTGGGGAGTTGGATAATGATCCACTTACGTCCCACTGTCAATCATCTCTGTCCAAAGAGGCAGTAAACTCACCTATACTGAAATAATTTCCCCTAACATATCGAATAAATAATATTATATTATTTCCCCCCCATACTTCTACTTTCTTTTATAAATAAGAATAGAAAATAGGCGGCTACGTGGCATAGTGGGCAAGGCGCTCGCCACGAATGCAGAGACGCTGGGCTTGCCTGTTCGAGCCCAGCGCTCCACATTGCTTTCAGTTTAGCTGGTCGTTCATACTAATACACATTGGCCGTATTAGGGGGTGGGAAACTGATGGGTGGGGATCGGGCGTTGTGGACAGCGACTCCTACAGGTCGGTTGGTGCGCCTGCGCAGTAGAATCAGGAAGTGTCGGGGGCAGCGTGAGCCTCCCACGCGTTACTCCTCGCCACTGAGAGATCGAGCTGCGCAGGTGAAAAGATGCGACTGCTGTTACCTCAAGTACCGGAGGGGACTTGTGCTATGTATGACTTAGTCCACATTGCAGCCGGCTTGTGGGAGGCAAGAAACAGCGTTCGTGACAGGGGAGGGTTGAATTGGATGATACGAAATTGGGATGGGAGAAAAATATAGAAAAATGGGAGAAAAAGTGGATCAAAAAAAAATAAGAATAGAAAATGAGGTACAAGAAAGTAAAATAATTTCACGGTGTCTGTGCAGCCTTGTTTATTCACTGTGTCCATAGAAATGACGATGAACGCAGCAATAAAGGTATGGATTCCTTATGGAGAAAAGATCATCTGTTTACTTTTCTGACTACATCACTGCATAACTCTGGTGCTTAATTTCTGGTTATTTGTGACACACATTACTTGTGTCTACTACACCCAATTCAAAGTTATAACCTCATTGCCTTTCAAACTAATTTGGTCACAGGTTGGTCCGGATTTGGTACATATTTTCTCTATCTCGGGCAGAGGTTTTTAGCAGGCTGTGACGTGATACACAGCCTGAGTTTGAGTTAATTTGACAGATTGAGTTAACACTTTGGTTGCCTAAGGTTAAATTAATGATATACCATAGATTGCCAGCGCTATTTGTCTATGGAGAAAGTCCCCTTCTTTGCAGGGCTATAACTTTTTTAATTCTATTGCTACATTGCCATTATTAGGGCCCATTCAAAGTCCTATATGTATTGTTCATTGTGTAGCAACGTTAAACTTTTTCATTCACATATTCATAGTAAAGTATGGTCTAATGTATAAGTATGTTTTCATCTCTTTCTGCAGCTTTCTCCAGAACGTGATATATAGCCCCAAATGCATTATATTGATGATGAAATACAGTTTGATGGCAATCAGCGCGATATAAAAAATTCC
>NC_140169.1:43172264-43237264 GCF_963971535.1 Notolepis coatsorum | reverse complement strand
GCAGACCATTTATTTTAGTGCTGAGTGACAACATAATGCTGTAATAAAATGTTCTAATAAATATGCATGATCAAGTTCAACAACGTGTGCTTTTATTTTGATATTCCTTAATTCCACATTGAAATTACACAATACATTAAGTGTGGGGTCGCCAAAAAATGGTGCCTATATGTATGAAATTGCTGATAAACTGTGTCTTGTTTTATAAGCTTGTCGTCGCTGTAAACGAGTTGAAATAAAGGTTTGAAATCAAATTAAACTCTTGTGTAAAAGTGATGGATCTGTACTCTGTATCGACTGATCCTGGGAATGTATCACTCTCCAGTGAAAAGGCATTATTGGTATAGACCACTGCACTTCCGTGTTACATTGAGCTCATGGAGGAGAGAGCGGGGGGAGAAAATAAATGAATGTGGATGAGATCCTTAGTTGTAGCTACGGCTGTGGGGGTGCTGGAGACATGATCCAATATACCTTTATACGCCTGAGTCTCCTGAACACGGCGTGACCAGTCCCAAGTCGATCGGCACTTTCTCGGCCGAGCTATAGTCGCTTTTTCGCACCTACTCCCGAACTACGCATGCGCAGATTGATGAACCTAGACTCTGTGTCTGCGCATGCGTAGTTCGGGAGTAGGTGCGGAAAAGTGACTATAGCTCGGCCGAGAAAGTGCAGGTCGCTCCGTGTTCAGGAGACTCAGGCGTATATAAAAGTCTATTGGATCATGTCTCCAGCACCCCCACAGCCATACCTACAACCACTTAATGTCGAGGCTCTCATCCACATTCATTCATTTTCTCCCCCGCTCTCTCTCCCATGATTTCTGAATCCCGTGTGTGTTGCGGTGGTCTATACATCCTGTCCTCTTCTCTTGATCCTCCAATCACAACTGTTGCTTCCTTCTGACAAACTTTGCAACAATGACACTATTCATATTGTTTTCACCCGACAACATGACGCAGGGCCACAGCTCATTGGTCAACATGATGCAGGGCCACAGCTCATTGGTCAACATGGTGCAGGGCCACAGCTCATTGGTCAACATGATGCAGGGCCACAGCTCATTGGTCAACACGGTGCAGGGCCACAGCTCATTGGTCAACATGATGCAGGACCACAGCTCATTGGTCAACACGGTGCAGGGCCACAGCTCATTGGTCAACATGATGCAGGACCACAGCTCATTGGTCAACACGGTGCAGGGCCACAGCTCATTGGTCAACATGATGCAGGGCCACAGCTCATTGGTCAACATGATGCAGGGCCACAGCTCATTGGCCACAATTGTCATTGAATGATAATCACCTACTATTTGGTTACAATCACCTGATTACAATCAGATGTCTGCGATCAAACACTATCAATAGAAGGGGACTTCCATATCCATTTAATTGGTAAGTTCAGAATTTTGGACCCCTGGCAATTCTTTTTATAATAATAAAGTATTTCCTACTCATCAAGTATGTTATCGAAGGATAGAGTCCTTCCTCGATGCTGGACACCCAGCTCCTCTTTTGGTTAGGCACAAAACGAATGGAAAGTTAACAGGGCCACTGTAAAAATTAAAATAAAGCAGTTACATTATACTCAAAAGCACACCGTGTTGCTGTTGGATGCACTGTGGAGTAGGTTTCAGTGCTTATTTCGGGGGTTTAACCCTTTCACTACCTCACGGTTAACCCTTTCACTACCACAGTGTGGTAGTGAAAGGGTTAACCTTCTGTAGTGTGGTGGTGAAAGGGTTAACCTTATGTCGTGTGGTAGTGAAAGGGTTAACCGTCTGTAGTGAGGTAGTGAAAGGGTTAACACCATGTCGTGTGGCAGTGAAAGGGTTAACCTTCTGTATTGTCGCAGTGAAAGGGTTAACCATTTGGTAGTGTGGCAGTGAAAGGGTTAACCTTCTGTATTGTCGCAGTGAAAGGGTTAAGTTCTGTGTTTTTGTCGTTTTATTCACGTTCCACTGAAGCGTCACTCAAAACATTTCAAACAACTTCCTTACTCTGCGAGCAGGTGGTGGGAGGGGCTCCGTCCCTTAGTCTTCGTCCAATGGGCTGCTCCGACTCGCTCTCCTCCGCCTCTAGGTTCACCAGGTGCCAGCAGCCCCGCCCCCGGTCGTCACGGCGATCCAGGCGCAGACGTAGGCGCACACCGTTTCCAAGCACGCCGGGTAACCAGGCAACAGGGGAAGGAGGGGCTAAGTCTAGGTCGACGTTAGGGTTCAAGTCCCGCCCTCCGCGCAGTCTCATGGCCTCGCAGCCCATCGGGGGGGTGAGAGACAACACATTACACTAGAGAGAGAGAGAGAGAGAGAGAGAGAGAGAGAGAGAGAGAGAGAGAGAGAGAGAGAGAGAGAGAGAGAGAGAGAGAGGGAGAGACACACACAGAGAGAGAGAGAGAGAGAGAGAGAGAGAGAGAGAGAGAGACAGAGACAGAGACAGAGAGAGACACAGAGAGAGAGGGAGAGAGAGAGAGAGAGAGAGAGAGACAGAGACAGAGACAGAGAGAGAGAGAGAGAGAGAGAGAGAGAGAGACAGAGAGATTTGATTTTATAAAAAAAACTTTATTTTTTACTAAAACTACAAATGATGCAATAAACCATTCAAAAATTTAAATACTCTACAACTCAAAAAAAAACAAAAAAACAAACAACAAAACAAAAAACAAACAAACACAAAAAACAAAACAAACAAAAAAAATCAATTAGGGACAACGATGCTGAAACTGAAACAAAATTGCCATTTGAATTTTCCCCCATGGGAAAAAAAAAACTCGAAGTGATCTAAGGTTCTGGGTGCATCAGAGAGAGAGACACCGGAGAGGCACTGTAGAAACTGTAGTTCTGAGAAGAGCGTCTCTAGCTTCACCTTTCCCTGTGTGGTACAACACATCAGGCCTTTGTGCGTGTTCGACAGACTCCAGTCAAAGCCTTTCCCGAGGATAAACAGGGCCGCCTCATCAGCTGACCTTCCTCCTTCAGCCTTATCATGTGTGCTCCTACCGTTCACCAGTTGTATATCACATGGCATCGATGATGTCAGGGGCTGAAAACAGAGCAGAGGGACCAAGATGCACTCTGGACCGACATCCTTATTAGACAGTTTGTTACCCGTGCCACCCTGGCCGAGACCTCCTTTTTCTTCCTGGTCCAGATGTAGCCGGTGTGATCTTGTCTGCGTTGTGTTTTTAGTCGATTCAACCCCTGTTAAGGGATCGCCCTGAGTGGGAGTTGAACCCTGGACGCCCGCGTCGCGGGGGGCATCACAGACCACTAAGCAAGAAGTGAATTCACTTCTTGCTTCCGGGTCTGGATGCCTCTGGGGAGTGAGTTTACTTGCAGTACCGCTTACCATCCACAGCCACATCACTACTTGTACCCGTGACTGTGGATATACTGCGGTACCTCCGTTACACTCACCCCCCTAAACTCACTCCACCCAGGGCATCCGGGTCTAACGGCACCACATGTAGCCGGTGTGATCTTGTCTGCGTTGTGTTTTTAGTCGATTCGACCCCTGTTAAGGGATCGCCCTGAGTGGGAGTTGAACCCTGGACGCCCGCGTTGCGTGCGGCATCACAGACCACTAAGCAAGGAGTGAATTCACTTCTTGCTTCCGGGTCTGGATGCCTCTGGGGAGTGAGTTTACTTGCAGTACCGCTTACCATCCACAGCCACGTCACTACTTGTACCCGTGACTGTGGATATACTGCGGTACCTCCATTACACAGACGCCGCTCCAACATCACCTCCCGCTCCCCCGTGCGGAGACTGGCAGCCCCCAGTGACTTCCCATCGAGCAGACTGATTCGAGAGCTCAAGTCCCTGATGAAACCCATTCCGAACATAGGGTAGAAAATTAACCAGCAAAGGCAGCTTGGCCATCATCCTCCGAGGCTGGATCTGGAAACCGTTTAGTTCGGCGTAGAACGTGTTGAGCCCCACAGTCATACCTTCCAACCCTTGAACAAGGTAAAGGTGCCGGTAACATAAAATGATGGCAGAGAAAACATCCCTCCTGGTGACTCTGATGACAGGTTTGCTGAAGGAGTATGGCGTGGCCTTCCCATCGGGCATGAAACGATACGCTCCGCTCCTGTCTCTGCTGGACATGGTTTCATCCAGGGTACAAAATAACTACACGCCCAGCGCCATTGGCTTGTAGATTTATTGTTTGGCGACTAGAATTTAAGGTCTGCCCGCCACCTGGCGGCTAACAAAATACACTGCATCTACCTCGGCCGGCAGGTAATGGGTCGGCTGTGCTCGGCGTCAATATGATGCGGCGGTGGTGAGTTGAAACTGTGTGTGTGTGTGTGTGTGTGTGTGTGTCACGTGTCCGTTCTAATGTTTACAAACAATGAACCTTTAAATGTAAATGAGATGCGCTCTGCTCACAAGGTCAAGTTTGTAACATGAGACGCACATGAGGTCTTACATCACCCGTTCTTTAGCCTACAAGAAAACCCAGCAATCGCGTTTTTGATTGTGCTCTGATATTTTACTATTTCGCATTTGATTTGACCAAATATGTGGAGGCATATTCCCTGCAACAGGTTCAAAGATAACTTCACATTTATTGGCAATTCGTTTCCTTATATCGCTTCCTCCAGGGTTCCAACTTGTGTTGACAAAATGCAACCCTGCTCAGCTACGGAGAATGAGCGCTCTCTCTCTAGACTAGAAAGGTGCACTCAGTAGAGCACAGATGTCCACCAGGGCGGCAGCCACACATAATAATAATAATAATAATAATAATAATAATAATAATAATAATAATAATAATAATAATAATAATAATAATAATAATAATAATAATAATAATAATAATAATAATAATAATAATAATAATAGATTGGATTTGTAATGCACTTTTTGTTCACTGGGATCCCAAAGTGCTACACTACATGGTTAAAACAGTTAAAAAAATAGAAATAAAATAGTTATTAGTAAAACAAATAAAATAAAATACAGAATAAAAATAAGATAAAAATAGAACATAGTTAATTAAAAACATAGTATAAACAGACAATTTAAAAACAAAAGCGCAATACAATTTAAATAAAACGCTAACAGTCAAAGGCCTTTTTGAACAGGTAGGTTTTCAGGCCTGCCTTCTCTCTCTCTCTCTCTCTCTCTCTCTCTCTCTATCTATCTATCTATCTATCTATCTATCTATCTATCTATCTATCTATCTATCTATCTATCTATCTATCTATCTACCTCTCTCTCTATTTCTGTTCAATGATTTAAAGTGGCCAAACGTTACAATATAAATACTAATTGGATTTTTGGCTGGTAAAAAATCTGCCCGGCTGGTAGTTTTTCAAATCTACCAGCCAAATGGCTGGTAAGTCAAAAAGTTAAGTTTGTTCCCTGGTTTCATCCCACAGAAACTGGACCTCAACCTTGTGTCCCGACCCGCCCTCCAGAAAACGAAAATGCTCCATAATCCCAGTCTTTACATAGTTCCACAAATGTATAAGAGTATACGAGATGATCAAAAATGTCTCAGCCTCCTGGCCCCGGTAGCGGGACACCTTGAAATGTCCAGCCCTAAGTGACAACACACCAGTCCCGTCAATTTTTGTAAAAAATCATAACCTGCTTCCTGGGCGATGCCCAGCAGCGCCTCACTGACATGATAAAAAGACATACCTAAAACTGGGACCTGAGGTAAGAAAATCAGTGAGGTCAGGGAGCAAAAAAAACTCTCTCCATGTTCCTTGCCCCATACAATAAACAAAAAAAATCCACTCTAAAAACACTTCTCATTTAGAAATAAAAAGGTAAACAAAAAAAACAAAAAACAACAAAACTACACTGATTCCTCCACCTTACTGAGGTCCCGCTGTACCTTCTGTGCAATTTTTCTCATCCTGTATATCTCTGTTTCAGAGATCTCCTTGAAACCTCATATTTTTCCTTGCTGACAAAATAAAAAACTCCTTATCTGGAAAGAAATGTGCTAACTCTACCCCCTTCCTGTTTTTTGTCGTCTGTAAAAACATTTTCATTGCCTCCAATGAATAGCACTCATTGTCTGTAGCTGCAGATTCATCGCTCTCATATTCCTCATGATCATCATCAGCGCTTACCTCCGACCATGTACTCTCTTGTGTACTCTGTGTACTGCTGAGTACTTCCGTCACACCTGTCTTCTTAGCTTGAGAGCTTGACAACTCAACTACTTCTAACTTCCTCTTCTGCCTAACAACCTTCATCTCTTCGTCCCCCTCTTCCATGTCAATATCCTCTACTTCCTCCACCCTGACCCCCCAAACTGAGTCCTTTGACCCTGTTCCCTCAACAGTCCCACCCTCCTGCCCATTTATCTCATCCTCGCTGATACCAGCCCCTCCACCCTGTCCCTGCAGATCAACTACAGCCACCCCATGTACACTTCCATCCTCTGTAATCCTTCCTACCACGACCCCCCCCCCCCTCATTTGACACTGCAAGATTTACTGTGTACCACACTACAGACGGTTCTGTATCACACTAGCTCCCGCTCAGCGTCTCATTGCATATATCTCGCTTCAGCATATATACACTGAATAAATTTCAAAATGTACCTTTAAATGCCAGCATTCATCTGGCCACACCCCAATCCGCTTACCTATATAAGCATGGGTGGTGCCACACACTCATCTCCTTCTCAAATTTCATCACAAGCAACATGTTGCTTATATGCCCACTTGACGTGGAGAAAAATATTGGCTGGAAGAGCAATGTTTACGAGGAAAGGAAGAACAAGGAGATACGTTGACATCATATCTTTATTTTCTCTCTCACTATTTTCGAGAAAATACGGCGATATTGTCTTCGTCACTGGAGTGTCTGGAAGATGGTGATCATTCTAAAATCCTCCACCGGTTTTCGTATTGGGAGCATGTCGCTGCATGCCTCTCAACTGCAGTTCTTTGCTGTGTTGGTTGGGGTGAAACCTTTCAGGACACAGCTGAACTGTAGGACGCGCCGCTGTTGTGAGAAGCGGTGGGTTTCAGGTTGGGTGAGTACTGTTTTGCTTGCGGCTCCACTTGTCTGTTAGTGCTATGGGGGCTAACTGACAATGTTTACGAACACCGGCCCCAGATTAAGGTCTTTTGTTCAGCCTCTTAGGCAGCAGCGGAAGACCTTGATCTGAAGCCCATTATAGTTTAACTAGTGGGCCACGACCATTAACACTGGTGATCCCTGTGTTTTCTGGACGAGTGGATGTCTCTCTGTCACCGTGTTAGGCCCCATCTTTCATATCCAAATGAGAGTATTCCCTCACGAGGAGATATGGGCATAGATGTTCATTAGCGGAAGATCTGTGTTCAAAGTCAGCTACACAGGCCAGTTGGGTATTGTGCTGGCTCCGTTGGGTGTTGGTAAAATCACCGTTGTAAAACTGTGTTAACATCTTGTTTATCTTTTCTCTTAAAAAGTGAGGAGGGTTTCAGAACGGCGGCCTGTCTGGGTGAGTGTTATATCATTGTGGACAAGTTCAGGTGATAGCTGCTTAGCTTACGTGCTAGTGGTGGCCTACTGTTAGCCAGTCAGCTGTTAGCTGCGGCGCTAGCCTGCTGTGATCACTAGGTGGCCTATCTAGGTTAGGCTAGGAAACGTTAGCTTGCTGCTATCGCTGCTTAGCTTACGTGCTAGTGGTGGCCTACTGTTAGCCAGTCAGCTGTTAGCTGCGGCGCTAGCCTGCTGTGATCACTAGGTGAGTAGGTGGCCTACCTGGCTAGGCTAGGAAACGTTAGCTTGCTGCTATCGGCCGAGGCCCATCGCTCGGCGTCTCGCGGGCAGGGGCGGTAGCGACCGACGGTTGGAGCGGCCGTTAGCTTAATGCTACTCTGTTGAACGTGCTTTGATTATAACATGTTTTAAACACTCTTGACTACGACGTCATCTTTGACAGAGGATGTTTGTCGAACCTGCCCTGGGCCAGGACGGCGAGGCCTGCGTCAACAAAGGGGACCGTAGCGACAGGTTGGAGCGGCGACGCTGGCCGGGTCGGCAACACAGAACGGCTGTGTTTACTACGGTGCCTTGAGACTGCACTTCGTTGATCTACGCTCCGGGTAGGCAAGGTTTGGCCAGACCTTATACACTTCTTCTGGCTTTCCCTTCTAAATGTTTTGTAAATAACGATGTTTTCCAAAACGAGTGTTGCTGCACTACATTTAGGATACGACGCGAGTTATGTGTGAATTGTCTTGTCACTGGTATTTAGCTTCTCCATGCAAATCGGGTTGTTGTTACAGATGTGAAAATGATCTGGTTTGTTGTGTTGAGAAACATCATGTGTGTTTATATGTACCGTGTACTCACAACTAAGGGGGTTAACTAACCTATAAAGCTATGCTTAGTGACAAATGAGTAAAGAATGATTCTTTTCTCAGCCTGTAATGACAATGAACAGTGTGTTCACATATTAACAGGTTTTCCTGTTTTAACTGGCCGTATTAAGGGTAAAGTAGGAGGATTGTGTTTCCCCCCGGTTCCCTGGGGACTTCTTCATCCTCCTATCAGACATGTTGTTGCACTACATTGTGTCACTGTGTGGTAGGGATATGATGTAACTCTTAGCTTGATTGCTGAGGTTGTGCTAAAACTGCTGGAGAAACTTTATTTTCCTAAAAGAAAAGATTGTTTGGTCGCTTTCGTGTGTGCTTAGCAAGGCCTGTGGCCGATACTAATCGAGAATTATGTATTCTCTCATTATGAAAAACGGCGTTCCTCTGTAGAGTGTTTTTGCCATTTTTTGTAGGTGATGATGGGTTGTGTGTGTCATGTGACCTACAACTGGGTTGGACTGGCCACAGAAGCACATGTGTAAGTTTGGTACCGGGGCTCTTGAAGAGCCCTCTCTATTCTGTGTTTTTTCCTTAGTAAAAATCAGATAGCAGGTTAGCTCATGCGCTGTGTGAAGCTGTCAGACGCTTCATGGAGCTGACTATGACTGTGTCATACTCTCTTTTTGTCATTACATCGTATCATGGGTGTGGGGTCGTAAAGGGGTGAACTGGTAACCTTTCCTCCCCCCTTTTTTCTGTTGGTCAGGGGTAAACCCCCTGTCCTTCAAGGTTCCTGTCACGTTGCGGTTCGGCACGTTACAGGGTGAGGGGGGGGGGGGGAGTTTCCCGGTCCCACGGCCTGGAATATTGGGCGTGTGCACCGCAGAAATTCCCCCGCCATAGAGTACGTCACCGTGCACGTCTCTGTTGGTAGGACTTCCGTGTGCTGTTCAGGTCCATGTGATGGATCTGTTTTGGGGGGGTGGTCAGGGCTCCTCCTCACCAAGCTCCTATTCGGGCCTTCTGTGAGTTGGGACTCCTCCTTCCATGTGAGGGAGCCTCCTTCAGAGTACAGAGCCTCCTTCTCAGATTGTCAAGGTGAGTGGACCCTCAAGAAGGAGTCCTACTCTATTGTGTATGTATTCGATTCAATTCGATTATTGAGTGTGTATGGGTTCAGTGCCTCCTCCCCGGAGAGCCCTAAAACCAATTTTTTACATGGCTCAAGGTGCAATATATTCTTTTCAATCTGTACAGCTCGCGTGGGAAGTCTCTCTGGGGATTCCCGTCTCCTTCCTATGGGAGGGTGGTGGGATGTAAAAATGTGAAAAAAATTTACCCCCGGCTGTGTAGACTGGGATACATACTGTTGGTGCTTCCTGCTTTTCTATTAAAAAGAGTTGGAGTTAGGAAGTGTCACACCCCTCTTGTCGTTCCCCTGGGCGCCTTGGGGATTCAATGACAGGTCTAAATAGCCTGTTCATTGATGTGGGTGTGTCCCCGACGCACGTATAGTGCTAGCTCAGGGTGTTCTGTAAACAGGCGACTGACTGGCACGCCTTGGTTGCTTGAGGTTAAAACGGCGTTTTTATAAAGCAACTGGGATGGAGGTTTTTCCTCTTCCGACGACCAAATCCGACGACCTGGTTTGGTTATCGACGGATTCTCGTTCATATCTGGGGGATGATGACGGAATGGATCTGAACATATGTAGAGGGGTCTCACGCCCTGGGGGTGGGCCACTGGGCGCGGTTCGCCCGAACGTCTGGGTGGCGCCTTCTTTTCATGTTTAAGATCAACACGCATATCTGCCCCTTCTCCTGGAGTAGGCATGTTGGCGTGGTTAGGGCACGGGACTGGTTCTGGTCATGCTGGTCCGGATCAGTTGAACCCGTTGTCCGCCGGGGATGCAGATCTGCTGTTCTGGTACCCTGAGGGACTTGGGCTTTTTTCAGGGGGAAAAATGCCAGGTCGGTCCGGGTGTCACAGGGTTAAGCACTATGGAGACCCTGGTTGGGTACGTTTTTTACTGAGCACTGTCGTAATGGCTTACGGCCATGCCAACCTGTACACGCTCGATCTCGTCAGATCTCGGCCGCTACACAGGTTGGTCCTGGTTAGTACTTGGTTGGGAGACCGCCTGGGAATACCAAGTACGGTGTGCTTGGGGCTGGTTCTCCATTCTTTTTCGCTCCTCTCTCACGCATGGCGAAGAGGGGCCTGTTGGGGTGGTCTTTGACCTCCTCTGGTGACCCTGTGCTTCCCGTATCGCCGGGCCCGGTCCGAAGTAATGTTTCGTCGACCCGTAGGCCTGGGTTAACCCTTTTTTGAAAAACTGAAACACTTGTACTGCAGTATAGCCGGTGTATACCCGCAGGTGTGTTTTGGAGTTTTTTCTTGAGGGGTTATAGGAACAACCACCGCATTGAGTAACACCAAGGTGGTTGATTCCCTGGTGTGTTGGAGCAGTGTCAACTCCCGGGTTCACCGGTTGAGGGTGCCCCTGCACGTTCATGACGTCTGCCAATCGTGTCAGCCTTCTCTGCCTCAACCCCTCTGGGTGGGTTTTTTTTAATGGAGGCTTGGTCATGCAACACCGCCAGCTTACGCCCCTTCCGCCGGGGCGGCTGTGTTCAGCTGTCTCCTCTGGCGCCTGTCTCGTCCGCAGTCTCCAGGCTAGGGTTAACAGCCTGTTGCCTGGTTTTTCCCTGGTGCGCTGCCTGCTTCCGTTGGTTAACCTTTTTTGTGTGCTTACGGCCATGCTGACTGCCTGTTCTGCAGGGTCAGTGTGCCAGGCGGTGTACTATTGGGGGGACAGGGCCCGCTCGGCTGAGGGGCCTTTGTTCGGATACGCTGGCGATGTGGGGGGGCGGGGTCACTAAGTGCCCACCTGGTGGGGTCTTGATGCTGGCATCATGGACTTCTCCGGGCCCCCGTTCCAGGGGGTCCAGTCCCTTTGGTGGGTCTGGGTCTTCCTTCGCGCTCCGCTGCTACGGCCTTGCCACGGGGTTGGGTTTGCCCTTGACCCCGTGATTCTAGGGGGCAGTAACGAGGTCGTTCCCTCCGTTCGTTCCCGGGTGGCATGCGGGTTGTGCGTGTGTGTAGTCGTGGGGTCAGGCCACGGTCTGCTCACCCTGTGCGTTGAGTTGCTTGAGTGCCTCTTCGCACGGTCGGGTCCGTCGCCCTCCCGGGAAACCTCTAATAGGGGGGGTGCCCTCCATTAGGGGGGGTCGGGGGGGCTCGGCCCTCCCTGTTCTGATGGTTGTGGGGGGCCTTCAGCGGGGTGTATTTGTCGAGCTTCTAGCTCCCGCTCAGCTCCTATTATGCAATGAGACGCTGAGCGGGAGCTAGTGTGATACAGAACGTTAGGTTATGACTATAACCAAGTTCTGTTAACACTAGTGGACGCTCAGCGTCTAGACGCCGCTGCGGCCCTTGATTTTTCATTGTGGTGAAATTTGTTGGGAAGGAGATGAGTGTGTGGCACCACCCCTGCTTATATAGGTAAGCGGATAGGGGTGTGGCCAGATGAATGCTGGCATTTAAAGGTACATTTTGAAATGTATTCAGTGTATATATGCTGAAGCGAGATATATGCAATGAGACACTGAGCGTCCACTAGTGTTAACAGAACTTGGTTATAGTCATAACCTAACGTTTTCTCTAACTTGTGAAAGGGTTAACCCTTTGTCGTGTGGCAGTGAAAGGGTTGTGTGTGTGTGTGTGTTATTATTATGAGTCTGCCACCTCATTCCATTGTTATTACAGTAAAATGGGATTGTCAATAAGATTATAATATTTTTTATATTGCTGTATCGATTTTTCCACTTATGCTAATATGGTTTTTGTGCATTGAAATTAACATGTTAATATTGTTTAGCACCACAGTACCTGTCCCGCTCACCAAGCAGGTACAGTATGAGGAGAGAGAGATGAGATCAGATATTCCTTTATTGGGGGTACAGGTATGGGCAGGGTAATAGTAGAAAGACATAAATATAGGCAATAAAATTGTATCTGAATATAAAAACAGTATACACAAGGTACCCTAACTGACATGATATATGTCATACGTTGTAGACCATGCAGGTTTTGGTGGTTAAGAGTCAGACACACTTAGTGGTCAGACATTTTCTAATAGTTCTCGAGTTCTGCAGCCGTTAGTTCACGGCTGTGGAGCCTGATGCCTGGAATATTTGATGAATATTATTTAATGAAATGATTCTGTCTGAGCCAACATTTTGGGAAATTAGCTTCCTGTCTTCTCCAGAGAGAGAGAGACAAGAAGATAGATACCAGTTTCCTCTCTGTGCGTTCAGTAGAAAGCTATCTGGCTGCACGTTAGCCTAGCTTAGCACAATGAATGGAAGCGGACATGACCGGTTAGCCTAGGCATTGTCCAATTAACACCTCTCCCGAAGGCTATACACAGTCATGTCCGCTTCCATTCATTGTGCTAAGCTAGGCTAACGTAAAACTGGTATCTATTTTCTTGTCTCTCTCTGGAGAAGACGATAAGCTAATTTCCCAAAATGTTGGCGTGTTCTTTTAACACTAGGGTTGTCCTCAACTAAACACATTCTTAGATGTAATCAACACATCTGTACAACTGACCTTCCCCGCATAGAATCATGAAGAAGTACCTCTTTAAAAATCTAGCACTTACAAGAGATGTGCTCATCATGTTCTTGGAAATAAGTAATTCAGAATGAAAATGTGATAAAGAGTCTAGACTAATCAGACCAAAATGTCACACACACACACATACACTGTCACATACACACACTCATGTTTAACCTATGACCTCTGCTAATCACCCATCGCTCATGATTATCTGTCCCATTATTCTGTTTCTCAAGATGAATAATCTTTTCCCCAAATAAATTTCAGACCTTTCATCCCTTGTTGGATGAACATGACTAATGGGTAGAGAGACAGAGGACGGGAGATGGAGAGAGAGAGAGAGAGAGAGAGAGAGAGAGAGAGAGAGAGAGAGAGAATTTTGAATTTTAACAACACTTTATTTATAAATCATTCCAACATTACAACAAAAGGTATTACACAGTCAACTGTATAACACTTGTCTTTCTTCCAAGAACACCTACAATCAATTTGACAATAAATTTTTAAAAGCACAACAACAACAACAACAACAACAACAACAACAACAACAACAAAAACAACAAAAGAAAACACCACCAACAACAACAAAAAACAACCACAACAAAAGAAAAAACTCAAATCAGCTCAATTGCCAACACCAACTCATCTTCCATTACAGAGCACAACACTCCTTTATGTGCCCATATATCAGTGAACTGGTCTAGGTTGTTCAATGCTCTATAATAATTAAAATCTGTCTGGCTTTGATCATTTTTCTGAACAGACCTACAGCATCATGATCCAAGATCTGTTCTATCTTATTCCTCCTACTGAGATACACAGCCATCTTTGCTCTCCCTAAAATGAAATTAAAAAGGTGACACTTGCTTTTTTCCTTTCTACAGTATTTAAAACCCAAAATGTACCTCTCTTTCGAGAACACCTCTTCACCGGACTGGAAAAGTCTCTCTAGTAACCCTAGCAGAGGCAGCAGCCTGGAACAGTCCAGAAAACAGTGGAAAACTGTTTCCCTTTGCGCAAAAAAGGACAGTCATGTGAAACGTTAGGGTTCAATATGGAAATAAAAGAATTGACAGCCACTATGCCATGTAAAACCCTCCACTGCAGATCGCCAATTCTTTTGAATAATGGTGGTTTGTACAGTGCTCACCACTCTGGTTTCACCTCATCACTGAGACCAAGGTGCGCTCTCCAGGGAGTGTCACCTCTCCCGTTGAACTTCTCCTTGTGGAGAACCTTGACTAACAGTCTGTACAAACATTTTCCATCAACCTCATCAAAAAACACACCAGAAACATCTCCCATTGCTAAAAGAGGCCCTGTGCAATTTTTAAAATCAGGCTGCAGCTTAAACGTAGGAAACATATCCTCATCACTAGGACGAAGAGACCCGTTTTTAAACTCTGTCAACATGCAACGTTCTATCTCACTGAGCCCCTGCTTCCATTTTCCCAGCATCATGCTGACCGTCCTGATGGATTTCACTCCCAAGCGTGAAGCAAGAGCAGCAGCATTGTCCATGTTCGCTCCTGTCAATTCCACAAGATGGATGATCTTTGACCTGCAGAGCTGCCTGGAAAGTGTCAGACCTGGCCCACCAGCTACGTCCAAGCGTGCTCCCAGCACAACTGGCTCCTTCAAAAGCCAGAACAGTGATTTTGAGTAATCCAGCGGTCCTTTATCGAACAAACCCATCAAAAACAGAGAATTAGACAGTCCCAGTCCCCCAAGCTGTTGCAGTATGGCACAAGCCACCGGCCTCCACACCAAGTCTTTTGGTCCATAAAAAAGTCTCTGGATGAACTGGAGTCGAAAAGTTGCACCCCTACTGCACAGATGCACAAGACCCTGCCCACCCTCCTCCTTGGGCAAATACAAAACACTCTGGGGCACCCAGTGCAGCTTGTCCCAGGGAGAAGGTCTATTGGGGGATCAACACACATCAGACGATGCCACAGTTTAGAAGACACTAGGTTATTGATTACCAGAACACGGCCCCTATACGACATGTTTGGTACAATCCACTTCCATTTCTTTAAACGGCCTTGAACTACTTCCAGTACATTTTCCCAGTTTTTTCTTTTAAAAGTCTCATCCCCTAAAAAAAAAACAGATATTTGAAACCTCCCTTTTTCCAATACAGGCCCCCTGGTAAAGTGAGTCTGCTGCACAACGTACCCACCATGAGTGCTTCGCTCTTCCCCCAATTGACCTTAGCCGATGAAATCAACGCAAACCGTCCCACATTTTCAACTAACACATTGATGTCCTCTTGTTTATTTATAAAAATAACCAAGTCATCTGCATATGCTGAAAGCTTAAAAGGTGCAATGCACCCAGGGACACTTACCCCCGAGATGCCTGCCCTGAGCCTGTGTAGCAGGGGTTCAAATGCCAGGGAATACAGCATTCCCGACAAAGAACACCCCTGCCTAATACCCCTCTGGATTTTAAAAGGTGCACTCAAACCACCATTAATCTTAAGCACACTCTCAATGTTACTGTACAAAGCCTTGATCTTGGCTATGAGACCTGGGCTGAAACCAAAGGCCTCTAGAGTTTTCCACAAGTACTGGTGTTCAACCCTGTCAAAAGCCTTTTCCTGATCTATGGAAATAAGACCAGTTTCCAAACGCAATGCACTGGAGATGTCCAAAAAATCCAGAATCAGAAAAACATTGTCACTGACCAACCTGTCAGGCACACAATAGGTCTGGTCACGATGGATCACCTGCCCCATTACCTCTCTCAGCCTGGTAGCTAGCACCTTGGAGAGGAGCTTGTATTCTGTACACAAAAGTAAGACAGGTCTCCAGTTCCTTATCTCCATTAAATCTCCCTTCTTTGGCAACAGTGTGAGTACTGCCCTTCTGCAGCTCAGCGGCAGCTGCCCTCCAATAAGACTGTCTCTGAGCACCATCAGGAGATCTTCCCCCAACACTGCCCACATGGTCTTATAGAACTCTACAGGTAATCCGTCTATACCCGGAGCTTTCCCATTTTCCATGCTATGCAGGGCAGTATTGAGCTCATTAAGAGACACATCCGCCTCCAACTCTGCACTGGACTCTTTCTCTACCTTTGGTAGGCCTTCATAGAAACCATGAGATTCCTCCTGCACCTCTCCAAGTTCAGACTGGAAGAGGCTACTATAAAAACCCACAGCATGCCTCCTGATGTCAGTGGACTCAGACAGTATCTGACCTGTGTCTGAGCGCATGCTGTGGATGAGCCTCTTCTGCCCATTCTTGCGCTCCAGACCGAAAAAGAAACGGGAAGATGCATCCATCTCTGAGATGTTTCTGAAACGTGACCTCACCAGAGCACCCTGTGCTGAAATACCTAACAGGTCAGCCAGAGCAGACTTTTTAACTTTGAGAGCTCCAATATGGCCTTGATCTCCTGTGGATTCTGCTAGCTCTTGAAGCTCCTCCACATCAATCTCCAGAGCCTTCATAGATCTGGCGATATCCCTAGTAACATTTAGAGTGTACTGTTGGCAGAACTGCTTAATTTTGCACTTCCCCACATCCCACCACTGCTGTAGTGAGATAAAACTGGCCTTTGTCTGCTTATGAACCTTCCATAAGAAGGTAAAAGCATCCCTAAAATTTTGATCAGTTAAAAGAGACGTATTAAAATGCCAGTAAGCACTTTGTGGCTTCACACACTTGATAAAAACAGAACAGTACACAAGAGAATGGTCAGTAAAACCAACAGGGGTTATATAACAATTGTTAAAAACACTAAAATGGTGTTTAAAACAATAAAACCGATCAAGTCTGGCCAATGATAATAAATTATCTCTAGTGTGAACCCATGTGTATTGCCTCTGCTTTTGATGCATTCGTCTCCACACATCACTCAGCTCATACGTCTCAATCACCCTAGAGAGACGACTACGAGATGCAGAGTGAGGCTCTTGATGGTTCCTATCTAAAACGGGGTTAACAGTACAGTTAAAATCCCCTCCCAGAAATAAAAACTCTTCATTATCACAACCCTTAATAACATCAGTGTGGTAAATTCCCAACATAGATCTCATGATTAACTAATGTGTAGAAATACTTGGCCCTTAATTATAGTTCATATTGTGTCACTAAGACCTTGTGGTCTCTCCAGGAGGGCATTTGCATATAGTGGCAGCTGGGGTAATACTTACTTCCCTTTAGGGGGTGGGTAAGAACAAAGGGCAGGAACATGTGTCTCCTTTTAGGAGACATCAAAGGCCCAACTGGTCTGCCAAAAGACAATGATTAGGTCACATATTGATGGCTACATGTGACCATCAAAGGTCTGATTACACACACACACAGACACACACACACACACAGACACACACATAGACTCACACACACACACACACAGACACACACACACACACAGAGACACACACACTCACACACACACATTTTCACACACACACACACACACACAGGGACACACACACACACACACTCACACACACACATTTTCACATACACATCCACACACACACACACACAGAGAGGATCACTATTGAAATCCTTAATTTAAGCTCCAAACAAGTAAAATATAATTAGGTTTGGTCATACTTAAATTAGGTAATTAGTTAATGTGCCTGTTCTGTTTTCATTTATGTTCAATTTGATTAATTGCTGATCTATTATCTTCTATCCAGTTCTAATTTAATCTGTTATTCAGTAATATTCTATTCTAAAAGAATGATTAAAGTCAACAGACTTAGTGATAAAGAAATATATCTGTGTTTAGGTAATCAATATATCTTGAGGTTCATCAAAGTATTAACAAGTCAAGTAATGTGTTTAAGTAAAAAATATAGGGAAAATATTCTCTGGGTAAATGTGAAGAGGGTTTGGCCTATAAGCCAAACCCCTATTTTCAAATGCCAGCTTAGCAGGCTTGTGATTGGGGTAAAGAATGTGATGATGTCATCAACTCCGAGACACTGGGCCTTGGCTATAAGATGGGGGTGATGGGGGGAAAGAAGGACTCTGAAACAACCAACCGACAGGACAAGACCTCACCTACCATCTCACCCATCTACAGCAGGCAGCAGAAGAACAAAGGACTTTTTGGAGGGAAAACAGACTGCTTTGTTTTGTCAGCCAGACAGCAAAGACCATCAACAACTTATCAACTATCATTCTTTATACTGTAATATTAGTCTAGTTGTATCACTCACGGCATAGTGTTTGTGATCACAACTATAGCATTTTCTTATTGTAATTTGTATACACTCTTAAACTTTGATTAAACAACTGTTATACTACTTTCCTCCTAAATTCCTTCTGCCTGCACCGCTCAGTTTGAACAGAAGTGATTCCCAGAGCTTTAAGGTATTGAATCACAACGCAGAGTACCAGCAACCCGGTTCTGAAGCAGAGCAGAACCGAAATAGCTTGGGAAATCCACTTCATTTTGGTGCCGGACTTCAGTGAATCAGAGCGCTCGTGTTATCACCACAACAAAAGAAATTTTTTTTCTCTACACGCCGGTCGACGAGGAGAACAACTGATCGATCGATCGTCTTCAAGTAACTAGGAGAAGTTACTAAAGAGGTGAGTGTGATGATGTATGGGTGCTCTATTCGAACCACGGAGGGGGTTGCTAAGAATTTAACCTCGTGTAAGCATGATGTAAGGGAAAATTAAATTGAATGTTCTGGCTGGGGAGGGCGGCTCTGTAAACACCGTGCGTAGTATTTTCTAAAGTAGAATTTTAGCACAATAAACGGGGCGCCGCTGCCAGTCGGAACAAGTAAGGGAACAGGGACATGTCTAGATTCGGGCTCAGAGTTGAACCAAGGTAAACACCGTGCGTTGTATGTCTTAGAAGTAGAGGCTAAAGCACGGCGTGCGTCGTATTTTCTAAAGTAGAGAGTTAGCACAAGTAGGTCTGGTTTAGCCTTGGGCACGGGCGGGCGTGTTGAAATTAGACTGCGTTAGGCGGTAACAAAAAATAGTACTTACGCGCCGCTGTGCGGCGTTCGAGAGACAAGTAATGTGCGTGAATGCTAATTTTGTACTTTTTAATTGTGTTAGGAAGCGTGTATGAATGTATAGTTGGCGAATGTTTATGGTTAGGGGTGATTGGTGGGACGTGTGAGAGTATAGTTGTGTTATTATGTAATTTAAGTCACCGATTGGCCGTGGGGGAAAGTAATGGTAACGCCGGTTTTCCGAGGCCCGTCGAACGCAGCAGCGGTTAGCTGTTGTATTAGCCTCTGAGGCACCGGAGCATACGGGGGGAAAAGTGGACGTAACTCAAATGTATAAGGTCGATCGATAGTGTCTTGAGATTACGGCGATGTGTAAGGCACTTAAAAGTTTTCATATTCGTGGCGGATAAAATAGATGTGTAATGTTTAAGGTGATTGGGATTATCTAAGACCCGACCCGGAAGTCGTTCTAAGCTCGCCGGTGAAGACGACGGAGGGGTCAAACTAGTGTTTTGCTATTATGTTTTTATATTTCTATTTAAATCACTACACTGGCGTTTTGAGGGAATAGGATTCTGTTGTGGGGTATGTGGTGTTATATTAACGTTGCGAGGAGACGGCCCGCGCGGCGGAACGGGTCGTTGGGGAGCGTTTTTATGGGATCATGGGAGAAGCTAAGCTAATGCTACCTAGCCGCGCTAACGGCTAGAATGATCGCCGGTTGTGACGTCATGAGGGTGCGCGGTCTGACGGCCTACGCGCGCTAGGTTGAAGCTAACGAAGCTAATATGCTAAGCTAACTGTGCTGACGTCATGGCATGACGGGGCTCTCGGGATGTCTCGCGAGGGGACGTCCATCTTAAGCAGGGGCGCCGGGCGTCCATCTTGGTAGGGGCACCGAGCGTCCATCTTAAGCAGGGGCGCCGAGCGTCCATCTTGGTAGGGGCGGCGAGCGTCCATTGTTAAGGGGAAGGTGGAGTTTATTTAGGAATACAGCAGGGGGCAGAGGAGGACAGGATGAATATGTTTGGATTCTGCTCACAGAACGTTTTCATTGTACACTCTCTCTCCCCCTCTCTTCTCTCTCTTCCTCTCTCTCTCTCACTCTCTCTCTTTCTACCACACGCACCTTTCTCTCTCTCTCTCTCTCTCTCTTTCTCTTTCTCTCTCTCTCTCTCCCTCTCACCTCCCCTCCCTCTCTCTCTCTTTCTCTTTCTCTTTCACCCCCCCTCTCTTTCTTTCCCTCTCACCTCTCCTCCCTCCCTCTCCCTTTCCGCCTCTCTCCCTCTCGCCTCCCCTCTCTCTCTTTCTCTTTCACCCCCCCCTCTCTTTCTTTCCTTCTCTCACCCTCCTCCCTCCCTCTCCCTTTCACCTCCCCCCTCTCTCCCTCTCCCTCTCACCTCCCCCCCTCTTCCCCTCCTCTCCCTCTCTCTCTTTCTCTTTCACCCCCCCCCCCTCTCTTTCTTTCCTTCTCTCACCCTCCTCTCTCCCTCTCCCTTTCACCTCTCTCCCTCTCCCTCTCACCTCCCCCCCTCTTTCCCTCTCCCTCCCTCTCTCTCTCTCTCTTACCCCCCCTCTCACTCGCTCCCCTCATTCCCACACCGCCTCTCTTCCATATATTTCGGCCCCCCCGAAACGATTTCTCTTTCTCTCCTAGTTTAGGGCCTGTATATAGAGTTTTTTTTATGGGTTTCAGACGCAGGTGTAGTGCTAGGTATATTGTTTATTGCTGTTTACTGTAAGGTTTCAAAGGCGGTAGGTTGAGTTTGGGACTTATTATGCGTATGTTGTTGTTCCATATTCAGTTTTATTGTTATTTTTAGGGAATTTCTAGTGCTGGCAGTGGTGTTGGCTGGCGTTGGCGCTACGCTTTGTTCGACAAGGCGCTCGTACTTCTTTCCTTACATTTGGACGGGCTTCGTGTCAGTTCATGTTGGTGGGCCGTAAGTTGGAGCATAATTACTCTACTCGGCTGCGCCTGCGATGGGGGTGTGGGTAGACAGTTTGTCGTGGCTCACTGTCTGCCTCCACGCTTTGTGCGCTGTGTGCGACTCGTCGGTGCTCGTTGTCACACTGCGCACATTTTTCATTTTACCAGGGGTACGGGGACTGCTAAACGTCGTGGCGGGGGTGGGCTCGCTGTCTGCCACCGCGCATTAACGGGGGTGCGCTATGCGTGCACTCGTCAAAGGCTCGCTGCCACACTACGCGCGTCGGATTATATTGTGTGTGGGTATATGGGTGACTGGTTACGGTGGTGTCTGAGGTGCTGTATGTGTGTGGCAGTGGTTGTGAGTGGAATGATCTTTGTATATCCTTGAGTAGGGGGCCCGGGGTTTCGCGTTCCAGGTTGCAAACTGGGGGTGATGCCGTGGGCCGCAGGACGAGTTGGCCAGTGGAATGTCATTGGTCGGCAGGATTTTCAATGTGGGGATGGTGTCGCCGCCTGTGGTTATGAACGGGTTGTGTGACACTGTTCTAAATGCGCGGGGACTTCAGTGACATAAGGCACTGGAAATTGTTTTCTGTTCCCGTGAGAAGCGCGTTATTTTAACACCTAAAGGGTTAGGTGTTACGGGGGATATATAGTAACTGTGTGAGAGATTATGAATGGAAAATATGTGTGTTACTGAGATGTATAATGTAATATGAGCGAAATACATACTAGGCTTTCACGGACAGAAATAAATATAGTTACACATACACATAGTCATTTGCAAAGAACGATTAGAGTAAAAGTGAGATTATTCACCTAAATTACCATGTCCGATACAGATGTTTAGAAATTATAGGCTGTAAATAACGAATTTCTGGTTGACCAACAGAAGGAAACAGCTGATGGAAAATAAGTTCCCCGGAGTTGTATTAAGGAGGATCAGGACAACAGGATTGAGAGTCTGAGTTTCCAATGGAGACAACTGGAAAAAGATTAAGGCTGTGTCATTGATAAATCAAAAACGAAAATTGCACAAATGCTCTCAAGTGATCTTAGTGTAGGAGATGCCCGACATTCCATGCTTAAAGACAAATGATGGATTGTGAATGGGAAATGTCACTGAAAATTAAGTGTATTTTTTGCTTCTCTCTTCACAGCTGCTACAGGACGGATGGCCAGCGCTGACAATTCCGAACCCCAACAGGGAAATCAAGGAGACTGTTGACAGTCAGGGGGTATAGTATCACAAGACCGAGGTTATCAATTCCTGTTTACACCAATATAGAAGTGTGAGTGAAATTAACTCAAGTTTGGTAAAGATAGTTTGAATACAGAGAAACTTGCTTTCCAAACGGTGACGTTACGAGTGATTGAAGAAAGGTGAGAATGGAAAATACACAGATAGGAGCAACCGGAGGGTTAGATGCACTGACCATAGAAAGGGTAGACAATCTGTCTATTTCAACGACTGGAGATGTCACAATAAAAGTGACGAAAAGATGGCCAAAGATATTCAGGCCATTACAGAACCTTGTAGTTAAAGGAGGCCGGTATAGAATGCGTACCCAAATCAAGATAATGCCGATAACCTCTGCAGACATGACATTGACCAAATTGGACGTTAACTTGATTGACTGGAATGTGATCGACTCCCCTCTAGTGTCCAGTGAGACGGAGGGACTGGAAATAATGTCTTTTACTCCGCCACAGGGAGTCGTTGCAGCAAGCGACCCAGAGACAGCTGTATTACCCGAGTCAATCCACGCTGAAGTGTCCGTTGCAGATGACTGCCAGTTACAGACGTGCCTCCCTCTCGAAGAACAGCTAGCCGAGGCTAGACGGGTAGTGGACTATCTCCAAGGCCTAATCCAGTCCACACAGCCCGGAGGGGAGACAGGTTCCAATCGCCTCTCTCCCTCTCCCTCTGGAGAACCAGATGGCCAGAGACGGGCCCAGCTGGGGCCACAAGGGGGTCCCGTGCCGGAACAACAACAAACCCCAATAAGACCACCCACGAGGTGGCAACCACGAGGAAAAGGTAGAGGCAGAGGCAGGAATCCGAATGGCTACCGTGTGGGACCCTCGGACACATTTCTCGGGACTGTGCAGAGCGGGACCATCTATCCACAACAGGGCGTGTTTGTACAGAAACAGGTGGCGGGCCCCTCCCAACCACAGGCCCCTCTCAAGGAACTGTGACTGGACCAAATAGGTACGTGGCTTTCTCCTCCGAACAGGCTCCAGGGAACCATGGCGATGATGGCATACCACCAGGACATGTTCTGGGCCCGATGACCCCAGGGTCATCCGGTCACAGGCAACTGACCCACCGGGTCCCACAACCCGGGGGAGACCGCCAGTGTTGTTGGATCTGTGGAGTGAAAGGTCATTTTCAAGAGTCATGTCTGCAGAGGCAACCGGCAGAATAAAAATATATGCAACTGACTAGGGTAGAGGTGGGATATATTGAATGATAAAATATGCTCCTAATTAGATTAGAATAAAAAATAAGAATAGATAAGAGGTGTTAGGTGATTAGATTATGAATGAAAGTTACTAAAAACGGATGTATGGGTGACTGACAAATGCATGAACTAATCAGACTAACAAGAGGATCAAATTATGTTAAACAGTTAATCGATATTAGATGATGTGACACTGCGGCAGCTAGTGATCAGTAAATTATCCATGCTTGGTCAACGTTCAGATTGATCAAGAGGTGGACTGCATGATTAAGAAATTGAAAAGACTCATAGTTGTTTCTAGTATTTTATAGTATTGATAGAAGCGTATTAACAGTTATGAGCAATAGGATAGGTGTTTATTTACTTTTATTTTTACTTCTCTTTTCTAGTGTGTTACGAGCAATTCCTGACTTAGGCCGGGAGCGTACATTTTGTTTATTCATTTGATTTCCCTTTTTGTTTCTTAGTTAAAGATGAGCTCAGAAGAAAAAAGAAAAAGCTCACAAGTTTGGTTTATTTTTTTCATTTATTGGTTTGGCGGCGTTTTCTTTGTGTTTTTGTTTTCTGTTTTCTTTCTTTCTGTGTGTTTTTTCTTAGGGTACCTGGCAAGCTGGGAGTGATCTCGACACATCAGGACGGGGTAGTATATGTCTGTAAAATGGACTGGGAACAAAGTGAAGAAACATGAGCTAGTTATGGATTTTTGTTCTCCGCCCATTGAATACCCAGTTTTAGGGGCTGGGGGTGTGTCGTGATTGGTAAAAGTGTTGGGAAGCATGATTCTCTGTACATTAATGAAGCTCAATAGGTTTGGTCGCTATTGGCCAAATTAGTCTTGTGTAGGGTGTGGACATGTGTAATTGATAATTGGCTTGTGGTGGGGAAGATGTGTGTTTAAGGCGGCCTGTGATTTGTTGCCATACACACAGGTTACTGGGAGAGTGGATGTGTCGGTGCTGACCGTCCGGTCCGGGTGCGGCTGTTCAAAGGACGACGGTAACGATGTTTCATTGTGTATTTCACATCGAGAGGTGGAGGAGTATACTGTTTTGACAGCATAATATAATGAGAGCCATGTGAATTTTTCAGAATTTTGAAAATTAATGATCTAAAAACCATGAAATATATAGATAAATGATTTGGAAAAGAAAGTTGTCAAAGCTCAGACCAGTAAAGAGAGTCTGAGGGAGGAAAATTATGGAAATTATGGATTCTCAATCAATTGTTGTGGTAGAAGTGATCCCCACTGTCCCCCGAAGCGATATATATATTCACTGCAGGATACGGATGGGAGATTGGGGGATCCGCAGTCATCAGAGAGTGGTACAAGGAAGACCGAGGACTCCATCGGTACTATTGATCCAGGACACTGGCTAGTGTCTACCCAGCGGTTCCATGGGGAGCCACAACACTGCGGAGAACCAGGAGACGCCTACCTCTCGGGCCGGGAGAGTCTTGGCCAACGCAGTGACCGAGTCTTGAGGCTTCAGAGGGAAACGACAGACAACTAACGAGGAGACAGGCGGCTAGGCCTCAGCAACAACTCCGGCTGTCAACAGAAGCAAGGCCTCAACCATTGACCAGGGGGTCAACCAGTGAAAGGGTCGAGCAGCCAGCAACGACCTCCCCACCGCTATGACAGCAATAGAAGATACAGCAGGGGGTCCTACCCCCTAATAGAGGTCAACACGAGTCAAGATGTTCTTGACAGAAGATGGGGTGTAATAGAAGGCAATTTGCTTTCTAAATTCCACCTCCCAGAAAGTGGAATTGCACCCAGCAGTCGTGATACTGCATCAGCTCTGAGCAACAAAGAGGAGGCCGGGTCAAATCTAGAAAACATAGACCCCCCCTCCTCAAATGCTCCAAGCCAGAATTTGACAACTCACAGTTGAGACCAATGGAAATTGATCTTGGTACGAGAACAAGTTGTTACACGATCACAAACTGAAATGGCTAATTTGAATTTTAGGATCTGAGTGTGGCAAATCAGATATATATTTTATCCTAATAAAATGTCTTAAGTGTTATCTAGATAGTAGTGTGTAGAGATTGATATCTATGTTTGACATATTAAGGATAGGTAAACTATCCAAGTGGGGAACTGTGTGTGAGGTTTTGCCCGCTGCTCACTACCTTTTCTCTGTTTCTTTAAGCCTATACTGTTTATTTCCCTTCTATACTGTTTATTTTCCCTTCTCACTCACTCTCTCTAGCCCCCACCCTCTCGTTCCTTACCCTTAGTGGCCACACCTGTTCGATATTCTATTATCTCTCGCACCTGTGGTGGCAGGCTAATTAGTCCCCCTGTGGGCTTTAAATACCAGGGCGCTTCCCCTCGTTTTGGCGTGGGGTCGTGTTGTATACTTGCCGAGTCATATTCTCTAAACATCTAGACTCTTTCGGGAGATCCTCTGTCTGCCTATTCTGTTCCATTCTCCGGCGTCGAGATGTTTGCTCCAGCCTTCGCCAGCTGTCGCCGTTGCCTGTGGGGGAGACTGGTCTGCGCTCCCTGTACTTCCACGGGAGGCACCCCAGCGTTCCACTGCAGACCCCCGCGCAGCTGTTCGTCCTGACGCACATCCAGACCAGCGCAGACGCTCTCCAGTCCTCAGCGCGCAACGCGCATCTTCCAAGGACGCTCGAGCTTGGCACGCTCTCCAGACCAGCGCGCAACGCGCATCTTCCAGACCTTCGAGCTTGGCACGCTCCTCCGTACCAGCGCACTGACGCGCATCTTCCAGACCTTCGAGCTTGGCACGCTCCTCCGTACCGGCGCACAGACGCGCATCTTCCAGACCTTCGAGCTTGGCACGCTCCTCCGTACCAGCGCTCTGACGCGCATCTTCCAGACCTTCGAGCTTGGCACGCTCTCCAGACCTCAGCGCGCCGACGCGCATCTTCCAGACCTTCGTGCTTGGCACACTCCTCCTGGCAGACGCACCCCGATGCGTCTCTCTGTTCCGACGCGCACACCAAGGTGTGGCGCGCCACTCTGTTCCTCGGCTCCGACAGTGGCTACCCGGTGGACGACATCCTCGCCACCGCCACTGTTCCAGCTCCCTGTTCCGACGCGCACACCAAGGTGTGGCGCGCACTCTGTTCCTCGGCTCCGACAGTGGCTACCCGGTGGACGACATCCTCGCCACCGCCACTGTTCCAGCTCCCTGTTCCGACGCGCACACCAAGGTGTGGCGCGCACTCTGTTCCTCGGCTCCGACAGTGGCTACCCGGTGGACGACATCCTCGCCACCGCCACTGTTCCAGCTCCCTGTTCCGACGCGCACACCAAGGTGTGGCGCGCACTCTGTTCCTCGGCTCCGACAGCGGCTACCCGGTGGACGATGCCCTCGTCACCGCCACTGTTCCAGCACTCTGTTCCTCGGCTCCGACAGCGGCTACCCGGTGGACGATGCCCTCGTCACCGCCACTGTTCCAGCACTCTCTCCCTCGGCTCGGACAGCCAGCCGCCCCGGTGGCGATGCCTTCGTTCCCGTTGCTGTCCCTGTACCATTACGCATGCGCCTGGGTGAGTTTTGATTGTGATGTCACTCACCCAGCGTAGTGCCCTTGCCCCCCGTTCCCGCTGCTGTCCCCGTACCTTTACGCATACGCCTGGGTGAGTTTTGATTGTGATGTCACTCACTCAGCGTAGTGCCCTTGCCCCCGTTCCCGCTGCTGCCCCTTTACCTTTACGCATACGCCTGGGTGAGTTTTGATTGTGATGTCACTCACTCAGCGTAATGCCTCTTGCCCCCGTTCCCGCTGCTGTTCCTGTACCTTTACGCATACGCCTGGGTGAGTTTTGATTGTGATGTCACTCTCCCAGCGTATTGCCTCTGTTAGTTAGTTTGGACATTTCATCTCCCAGCGTATTGCCTCTGTTAGTTAGTTTGGACATTTCATCTCCCAGCGTATTGCCTCTGTTAGTTAGTTTGGACATTTCATCTCCCAGCGTATTGCCTCTGTTAGTTAGTTTGGACATTTCATCTCCCAGCGTAATGCCTCTGTTTTTGGTTCTCACTTAGAATAGTATTTTTGGACTTTACATCTCCCCCTGTGTGTTTGTCACACGAAGATATTATTACTTTGTTCACTTTGTTATTTGGACTGTTCTGCACCTGCTCTGTTTTTCCCCCTTTTGTGCATTAACTATCTCCTCTGTCCTGCAGAGCGGCCCAGATGATTTCCACCAGTCCTCCCAGTTCCTCCCTGTTTCCCAGCCCGCCTCCGCGGGCCTCAGTCCCCTCTGTTCCCTAGTTCTCCCCTTTCTAGTTCCACCTAGTTCCTGGTCCCAAGTTCTCCCCTTCTAGTTCCACCTAGTTCCTGTTCCCTAGTTCTCCCCTTTCTAGTTCCACCTAGTTCCTGGTCCCAAGTTCTCCCCTTCTAGTTCCACCTAGTTCCTTGTCCCTAGTTCCCCTAGCCCCCGTCTCTCCTGTCCCCTAGCTCTCCTAGTCCCTAGTCCTCTATCCCTAGTTCTCCTTGTCCCTTGTTTACCTAGTCTCTAGTTCCTCTGTCCCAAGGCGTTCCCTTAACCTTCCCTTAGGCGTTCCCTTACTTTCCCATAGTGTTCCCTTTTCCTGCCCGCCTCTTAAAGGCACCTTTCCTTCCCCTCATATTATATTCCTGTATTTGTGATTCTCCCTTAAAGGGACAGTGCCCTTTTCCCTGTTTTTCCCTGTTGTTCAATAAATATCTGTTTCTTGGCAAACCATCATACCTGTCTTGTGTTGTGCGATTGGGGTCGGTTACAAACCATAACAGTACGACCCCACCAAGTCTACGACCCCAGCCAGCACAGACTGTGTATGTTGAGTTTGCCTTTTTTTTTCTTGTCCCCTCTAGCTCCCCTGTTAGCCCTGTTAGCTTCCCTGTTAGCCCAGTTTAGCTTCCTTGTTAGTCCTGTTTAGCTCCCTTGTTAGCCTGTTACTCCCCTGTTTAGCCCAGTTTAGCTTCCCTGTTTAGCTTGTTAGTCTCCCCGGTTAGCTCCCCTGTTTGCTTCCCGTTTTGCCCTGTTTGACCCCCCTGTAGCTAGCCATGCCCTGGCGGCTAACCCAGTCCCTCAGCATGGCCCCGGTCTGCTAGCTTGGCCCCGGCTGTTAGCACAGCCTCTATGTTTATGCAGCCTTGCAGCTGGCATAGGCCCTGTAGCTAGCCAGGCCCAAGCAGCTAACCCGGTCCCTCTGCATGGCCTCCACTTTTTTGTGTAGTTTCTCCCACTGCTAGGACTGCCCTTCAGCTAGCAAGGTCAGTATTCCCACAGCTAGGACTGTCCTTCCAGCTAGCTTGTTCTCTCATGCTGGTGCAGCCCTGTCTGCCAGCCTAGCTCCGGCAGCTAGCGCAGCCTCTATGTAGATGTAGCAGTACAGCTAGCATAGGCCCTGTAGCTATCAGTGCCTTGGCAGCTACCCTTTCCCTCTGCTAGCCTAGCTCGGCAGCTAGCGCAGCCTCTATGTTGATGTAGCAGTACAGCTAGCATAGGCCCTGTAGCTATCAGTGCCCTGGCAGCTACCCTTTCCCTCTGCTAGCCTGGCTCCGGCAGCTTGCGCAGCCTCTATGTTGATGTAGCAGTACAGCTAGCATAGGCCCTGTAGCTATCAGTGCCCTGGCAGCAACCTTCCCTCTGCTAGCCCTTTCCCGGTGCTACCATGGTTACCCCTTTGCTACCCTGCTTGCCCCTCGGTTCCTCTAGACCAGTTGCTCTAGACCAGTTCTCTAGACCCAGTTCCTCTAGACCAGTTCCTCTAGACCAGTTCTCTAGACCAGTTCTCTAAACCAGTTCTCTAGACCAGTTCTCTAGCCCAGTTCTCTAGACCAGTTCTCTAGACCAGTTCCTCTAGACTAGTTCTCTAGACCCAGTTCCTCTAGACCAGTTCCTCTAGACCAGTTCCCCCAGTTACCCCTCGGCGACCCTGTTTCTTTTGCTAGCCCCACTCTTGTGGTGGCTTCCCCTGCTGGCTTGGCCAGTACCTCTTGTTTTGCCCCCTGCCACTCTGTCTGTATTTGTTTTGGGTCGCCGGGTGGCTCCCGTTGGAGGGGGGGATACTGTGAGGTTTTGCCCGCTGCTCACTACCTTTTCTCTGTTTCTTTAAGCCTATACTGTTTATTTCCCTTCTATACTGTTTATTTTCCCTTCTCACTCACTCTCTCTAGCCCCCACCCTCTCGTTCCTTACCCTTAGTGGCCACACCTGTTCGATATTCTATTATCTCTCGCACCTGTGGTGGCAGGCTAATTAGTCCCCCTGTGGGCTTTAAATACCAGGGCGCTTCCCCTCGTTTTGGCGTGGGGTCGTGTTGTATACTTGCCGAGTCATATTCTCTAAACATCTAGACTCTTTCGGGAGATCCTCTGTCTGCCTATTCTGTTCCATTCTCCGGCGTCGAGATGTTTGCTCCAGCCTTCGCCAGCTGTCGCCGTTGCCTGTGGGGGAGACTGGTCTGCGCTCCCTGTACTTCCACGGGAGGCACCCCAGCGTTCCACTGCAGACCCCCGCGCAGCTGTTCGTCCTGACGCACATCCAGACCAGCGCAGACGCTCTCCAGTCCTCAGCGCGCAACGCGCATCTTCCAAGGACGCTCGAGCTTGGCACGCTCTCCAGACCAGCGCGCAACGCGCATCTTCCAGACCTTCGAGCTTGGCACGCTCCTCCGTACCAGCGCACTGACGCGCATCTTCCAGACCTTCGAGCTTGGCACGCTCCTCCGTACCGGCGCACAGACGCGCATCTTCCAGACCTTCGAGCTTGGCACGCTCCTCCGTACCAGCGCTCTGACGCGCATCTTCCAGACCTTCGAGCTTGGCACGCTCTCCAGACCTCAGCGCGCCGACGCGCATCTTCCAGACCTTCGTGCTTGGCACACTCCTCCTGGCAGACGCACCCCGATGCGTCTCTCTGTTCCGACGCGCACACCAAGGTGTGGCGCGCCACTCTGTTCCTCGGCTCCGACAGTGGCTACCCGGTGGACGACATCCTCGCCACCGCCACTGTTCCAGCTCCCTGTTCCGACGCGCACACCAAGGTGTGGCGCGCACTCTGTTCCTCGGCTCCGACAGTGGCTACCCGGTGGACGACATCCTCGCCACCGCCACTGTTCCAGCTCCCTGTTCCGACGCGCACACCAAGGTGTGGCGCGCACTCTGTTCCTCGGCTCCGACAGTGGCTACCCGGTGGACGACATCCTCGCCACCGCCACTGTTCCAGCTCCCTGTTCCGACGCGCACACCAAGGTGTGGCGCGCACTCTGTTCCTCGGCTCCGACAGCGGCTACCCGGTGGACGATGCCCTCGTCACCGCCACTGTTCCAGCACTCTGTTCCTCGGCTCCGACAGCGGCTACCCGGTGGACGATGCCCTCGTCACCGCCACTGTTCCAGCACTCTCTCCCTCGGCTCGGACAGCCAGCCGCCCCGGTGGCGATGCCTTCGTTCCCGTTGCTGTCCCTGTACCATTACGCATGCGCCTGGGTGAGTTTTGATTGTGATGTCACTCACCCAGCGTAGTGCCCTTGCCCCCCGTTCCCGCTGCTGTCCCCGTACCTTTACGCATACGCCTGGGTGAGTTTTGATTGTGATGTCACTCACTCAGCGTAGTGCCCTTGCCCCCGTTCCCGCTGCTGCCCCTTTACCTTTACGCATACGCCTGGGTGAGTTTTGATTGTGATGTCACTCACTCAGCGTAATGCCTCTTGCCCCCGTTCCCGCTGCTGTTCCTGTACCTTTACGCATACGCCTGGGTGAGTTTTGATTGTGATGTCACTCTCCCAGCGTATTGCCTCTGTTAGTTAGTTTGGACATTTCATCTCCCAGCGTATTGCCTCTGTTAGTTAGTTTGGACATTTCATCTCCCAGCGTATTGCCTCTGTTAGTTAGTTTGGACATTTCATCTCCCAGCGTATTGCCTCTGTTAGTTAGTTTGGACATTTCATCTCCCAGCGTAATGCCTCTGTTTTTGGTTCTCACTTAGAATAGTATTTTTGGACTTTACATCTCCCCCTGTGTGTTTGTCACACGAAGATATTATTACTTTGTTCACTTTGTTATTTGGACTGTTCTGCACCTGCTCTGTTTTTCCCCCTTTTGTGCATTAACTATCTCCTCTGTCCTGCAGAGCGGCCCAGATGATTTCCACCAGTCCTCCCAGTTCCTCCCTGTTTCCCAGCCCGCCTCCGCGGGCCTCAGTCCCCTCTGTTCCCTAGTTCTCCCCTTTCTAGTTCCACCTAGTTCCTGGTCCCAAGTTCTCCCCTTCTAGTTCCACCTAGTTCCTGTTCCCTAGTTCTCCCCTTTCTAGTTCCACCTAGTTCCTGGTCCCAAGTTCTCCCCTTCTAGTTCCACCTAGTTCCTTGTCCCTAGTTCCCCTAGCCCCCGTCTCTCCTGTCCCCTAGCTCTCCTAGTCCCTAGTCCTCTATCCCTAGTTCTCCTTGTCCCTTGTTTACCTAGTCTCTAGTTCCTCTGTCCCAAGGCGTTCCCTTAACCTTCCCTTAGGCGTTCCCTTACTTTCCCATAGTGTTCCCTTTTCCTGCCCGCCTCTTAAAGGCACCTTTCCTTCCCCTCATATTATATTCCTGTATTTGTGATTCTCCCTTAAAGGGACAGTGCCCTTTTCCCTGTTTTTCCCTGTTGTTCAATAAATATCTGTTTCTTGGCAAACCATCATACCTGTCTTGTGTTGTGCGATTGGGGTCGGTTACAAACCATAACACTGTGGTAAATTCCCAACATAGATCTCATGATTAACTAATGTGTAGAAATACTTGGCCCTTAATTATAGTTCATATTGTGTCACTAAGACCTTGTGGTCTCTCCAGGAGGGCATTTGCATATAGTGGCAGCTGGGGTAATACTTACTTCCCTTTAGGGGGTGGGTAAGAACAAAGGGCAGGAACATGTGTCTCCTTTTAGGAGACATCAAAGGCCCAACTGGTCTGCCAAAAGACAATGATTAGGTCACATATTGATGGCTACATGTGACCATCAAAGGTCTGATTACACACACACACAGACACACACACACACACAGACACACACATAGACTCACACACACACACACACAGACACACACACACACAGAGACACACACACTCACACACACACATTTTCACACACACACACACACACACAGGGACACACACACACACACACTCACACACACACATTTTCACATACACATCCACACACAGAGAGGATCACTATTGAAATCCTTAATTTAAGCTCCAAACAAGTAAAATATAATTAGGTTTGGTCATACTTAAATTAGGTAATTAGTTAATGTGCCTGTTCTGTTTTCATTTATGTTCAATTTGATTAATTGCTGATCTATTCTCTTCTATCCAGTTCTAATTTAATCTGTTATTCAGTAATATTCTATTCTAAAAGAATGATTAAAGTCAACAGACTTAGTGATAAAGAAATATATCTGTGTTTAGGTAATCAATATATCTTGAGGTTCATCAAAGTATTAACAAGTCAAGTAATGTGTTTAAGTAAAAAATATAGGGAAAATATTCTCTGGGTAAATGTGAAGAGGGTTTGGCCTATAAGCCAAACCCCTATTTTCAAATGCCAGCTTAGCAGGCTTGTGATTGGGGTAAAGAATGTGATGATGTCATCAACTCCGAGACACTGGGCCTTGGCTATAAGATGGGGGTGATGGGGGGAAAGAAGGACTCTGAAACAACCAACCGACAGGACAAGACCTCACCTACCATCTCACCCATCTACAGCAGGCAGCAGAAGAACAAAGGACTTTTTGGAGGGAAAACAGACTGCTTTGTTTTGTCAGCCAGACAGCAAAGACCATCAACAACTTATCAACTATCATTCTTTATACTGTAATATTAGTCTAGTTGTATCACTCACGGCATAGTGTTTGTGATCACAACTATAGCATTTTCTTATTGTAATTTGTATACACTCTTAAACTTTGATTAAACAACTGTTATACTACTTTCCTCCTAAATTCCTTCTGCCTGCACCGCTCAGTTTGAACAGAAGTGATTCCCAGAGCTTTAAGGTATTGAATCACAACGCAGAGTACCAGCAACCCGGTTCTGAAGCAGAGCAGAACCGAAATAGCTTGGGAAATCCACTTCATCAGCCAAAGAATCTAAAAAACACATTCTTGGATTGAGTGGGCATTACCCAGAATGCTGTGCTAGAGGGTAGACGCACGCTCCCTGTGCTCCCGATGCCAATCTTATTATACTAACCTAAATGCTTGTCTAAATAGTTGACTAATGTCACTGTTAGACTGAAACCGCCCTGCCTGCTTGGACATTTTGTTTATTGTCTGATTTAATATAAATGTCATTTATTAAATGAGTAAAGGACTACGAAGCCAAGGCCCTCCCGACACGCTTGCAGATATACAGCCAAGACGAAGGATACGTCACACACCGCCAACAGTCATGACAGACTCAGCGGCATTAAATCTAGGTGATTTAATGAAGGCAATCAAAGACGGGACTGATGTCTCAAACAGAATTGCCTACCAAGTGGATAAAATTCAATCTGCCTTGACAGCCATGGATGGTAAGCTGACAGGTTTGACAACAAGAGTCGATACAATGGAACAGCGGGTCAGTGACGTCGAGGACCACACCCAACACTCTGTCAACCGGCTTCAGAAACTTGAAAAAGAAGTCCTATATCTGACGGAGAAAAACACTGACCTGGAAAACCGCAGTAGAATGTTTAACCTCAAAATCCACGGTCTTCCCGAGGGGAGAGAAGGTCCCGATCCAATCGCCTTTTTTGAGACTTTCTTTTCGAATCTGTTCGGCTCCGACGCTCCGCTCCCGAGGCGCATCGAACTACAAGCAGCGCACCGGGCCCCAAACACGCGTCCAGCCGCAGGCCGTCCACCTCGCAATGTTTGGGTTCGCTTTCTTCGTCTCCAGGAGAAAAACAAGATCCAACAGCTGGCCAGAGAGAAGCGTTCCCTCACATTTGAAAACGCGAAAATCCAAATATTCCAAGACATTCCAGCGTCTATTCAAAAAAAGAGGAAAGAGATGTTTCTTGAGGCCAAAATCGCCCTACAAGACAATAACATTGTCTACAGAATGCGCTGGCCCTCGTCGTTACAGATCGACTTCAAAGGGAAACAAACAATGTGTCACTCAAAGGAGGACGCTGATGTATTTCTCAAAGAGAACAATCTCCTTCCAAAAGCAAATAAAAGCGTCCCAGCAACTGTTGAAGACTAAGGCCAGTCTTGCAGCGGACAAACGACGGATCAGCTAAGTGACTGTTCTATGAACACTTGAACTGTTTCTTCTTTATTAAATTTTTTTTCTCACCTATACTATAGGCTATGCCTACTACTAATATTGGAGGAGAAACTATCACTAAATAACTGTCAACAGCCAACTTGGTTGCGTTTGCCGTTTGACCAATATGCACATGCAGTGCAGCTGAATGGTTTCGTTCTATTTGTCAACACTGTCCTAATATAGGTTCATTAGCGGCTTTGTTTATTATTATTATTATTATTATTATTATTATTATTATTATTATTATTATTATTATTATTATTATTATTATTATTATTATTATTATTATTATTATTATTATTATTATTATTATTATTATTATTATTATCATGATCATTATCACTTGTTCTCTTTTTTTTTAAACTATTTGCATTACTATTGCAGCTTGTTATTATGCGTTTTCGCGTGATAATTAAATAAAGTATGCAAATTCTGAGATTCAAGTATAATAATAGTCTATCAAAATGAGTATTGTAAAAACTGCAGTTTGTCACACTAATCTTTTTAGTTTCAAGGCTCATTTCATGCACATAGCCTGACGCCGTAATCTGAGGCCCGATGACCAGGCCTGACTGGGCCGCGCACACTGTCTAACAGACTCATAATATTAATTTAGCAAAGATATTTGGCTTAGGTATTTAAAAACACTGTCACGAGCCCAGACTGTTGTTTTTGACTTTGTCTCACAGACCAAAACTCATTAAATTAACTAGTAGGGTTTAAATTCTGCACGTCAATCTGCCGAACATATGACTAAAACACACAGAAAGATACTCATCTTTCTTGAATCTTGGATCTTGCGTTTGCATTCTTTTGTGGGTGTGTGCATTCATGCATACTTATTATTTCACCTAAAGCCTATGTGTGTGTGTGAGCACACATGCATATCTACTTCCTATTATTTAATCTAAAGCCTATTCGAGCATATACTGTGGACATATACTTTATAGGCTACATGTGGCCATCATGTTATTGGCTCTCCAAGTATGCGAGTTTTTTTGACAATTAGGGTGGTGTTAGGCTTGCAAATGCATGCACATGGCTGCATGAATGTGTGTGAGTGCACATGCATTTGTGAAGTGTGTGTAGGTGTGTGTGTGTGTGTGTGTGTGTGAATGCACAGTTTAAGCATGCACTTATTATTATTTCACCCATTTACTTGGCCCATTTACAACTTTGCAGCATGTATAGGAATGCATTTAATTTATTTAGCTTAAAGCCCCACTGCATTTGTAAGTGCAACACGAATACAGCATTTATTCTTTCATCTAAAGTATTTTTCTTTTTTCTTTCTGTATATATTATTTTGCGTATATGCTTGGGCTGCAGGTGTAAGCATGCACTTATTATTACTTCACCCAAAAGCCCATTTACAGCGTATGTATGTGCAGCATGTAGGAATGCATTTAATTTATTTAGCTTCATTTTCATTTTCAAATCTTAATTCATAACATTTGTTGCAGATATATAGTGCTGCGGCAACCATACATTTATGACATACAGGAGAATACATACATTTGAGGGGGAGGAAACTGTACATTGGCAGGTACCCTCTGCTCTGAGTTTTAAGAGCGAACTTTAAGAAACAATAGACTAATAGTCAATGTTGCGCCCTCCCCAGTTTGCAGGATGTGCTGCCCATTTGTTATCATTCTGCTATCATGCAGTTGTAGGTGTGTGTGTATGTGCATATATGTTTATATATCTCTATCTTAACATTAACATTACTATTGATCCTGTTCTAGGACTCTTTGTTTAAACTTAATTAAACCACTACGGTTTAACAATAATGATAATAATTATTATTATTGATATTATTATTATAATTTTTTTTCTCTCTACCTTTTAGAGGCATTTAATTATACTTTTTTTGTTACTGTTGTGGGAGCGTGGCGTTTAGCCACTGAGAAGGAAGTCTGCTTTTTACCTGGCTGTTTGCGTTTTAGTTTGCAGACGACCAGGTGGGATGCAGCTTAATCTCCGGATAGGAGAAGTTATAGTAGTGGGGGGGAGGGGGGAGGGAATGGGGGATTGTGTTTTTTGTTTTTCTTTTCAGTCGACTCGCTCTGTTTTATTTTTGTTTTCACGCTCACGCTCGGTACTCAATGGAACCTTAACAAGTGAATATGTATCTATTATAGTTTTCTACTCCAAACGAATTACATTCAACCAGACTGCATCCCTTTTAGACTATGGCTAATTTGAATATCCTGATCTGGAATACAGGGGGTCTCAATATACCACATAAACGCACAAGTGTACTAACGTGGCTAAAAAGGAAGCAAGTGGATCTGGTTTTACGAAGTGAAACTCATCTTTTATTGGCGGATAACGCAAAATTGGCAAATAAATTTTATCATAACATAAGTTCTTCTTCTTTTGGCACCAAGGCCCGAGGGGTAGCCATAGTGGCGAAGAAAATTTTGAATATTAAACTGTTAGATGTGTGGTCTGATGCAAATGGTCGAATCACTATTGCTAAAATAGAATGCTCTAACCGGAAAATTGCGCTGAT
This sequence comes from Notolepis coatsorum, assembly GCF_963971535.1. NCBI lineage: Eukaryota > Metazoa > Chordata > Actinopteri > Aulopiformes > Paralepididae > Notolepis > Notolepis coatsorum. The sequence continues at coordinate 43,200,229 of NC_140169.1, read as the reverse complement.
TTCTGCATACGCCCCTAATTTGTATGACGCTAACTTTTATGCTGTACTAACTTCAGCTATGTTGAAACTACCTGATTACTCTTTAATAGTAGGAGCTGATTTTAATGCAGTTTGGGATCCATTGATCGATAGATCCAATCACGCGGAAAACTCTGATCAGAAGCAAGCTACCACAGCCCTACAGGCCTGGTCTAAGGACACAGGGGTAATTGATATGTGGCGTTCGCTCAACCCATCTGCGAGGGATTACTCCTTCTTCTCGTCGAGACATAAGACCTCTTCCAGAATTGATTATGTTTTTTCTTCCCCACATCTCTTTGATAGCTTTGATGTTGACTTAGTGCCCATAGCACTCTCAGACCACAAAGGTATCCTCCTCAAAGGTTCACTCAGTAAAATAACATCCCGTGCCCCTAGAAGGCGTTTTAACTCAACACTTCTGAAAAACGGAGAGTTTAACTTGCAATTTAAAGAGAAGCTCACTGAATTCCTACAGTTTAATGTTGGCTCTGTACAGGACCCCAGAATCCTATGGAATTCGGTTAAGGGATTTATCAGAAGTAACACTACTCTCTTTGCATCTAATCTCCGCAAGGGACGTCTCTCCAAGCTAGAGGAACTGGAAAAGCTTCAAGCCATGTTGATCTCTTCCTTGCAGCACAACTACTCTAATCGACTGGAGCTTCAAATTAAGGTAGTGAAAAAAAAGATTAACTCCATTTTAAGACAACAATCTGAATTTCAGATGCACAGAACAAGACAGCACTACTACTTTCACGCCTCCAGGCCTAGTCACCTATTAGCTATGAAGATACATGCCAGTGAGCAATTTGCGGATATCCCTTCCATTAAGAACCAACAGGGGGAGGTAACCACCAACCCAAAAAAGATTAATGATACATTTCGCTGTTTTTATTCCAATCTGTACAAGTCATAGGTGGTCTTTGATCATACCAAGCTGGAGGATTTTCTTGATCAAATCAATCTACCACAGATCTCAGAAGATAGTGCTAGGTTGTTAGCTGCACCTATCACGCTGGTTGAACTTAGAGAGGCGATTGCGGATATGCAACGGGGCAAGGCTCCCGGATGGGACGGCATTCCACCGGAACTCTATCTTGCATTCTGGGATGTACTCGGCCCCTTATTACTCTCAATGATCTTACACTCAATCAAAGAGGGCAATTTTTCTAGAGATGTCAATATGGCGCTTATATCTGTTTTACTCAAGAAGGATAAGGACCCCACCGAATGTGGCAGCTACAGGCCCCTAAGTCTCCTCGGAGCCGATCTTAAGCTATATGCCAAGGTTCTAGCCACCAGACTTCAAAAGCACATGACATCTCTAGTTCACCCTGATCAGACCGGCTTCATAAGAGGCCGCCTGGTTACTGACAACATCAGACGGTTACTGCACGTGATTAATGCCAGCAAGGATATTGCAGCCCCTACAGCGGTCATATCCTTGGACGCAATGAAGGCATTTGACAGATTGGAGTGGTCTTACTTATGGGCAGTTCTCAGAAGGATGGGGTTGGGTGAGGGTTTCATTCATATGATCAAAGTATTATACACTGAGCCTTCGGCCATGATCTTAACGGGAAAGTTCTGTTCGCCACTCTTCTCTGTCTCGCGTTCTTCTAGACAGGGTTGTCCTCTTAGTCCCGGACTCTTCGCTTTATCCCTCGAACCCCTAGCTCAATACATAAGACAATCCCAAATTATGTCTCCTATTTCAATTCAGGGCACACATCATCATATTAGCTTATACGCAGATGATGTACTCCTGTTTATGCAAAATCCCTCCATCTCTCTACCTCATCTGCTCGGCGTGATAGATGAATTCGGCAGCCTGTCCGGCTTTAAGATCAACTGGCCAAAATCTGCTTTTCTTCCACTTAATGAGCCTGCGAAGGCTACCATCTTACCGGCAAACATGCTTATGGTGGAGCACTTTAAATGTCTCGGGATTGAAATATTCCCCACTATAGGCCAGACGGTAAGGTATAATTACTCCAGCTTGGGTGACAGGATTACGAATGACTTTAACAGATGGTCCAAATTAAAAAATTCATTACAGGCCCGTGCGTCAATAATTAAAATGAATATTTTACCCAGAATTAACTTTATCAGCTCCATGCTCCCGTTACCTCCTCCTGTTGGTTACTGGCAGAAATTGCACTCTGCCTCGTATAAATTCGTTTGGAACAATAAACGCCCGCGCTTGAAGAGATCAACTGCCCAAAGGAGTAAACTCGATGGGGGCTTAGCATTTCCAGACTTTAAATATTATTTTCAGGCTTTCTCTCTGAGACCTTTGATCACTTGGTTTGATGCTCAAGCAGCTGTATCTTGGCGACCATTGGAGGAGAAGTTGGTGTCCCCATATAGACTTCAGGATATTGTGTATACCAACATATCAATTAAACAATGTAAATTAAGATTTGGCCCTTTAATCACACATGTGATCCAAACTTGGCGTGACACTCAGAAAGTGGGTACAAACCGCCATCAATGGCACACGCATTCCCCTCTATTTAATAACAATCTTCTCCTTATTGAACAACAACCTATTAGGTACCCTAGATGGGAAAAGAAAGGTATCCACACATTGGGGGATATCTTTGATAACTCTGGCCTCCGATCTTTCCAGGATATATCCAACGGATATGATCTCCCCGGAACCTCCTTTTTATTTTATTTACAAATAAGAGCAGCTCTGAAGGCTCATGGCGTGCCATGGGATGCTCCACTAGTGCATCACCGCTTTCACAAGTTCTTTTATGACAAGGAGACAACGAGAGGCTTTGTCTCTGACTTTTATCGCCATTTACTCATGACCTCGTATAAAGAGCTCCCCCTGGATACGATTTGGAGAAAGGATGTTCCGGAGTTGGATGTAGATTTTGATTGGGATGCAGTCTGGGAAAATGTTCGGTTATCCTCACACAACCCAGATCACCAACAGATTCATCTAAATTGATTGCCTCACGTTGGTTTCATCCAGATAGACTCTGTCCAAAGGTATGGTTTCTCACCTACCTTGACGTGATCTATTTGGAGATATCCACGGCACGTGTTATAGGGGTTAGGGAATCTGATATCGTAATTTGGTTGGCTACAGTGGCAAAGTTGAGGGAACGCATATAAGTTTGGAAATGTTTGTTTTGATTCTTGTTTTTTTTTTCTTTTTGCTGAGTGATGTATTGTGATGTATTATGAGTGTGACTCATGTTGAGGTCCTGGGGTGAGCGGGGGGAGGGGGGGGAAGAGAACGAGCGAGTGTCCATGTTAGGATGATCACTGTACAGTTGTATCAGTAGTTGTCTTGTCATGTGGTGTTGAGTAAGTATTTTTATGTATTGTTGTTGTTGTATTGTGATATGTTTTGTTTCATGTTGGAAAAAATAAAAGAAAATAAAAATATTTGATCAAAACAAAACAAAAAACACACATTCTTTCCAAACCAATATTTGGGGCATAAACAACAATAAATACCATTTTCACCTTCTCATATAACACTCTTACTTTTAAAAGACGTCCCTTTACAACCTCCTCAATCTCACATGACTGTGGCAAAAATTGTCTGGAAAATAAAATCCCCACTCCACCACTAGTACTGGTGTTATGGCTTAAAACTATTTCTCCATTCCATTCTCTTTTCCAAGCCACTGTATTATCCTCAGTACTGTGTGTCTCTTGGACAAGCATCACATCAATATTTTTTAAATCCATTAGTTGATAAAGAGATGCCCTCTTTGCATCATCTCTTGCACCATTTAAATTTAGGGTACCTACTTTAAATTCTGCCATGAGAAAATATCCAAATTGTAGGACATACGATAATAAAAGGAGACCAGATAACTTAACCATCATTGGAGATTTTTGATCTTGACCTTTGAACATGTTTCCTTAAACGATAAATCTCCTGATCAGAGAAACCTTCGTCAATCTTGTCATTGCGTTTCATTAGCCACTTAGCGGACTCAACAAATAGCTTTACGTCAGGAAAAAAACTTTCCACCTTAACTGCCCTTGAGCCTTTAGTATCCTGTAGAAAACTTTTTATTCTAGTTAAAGAATACCCATCCCTCCTGTCAGCCTGAGACTGAGTGGGAGGCAGAGACTCCGCCTCATCACTGAAGTCAGAGTCTCCACTGTCACTGTCTACCTGCTGCTCAGGTTGGCACTCTTTTTTTGCTTTAGAGTCAGATTGACTGACCTCAGTTTTCCTTTTTTGGGACATTTTGGTAATATCAGCATCAAGTTCCATTTCCTCCTCATTTATGCTACACTCTACCTCTCCAGCAGCTGATCCAGTGCATTTGCCCAATCTGGTTCTTTCTTCACCTCCGACCCCTGTCTTCTGACCTCCCACTTCTTCACCCTCCTCGACCACAGTGATCTCCTCAACAGCCTTCGCTCTTCCCTTTTTCTCCACTTTTTTCCAATTAGAATTCACATTTAATCCTGCAAACCTCTTTCTTCCTGCACCTGCTCACCCTGTTCTGCCCCCTCTACCAGGTCTACCCCCTCCTCCTGCTCACCCTGTTCTGCCCCCTCTACCAGGTCCACCCCCCCCTGCACCTTCTCACCTTGTCCTGTCTTCTCCACCAGGCCTCTCCTCTCCTCCTGCACCTGCTCACCCTGTCCTGTCTTCTCCACCAGGCCCCCCCCCTCCCCCTGCACCTTCTCACCTTGTCCTGTCTTCTCCACCAGGCCTCTCCTCTCCTCCTGCACCTGCTTACCCTGTTCTACTCCCTCCACCAGGCCTCCCCCCCTGCACCTTCTCACCTTGTCCTGTCTTCTCCACCAGGCCTCTCCTCTCCTCCTGCACCTTCTCACCTTGTCCTGTCTTCTCCACCAGGCCCCCCCCCTCCCCCTGCACCTTCTCACCTTGTCCTGTCTTCTCCACCAGGCCTCTCCCCCCCTCACCCTGCTCACCCTGTTCTACTCCCTCCACCAGGCCTCCCCCCCCTGCACCTTCTCACCTTGTCCTGTCTTCTCCACCAGGCCCCCCCCTCCCCCTGCACCTTCTCACCTTGTCCTGTCTTCTCCACCAGGCCTCTCCCCCCCTCACCCTGCTCACCCTGTTCCACTCCCTCCACCAGGCCTCTCCCCCCCCCCTGCACCTTCTCACCTTGTCCTGTCTTCTCCACCAGGCCTCTCCCCCCCTCACCCTGCTCACCCTGTTCCACTCCCTCCACCAGGCCCCCCCTCCCCCTGCACCTTCTCACCTTGTCCTGTCTTCTCCACCAGGCCTCTCCTCTCCTCCTGCACCTGCTCACCCTGTTCTACTCCCTCCACCAGGCCTCTCCCCCCCCCCTGCACCTTCTCACCTTGTCCTGTCTTCTCCACCAGACCTTCTCCTGTTCCTTTCCTCCCAGAGGTTCTCTCTCGACCCTTGTTGGTGCTCGAGCCACTTGGACCTGCCCTGGGTGATGGCGGTGTTTGATCAGACGACCCAGGCCTCTTATTAGGACAGGACCTAATCATATGACCTTCCATCCCACATCCAAAGCATTTCATCGTGTCTGAAGTTATATAAATAGTATAATCAAAGTCATCCACTCTAAAATTCATGGATACATTCAGATAACTTTTTTCATTTTTCAAAATCATGAAAACCTGTCTTCTGAAAGATAACACATGCTTTAACAGAGGGGATCTACAACCCAGATAAATCATTTTCATTGGGGAAACTATCTGTCCGTGTCTAGCCAGTTCCCTTTCCAGGACCTCATTTCTGATGAAAGGAGGAACATTGGAAATGATTATTCTTTGTGCAGGACTTACTAGTGGAAACACGGGGGTAAAAGTGTCTTGGATTACCACTCCCTGCTCCACCACCAAATTCACTTTATCTACACAATCCAAAAAAATTACAACTGCATTATTCATCCGCGATGCAGATTTCATGCTATCATGACCCACAATATCCCCGACTGCTAGCCCGCACTCTTCAACGGTGCAATTCAGTCCCGGGGAGAGCTTTATAGCGTGTCTACGCGTCAGACGCTCAAAACTCATAGCTGCGGGCGGCATGCCTACCAGCAGAACTGGTGGCTGCTACTTGCTCCAAAACACACCAAACACTAAAACGAACAACACTGACAAAAGACAAACAAAACGTACATATATAATAGACACACAGATAGAAGATATAAATAACTTTCAGAAAGTTTTAACTCACGCGAACCGCTCACTCAAACCTGCCCGCTCCAACACACTCGCTCCGAAACACACGCATGCGCACAAAGAGAGAGAGAGAGAGAGAGAGAGAGAGAGAGAGAGAGATACTCTTATGGTATACAGCTCATATCTGGGTAACAGTACAGTAGATAACTTTTTCACTGACCTCAGCCTAGTGTCTCTCAGAGCGTTCAGTCAGCCCGCTAACACCCCTGTCAGACCACAGCAAAATCACTGTCTATCTGAACAGATCAACACCCAACCAGGAAGTATCAAAACCAAACAAACACACTATTAAAAAATACTACAAATGGAAAGAAAGTAGTATAGAAGCATTCCAAACTGCTATCAAGCTACAAAAGGTCCAATCACGTTTAGACCAATTCCTGGAAGAAAAACGTACAACACAACAGCAAAAGTGTAAACGGGGCGGTAGAAAACCTCAATAACATATTTGACCTTACAGCCACCTTATCCAACCTAAAGGCCTCAAATAGGAAAGCGAGGAATAAATAAAATATGCACGACAAATGGTACGATAATGATTGTAAAAATCTCAGGAAGAAGTTAAGGAACCTATCAAACCAAAAACACAGAGACCCAGACAACCAGAACACACGTCTCCAATACAGTGAAACACTGAAACACTACAAAAACAGTCAGAAAAAAAGGGACCAACACGTTAGAAACCAGCTACAAGATATAGATGAATCCATAAAAACAAACAACTTCTGGGAAAACTGGAACAAACAAAACAAACAACACCATGAGGAGCTACCCATCCAAAATGAAGATGTATGGGGTAAACCACTTCTCCAATCTCTTTAGCCCAATACAAAACAATGAACAGCAAAAACACATACAAGATAAACTACAAAGCCTGGAGTCAACCATAAAAGACTACCAGAACCCGCTAGACTCCCCTATTACACTACAAGAACTACAGGACAAAATAAAATCACTTAAAACCAAGAAGGCCTGCGGTGCAGATGGTAACCTTATTTCCACGTTGAAATGACGCGATACATTAAGTGTATGTCACAAAAAAAATCCTAAATAAAATGGGGTTGTGGTATAAAAAACTTTGAGAACCCCTGGACTAGACCATAAGAAAGTCATATATGGTTATTATAGTTATAAAACTTGAGTTTCGTTGAATTATGAAAATCTCAGTCCATGCCCACATTTAATCCACATGGGAGACTGGCCTAGGAGGTAATGGAGCCTGTGGTAAATAACTGAAGGATCCATGCATAATGTAACTTAGTGTAATATCTGCTCAAATGAATCCCAATAATATCATGATATTCTGACCATAACGTTCAACCTGTTACTGCGAGTGGATGAAACATTTAAGTAAACAATGAAATGAACACAAATTAAATTAAATGGATCAAATAAAAAGAAACGGTAGTGAAATCAATAAAAGCAGGACAGACCAAAACAAACATATAAACATCAAACTGTGACCCTGGAAAACATGGAGGCTGGATTCTCACCTGTATGCTGCTCCCAGGCAGGCACACACACACACACACACACACGCGCGTGCGCGCGCACGCACATACACACACGCACATACACACACACACACACACACACACACACACACACACACACACACACACACACACACACACACACACACACACACACACACACACACACACACACACACACACACACACACACACACACACACACACACACACACACACACACACACACACACACACACACACACACACACACACACACACACACACACACACACACACACACACACACACACACACACACACACACACACACACACACACACACACACACATACACACAGGGGAATGTTGCTGTTGAAAGGACTTTGGTTCCCGAGAGGAGAGATAACTGCTTTATCTTGTTAGTCCAAGAAAACACTTGTCACTTGGATGCTTGCCAAGAGCACTGTTGTTGGAGCTGCAACACAATTAGACACACAAAACAAACACACACACACACACACACACACATACACTCACACTGGTACATGCACACATACACACATGCATATGCACACACACACACACACACACATCTCAGCTTGCTTTCACTGTTGTTGGAGGTGTCGCTGTAACAAAATGACAGACATGCATACCACACCAGTATGCGTGCACTCATGCACACACACACATGCACACACACACACACACACACACACACACACACCAGCTTGCTCTCCCTGTGGCATTTGTGTTGTTCATTGCCATGGAATACACTCATGGGTAATAGATGGAACAATGGAACAAGCTCCTGCCACGAGAGAGAGAGAGAGAGAGAGAGAGAGAGAGAGAGAGAGAGAGAGAGAGAGAGAGAGAGAGAGAGAGAGAGAGAGAGAGAGAGAGAGAGATGTATGCCCTATCAGTTATATCAGTTCTTCCAGCACATCGTCTGCTCCACAAAGGGAGGAAATACACTCGACCACTGTTACACCCCGTTCAGAGCCGGATACAAGGCTGTACCGGCTCCACCATTAGCGGGAGCAACAAACACGTCGGATCATGCCGCCATCTTGCTGGTCCCAGCATATAAACAGAGATCACGTGACGCCGTCGTGTCACGTGAGGTAAAAAAATGGGACGACCAATCAGAGGCCACGCTTCAGGACGCACTAGACATCGCCGACTGGGGAATGTTCAGGAGGAGTAACAGTGACGTCAGCGATTACACAGACGCTGTGGTGTCATTCATAACAACACTGGCTGATACTATCGTCCCCACAAAGAAGGCGAGGGTGTTCCCAAACCAGAAACCATGGGTGGACAGTACCATCAGAGCAGCCCTGAACTCTCGCACCACTGCTTATAACCGGGGCAGAGAGTCAGGAAACATGGAAGAGTACAAGACAACAGTCTACACTCTGCGCAAGGCTGTCAAACTTGCTAAGAGGACGTATGCCGACAAGATGGAGGCACAAATGGCACAGAATGACACAAGAGGCTTATGGCAGGGACTGAGGGCTATAACTGACTACAAAGTCAGCGCCCCTCAATGGGGAGCGACGACGCCTCCCTTGCGGACCAGCTCAACACCTTCTACGCGCGGTTTGGTGCAAACAGTGGCACTGTTAGCCCAACGGCTAGTGACGTCACTGGTGCGCCGGCTGTTGTGGAGGGGGGGGGGGCATCCGCGGGGGGGCGGGGACGCTCTCTCATTGACGGTACACAGTGTAAGAAGAGCATTTATGCAGGTGAACACCAGGAAGGCTGCTGGCCCAGATGGTATAACAGGACGCATACTTAAGTCCTGTGCCCACCAGCTTGCCCCGGTGTTCACCGCCATATTTAATCAATCCCTGGCGGAGTCAGTGGTCCCTGCCTGCTTCAAGATGTCTACCATCATCCCTGTACCGAAGAAACCCTCCCCAACATGTCCAAATGACTACAGACCGGTGGCACTCACCTCTGTGGTCATGAAATGTTTTGAGAGGCTGGTCAAGGACCACATTTGTGCCTCCCTCCCCAGTGATATGGACCCTATGCAATTTGCATACAGGACAAACAGGTCCACTGACGACGCGGTCTCCCAGGTACTGCACAGCACCCTCTCCCACCTTGACCGTCAGAAGGGGGGCTATGTGAGACTGTTGTTCATTGACTACAGCTCAGCGTTCAACACCATAGTCCCCACCAGACTGGTGGACAAGCTGATCGAGCTGGGTCTGAGCTCCGCCCTGAGCGCCTGGGTACTGGACTTTCTGAGTGAAAGACCCCAGGCGGTCAGGGTGGGGGGTCAGACCTCCAACACCATCACCCTGAGCATCGGGTCCCCCCAGGGCTGTGTTCTAAGCCCCCTGCTGTACTCACTCTACACACACGACTGTGTGGCCAAGTTCAGCTCCAACTCCATAGTGAAGTTCGCAGACGACACGGTGGTGGTGGGGCTGATCTCGGACAACGACGAGAAGGCCTACCGGGAGGAGGTTGAGGTACTGGAACGCTGGTGCCAGGACAACAGCCTGCTCCTGAACATTGGTAAAACCAAGGAGCTGATTGTGGATTATAGGAGAGGACAGCAGGAGACACACACACCACTGATGATAAACGGGGCTACCGTGGACAGGGTGAGCAGCTTTAAGTACCTGGGGGTCCACATCTCAGAGGACCTGACATGGTCAACACACATAGACACAGTAGTAAAGAAAGCGAAGCAGCGCCTCTACCACCTGAGACAGTTAAGGAAGTTCAGAGTATCGGGGAAGATACTCCAGTCCTTCTACTCAGGAGCTGTAGAGAGCATCTTGACTGGAAACATCACTGCCTGGTATGGAAACAGCACGGCACAGGACAAGAAGGCCCTACAGAGAGTGGTGCGCTCAGCCGAGCGTACCACGGGTATTGCACTACCTCCCCTGCAGGTTCTATACAACAAGAGGTGCAAATCCAGAGCCTGCAGGATAATGAAAGACCCTCACCACCCCAATAACAGCCTGTTCCAGCTGCTGAGGTCAGGCAGACGCCTGCGGACCCCAGCTACTAGGACGGAGAGGCTTAGGCTCAGCTTCTTCCCCCAGGCCATCAGAGCCCTGAACAATGAACATTGAGTGCCACAGAACACTGAACTATCCACACACAAGCACACATGAACACACACACGACACGCACGCTGTGCACGCTCACACACTAGCAGCCACTTAATCACTTTAACATGAGCGGGCACACACTCATGCCGCACACTCATGGCCAAAAGCAAAGGCCACTTTAAATTAGAATAACAGGAACAGTGTATTGCACTACCAAAGCTACCTAGCATGTCCTATATGCTCTGTAAATAACTATGTACAGATACCGAGATGTCACACCAGTCTGTTACCTGTTTATTGCACAATGTTGTTTTTTTATTGGATTCTATTATATGTTGTACCACTGTATTGCACATCGTTGCGGGCAAGACCACCCGCATTTCATTGTATACTTGTATGCCGTGACAATTAAAACTCTTGACTTGATATTACAGTACATGTTACAATAAATATAGGCAATAAAGGATTTTAATCTGAATATATACTATGAGTAAGAGTAAAAGTAAACATTATACACAAGGTACCCAAGCTGGCATGATATACATCATACATTGTAGTCTGTGCATCGGAAAGCCGTTTGAGTGCACTGTTTTACCAGCGGCGAGTGCACACACACCCAACATCCATCTCATGTGAAAAGAAAGGAGCTTATTTCAGCAATGGAAAGCACAGTGGAAAAGATAAGCAAAGAGACAAAGAGACAGAGAGACCCCACATTTGAAAAAGGTAGAATTCGTCTTGCCAAGCTGAATTATGAAGTGTAGACAAAAGGGGTGAGAGACAGAGAGAGAGAAAGAAAGAAAGAAAGCATTGTAGTAGGAGGAAGAGAGAGAGAGAGAGAGAGAGAGAGAGAGAGAGAGAGAGAGAGAGAGAGAGAGAGAGAGCATTATTAGAACATATTAGAGAAATATTAGTCATGCCTAGTGCGCCTTCACAGAGAAAACACTTCAAAGCCTTGTGGGGAGAGAGGCAGCGTCATCTCATCAGGCAGCTTGACAAGGAAACAACAGCGAAATGCGAACAAATAGCCGCGAGCGACAATGAGGGGTCCAAGCACAATGCCCAGTTTTAGAGAAGTAGAGTGGTTGGAAAGTTCACAAAAAAGGCAGCTAATTAGACCCAGGCAATTAGCCCTGTTTCTATTCTTACCTCCATCTCGAAAGTCATGGAAAAAATAGTACGAACAGGTCGAAAAATACCTTGCGGAAAGAAATCTAATCTACGAATTCCAATCTGGCTTCAGAACATCCCACTCCACTGACACATGCCTTCTCTACTTGAACGACCACATCAAACAAGAGGTGGATGCGGGCAAATACTGCGGCATGGTCATGCTGGACCTACAAAAGGCCTTCGACACTGTCAATCACCCGATTCTGATTGACAAGCTAAAAGCAATTGGTTTTGATAGCTTATCAGTGAGCTGGATGCAATCCTACCTTGAGGGGAGGGAACAGATGGTGGAGGTAAGCGATACCCTATCCCCCCCCCCTCACAGTAAGCTGTGGTGTTCCACAAGGAAGCATACTAGGACCGCTACTGTTCCTTCTTCTTTTTCTTTCGGCTTTTCCCACCAGGGGTCACCTCCCCCTCCTCCGCACATGTCCAAACCATCTCAGTCGTGCTTCTCTCACTTTCTGCCCGAACTGCTCAACATGGGCCGTTCCTCTGATGTAGACATTTTAGATGTTGTCCAACCTTGTTACTCCCAGAGAGAACCTTAACATCTTCATCTCTGCCACCTCCAGCTCTCTCTCTCTCTCTCTCTCTCTCTCTCTCTCTCTCTCTCTCTCTCTCTCTCTCTCTCTCTCTCTCTCTCTCTCTCTCTCTCTCTCTCTATCTCTCTCTCTCCCCCTGTTTCTCTCTCTCTCTGTCTGTCTCTGTCTGTCTCTCTCTGTCTCTGTGTATATCTCTCTCTCTATCTCTCTCTCTCTCTGTTTCTCTATCTCTCTCTGTCTGTCTCTCTCTTTGTCTGTCTCTCTCTCCCTGTCTGTATATCTATCTGTGTGTCTGTCTCTCTCTCTTTTTCTCTCTCTCTCTCTCAATTAAATTCAATTAAATTCAAATGGTCTTTATTGACATGGGAAACATATGTTTACATTGCCAAAGCCAAACAAAACAATCAAACAGAGAAATCAGAAGAAATCAGTAGAGTACAGAAGGAATGTTTTGTGTGATTGACAGTCTTTATGGTGGTTGTATTCCATTGGATGTCCTTTTCTTGTCACAGCAGCTCACAAATCTTGCTGCTGTGTTTGCACATTGTTGTATTTCACCCCGTAGGTATGGGAGTTTAGAGTTATTCCCTCTCTCTCTCTCTCTCTCTCTCTCTCTCTCTCTCTCTCTCTCTCTCTCTCTCTCGCTCTCTCTCTCAGTGTGATAAGTAGCCTGGCTTCTAGTATAACCTGGAACGTCTTTCACTATATACAATATTCATGTACACACATGCACACACACACACACACACACACACACACACACACACACCGCGGCCTCCCAGGGGACACCAGAGAGACAACAGTCAACAAGGCGGAGCGTAAAGAGCTGTTCTGCGTCCTCCGCTTTTTCAGAACCCACCAAAATAGCTCCTATCTGTCAAAACACTGTGATTTAGGTGCCGGTCGAAGACAAGTCGCTCAGTTTTAATATCGTCTGCGAGTGAATCTGCTGTCTTTTAATGGCCTTGGCTCCGGTTCAGCGGTGAGACAAACCTCTGTAGTTTCAGCGCATCCTAACCCTCCCTCCCTCCCTCCCTCCCTCCCTCCCTCCCTCCCTCCCTCCCTCCCTCCCTCCTCCCTCCCTCCCTCCCTCCCTCCCTCCATCCTCCCCTCCCTCCCTCCCTCCACTCCCTCCCTCCCTCCCTCCCTCCCTCCCTCCCTCCCTCGATCAGACTATGGGAGGACTGGAGAGAGAGGGGGGGGAGGGAGAGAGAAGGAGGGAGGGAGGGAGATAGAGAGAAGGAGGGGGAGAGATAAGGAAGGAGGGAGAGAGAGAGAGGGGGGAGAGAAGGAGGGAGGGAGAGATAGAGAAGGAGGGAGACTCTGAACTAGGCAAAATCTGCACCTGGCTCGCTGATAACAAACTATCATTACACCTGAGTAAAACAAAGTCCATTCTCTTTGGATCAAATAACAAACTCAGCAAGACCGACGGCTTCTCAGTTACGGTGGGTGACAATATTGTCACAAGGAAAGATGAAATTACATACCTGGGTTCCATCCTAGAGGCAAATCTTTCCTGTGACAAAATGGCATCCAATGTAATCAAAAAAGTCAACCAACGAACAAGATTCTTGTACCGGATCTCCTCTCTGGTAAACAAGAACACCCTGAAGACTCTGGCAGGAGCACTTATTCAAGGGTACTACGACTATGCTTGCACCTCATGGTACCAAAGCACCTCAAAGGCACTAAAGACAAGATTACAAACATCTCAAAACAAACTGGTCAGACTACTAGTTGACCTTACTCCTAGAACCCACCTCACCCCTGCCCACTTCGACTACCTAGGATGGCTTAGAGTAGACGACAGTACAGCAACTTGCAATGGGCCTGGTCTACAAAATACACTACACCACTAAGGTACCCATGTACATGTCGAAATACTTCCCAAAGGTCAGTGATTACCACGCCCACAACACCAGAGGGAGTTCCACAAATCATGTTCAACCCAGATTCGGCACAAACAAGGGTCTAAACACGTTTCGCAATTATGCCACATCTAGGCCCGGACTGGCCATCGGGAGCACCGGGAGTTTTCCCGGTGGCCTGGCCTGCACAGATAAAAAAAAAATGATATAATTTTTTTTTATTATTATTATTATTATTATAATTTTTTTGGCCAGGCCATTGTTTCTAGTTGTGGCGGCGGCGCAGCGCGATAGTTAGATAACCTAGGTGGGTGGGGAACAACCAGGATTTCACTGTCTGTGACAGAGTTGGAGAACTATCTGACTCTCTCTCTCTCCCTCACACGGATCACACACACACAATGGAGCCGTGCTGCCGCTTGTGATTGGTGGAGGCGGGACCAGGCAATACAACTGATTGACAGCGGAGGTGGCGAATGGAATGGCAGATGAATGAATGAATGAATGAAAACTTTATTTAACAGATTGCAGAATGGGTACAATACTAGATGGCACTCAGATGCAGAATAACAGCCAGGCACTGAGCCAGGTAGTGAGGGACTCGGGAGAGATACAGTAGAGCGAAAGTCAATTAACGTTGATGTCAAGATGGACAGTGGAAGAAAGAGAAAAGGTGGAGGAGAGAGGGATAAAACAAAGAAAAAGAGAGATGCTGCTAAATCCGGCAACATTTATCAAATGTTTTCTTGCACCAAGGTCAAGGAACCAGCAGGTTAGTCAGTGATACAAATAAACATGTGGATGTTAGCTAGCTAACGTTACCATGCAATCAGTGGCGGCCTCAGGCTGTTTGAAGGGCAGGGGCGAAAATAAAAAAGGGCACCTACTGCACAACATGGGACCCCATCAGTGAGCAAAAAGATATGATGTGTCATGTATGGTGAAATAGTCTTCATTCTTGATTAAGATTAACATTAGAATAACATAGACAATCCAGATCAATAGTATAACCACACCTCTATGATAAAAACACACAGGGAACAATACACCTTTAACATTTTTATTTCATAAAACAGTTTAACAGTTCAAGTTAATTTGAGTGCCGTTGAGCTTCTTCCTTTCTCTCTCCTCCCCTTCTCTCCTCCTGACCTCTCCTCCTGTACTCCCCCTCTCCTCTCATTCTCTCCTCCTGTCCTCTCCTCCCCTTCTCTCCTATACTCCCCTACTCTCCTCCTGTACTCCCCTTCTCTCCTCCTATACTCCCCTTCTCTCCTCTTGTCCTCTCCTCTCCTTCTCTCCTCCTGTCCTTTACTCTCCTTCTCTCATCCTGTCCTCTCCTCCTGTCCTCTCCTTCTCTCCCTCTCTTTCTCTCCCTCCCCCTCCCTATCTTCCCCATTCTCTCCATTAAACTTACTATATTGTACCACCTGACTCCTCCCTCCTGCCATCCTCTGTCCTCTCCTCTATCACCTCTAATAATAATAATAATAATAACAATGGATTAGATTTATATAGCGCTCTTCATGACACCCCAGTGACCCCAGAGCGCTTACAGAGTCCATTATTCGTTCATACACAGTCATACCGGTGGTGGTAAGCTACAATTGCAGCCAGAGCTGCCCTGAGGCAGACTCACGGAAGCGTGGCGAATAATCACCGCCTACAGCCCCTCCGACCACCACCAACATTCATTCACATGCGTACACATTCATACGAGGCAAGTAGGTTAAGTGTCTTGCCCAAGGACACAACGGCAATGGGATGGACATGGGCTTGAGTGGGATTCGAACCACCAACCCTTCAATCATTGGATGACCCGCTCTACCCCTGAGCCAAAGCCGCCCCACATGTTGGTTATTTTCATGGACAGATTTGTATGTGCTGGCTCTCCATTGCTGCAATGGAAGGGAGATGGTGGGTGGGGGAGTCATAGCAGAATTCGTCTTTTGGTCCTCTGTTTATATATGTCAATGACCTCATTATGATCAATTGGGATATCCCTCTCAATTGAAAGCAGCATAAGATCAGAGAGCCTTTTTTCCCCACATCGGTTTCTGAGCTGGGTTTTGATCAGCTTCAGTTTAGAGAATGATCGCTCTACTGAAGCAGTTGTCACTGGTATTGTAGCATATGTTTTGAGGAGCATGGTTATATTTGGGAAAACAGATTCCACATCATTGTCTTTAAGGCACTTAAGCGCAGCTTTGACATTGTTGGAGGGGAGAGCATATGAAGAGTGGAACACCTTGAGTTCGGTGACAACATTCTCTTCCTCTACATCATAAAACTGGCACACATCTCTGACAGATACAGCAGCTGTGTCGTTTGTCATGCCCTTCCAGTGACTTGAGATGGTAAGGCAGTGAAGACCTGATAGGATTGACCCAGTAGGCGTGTCATCCTTCCCTTTGAATCTTCGGTGTAGCTCATGGGAGAGTATGTCAAGAAAGGTAAAGAACACCTTTCCCCGGTAGTGCTCCTCCAAGTATTGGACTTGGTAGTCCTCCGTAGCAGATTGAGAGCTATACCTGTACCTTTGAGGTACCTTCCTGCGTCTTGTTTGTCCAGGTATTTCTTCTGGCACCTCAATGCCTGCTGCCTCTGCTTGCCCTTTTGCTTTTGAGAAAAGGACCTTGAACTCCTCATCCTTCCTCATTGCTTTCACTCTTTGTATGACTCCCTCCACAATGGTGTATGATGCTGACAAGTCAAGGTCTTTTCTCTGAAGTGAAGCAGATGCGATGGCAGTCTCATTGAAGACAGGTGTGGCAATCTCCATGCATAGCATAAATTCAAAATCTATGCTACGCAAGAGCATCCGGGCATCACCTGCTGCAGAGTCTGGTGGATCACTATCAGCCATGTTCTGAAGCAGCTTCACCACAGCAGAAAGGACCTTCTTCAAGGATCTCAGAGCATCTTCTCTACACGCCCACCATGTGTCAGACAGCCTTTTCAATTCACAGAGTCTTTGGCCAGGGTACATGGTCTGTTGCATTTTCACAAACGCAGCGTGGCGTTTTGGAGATCTGGATATGAAAGTGTACAGATTTTCAACTAAATTGAAAAACCGAACAAAATGCTGGCTTGATTTGGCACTCTCCACCAAGACTAGGTTGAGACAGTGGGCATGGCAGTGCATGTATAAAGCTTTCTCATTGTGGCTCTGAATTCGCGACTGCAGACCGTTGTAGCTTCCGCTCATATTTGCGGGTCCATCATAGCCTTGGCCCCTGATGTCTTCCACTTTTAATCCATTCTCCTCAAGGAATGTCATCACAACATTCTCCAATTCTTTTGCTGTTGTTCCACTCACATCACAAACTTGTAAAAATCTCTCCTTGATTTCCATCTGATGGACAAAGCGAACAACAAAGGACACTTGTTCGACATGAGAAACATCAGTTGTCTCATCCAAGAGAATGGAGAATATTTTGGAATCTTCCATTTCTTTGAGAATTACTCTTCTGACATAGGTGGCAAGGGCACTGATTATGTCATTCTGTGTCTTGTAGGACAACAGTGATGTCTGTGGTTTTTTCTGTTGAGACTGGATGTGATTGATTTTATCAAGGTGCATTTTGATGGTGGAGTCATATTTTGCAAGTAGCTGTACAAGTTCAAGGAAATTCCCTTTGTTCAAAGATGTACCACTTTCATCATGACCCCTGAACGCCCCATCTTGCCGTGCAAGATACAATGTGATGTCTACCAGTCTTGTCATTAGCTCCCTGGTTCTTTGTCATTCATGTTCATGCTCTTTTGGCTTGGCCTTCTACGTCTGCCCTCCTGAAAGTCTCTTCCAGTGGTCTCTGTTTGAAGTTGCTCCATCTTACCATGCTTACCATATGTGCTTCTGTTTGTTTATGCTCCTTAATTTTCTCTGAGCCTTTTCTCCAATTGTTAATTTACCCTTAAAATGAAGATAACAGTGTATAACGTTTTATATATAGTTATCCCCAAGCATACCCCATATTTAGCATAAATGTTCATGTTTAACCATTGGAAGGGCACCAATGGGCACGTCCTCTCATTTTCAACACTCAAAAAGGGTATTTTAGCGCAAGGTTTTCAACTGTGGGGGCACATGGTCACGTTTAACCATTAGAGGGGCACCAATGGGCACGTCCTCTAATTTCTTTCACTCAAAAGGGCACTTTTGCGTGATATTATTTAACCGTGGGGCACATGGTCAAGTTTAGACCATTGGAAGAGCACCAATAGGGCACACCTTCAAATTTTTCGTCACTCAAAAGGGCACTTTAGCGCACGTTTTTCAACTGTGGGGGCACCAATAGGGCACATCCTCTAATTTCTTTCACTCAAAAGGGCACTTTAGCGCGCGTTTTTCGACCGTGGGGGCACCAGGGGGGGCGGTCTGCCTCCCCTCTGAGTCCGCCAGTGCATGCAATGCATCATCTCCCCTGTCAAAAGCCCAATGTTAAATCTGTCAAGAAACAAATAAATAATTTAACCCTTGTGTAGAATTGACTTTAAGGTCCTTCTCCTTACATACAAAGCTCTAAATGGACAGGGACCTAGCTACATCGCCAACACTCTAATAAATTACACACCAGCAAGAACACTGCGATCATCAGCTGCTGGACTACTAGAGGCTCCCAGAAACAGTCAAAAGAGGATCGGTAATGCAGCCTTTATCAACTATGCCCCAAAACTATGGAACAAACTACCCCAAAACATCAGGGAAGCCAACTCGCTAGACATCTTTAAAAGACAGCTTAAAACCTATCTCTTTGCTCAGGCATTTCACTGATAGATATCTGCTACCACCTAGTGGCAAGAGGAAACATCAGGGATATCCTGACACAACTTGTATTTACCTGCACTATTCTTACCCTGCCTACTCTTATACACTGCCTATCAAATTCATGTGTCGGTTATTGCACTTTTTACTTCTTACTGATGACTATTTTTAAACTGAATCATTTTAAACTATTTTTATTATTTGCTAGATCCAAATGTGAAACACTGTGATTATTTGTATTACTGAATAGAGAGCCTATTAGGATGCTAGATCCTAATGTGAAACACTGTGATTTGCCATATCTTGCTATGCTCGCTCATGCCTGTATTTTTTATGTTCGTTCTATTTTATAATTTTTTGACTATTTTTAAACTGAATCATTTTAAACTATTTTTACTATTTGTGTTACTGAAAACTGTAAGCGGAGAGCCTATTGGGATGCTAGATCCTAATGTGAAACACTGTGATTCTACCTGTCTATCTTTTTATGCTCGCTTATGCCTGTATTTTTTACTGTTGTGAAGCACTTTGAACTGCAACCTCTGTATGAAAAGTGCTATACAAATAAAGTTATTATTATTATTATTATTGTGTCTGAAAACTAAAGTGTTATACTCTTACCATATTAGGGGACTAAATTGAAAAACGCCATAAAAAGATTATATGTTGAAATAATTTCCCACTTTCTTTTCCATAAATATTTTATTTTAAAATGAAATACTCCCACTTTTCTGAAAGGAGTTGTTAAATCTGACATTACAAAAAACAATATGTGGTGGTTATGATTGGGGCTGAAGTTGAATAAACAATTTATGAAAGAGAAAGTCAAAATAATTCCAAGATAATTCAAAGATTACACACCTTTGCCACATATATTGGCTACAAACATAATCACTGCAAAGTTATCAAAAAAATAAGAATCTGATCAGACACAAGGGTTAAGTTGTTGTTCCCTTTATAATTTCCTCAAAAACATCTAGTCTAGTTAATGTGATCAATATTATTTGACAATTGATGATTTTTGTTGGAAATTTCAGTCAGTGAGCTCATACTTTGAGCTCATTTTATAGTTAAAATTATTGAGACAATGCAATCTTCTGTCTTCGTTGTGCATGCATGCGTATGTGCTCACCACACGCGATACATGTGTCACTATTCTGGCAGTGGCTACTGTTATTATAGTATTGTAATGAAAGGTCTGTTATTTAATGTTTGTGTAAAGGGCTATTTTAACTGTTGATGGGTAGTGCATCAGTAAAGTGAATATGGTATTGTGCTCTTGCTCTGTTTGAATAGGTGGATAGAGTGGTTAACTGTATTATAATAGTAAATAGAAAAATATGTTGTGCTCTTGCTTTTTCTTTTTGAAGGTGGAGAGAGTAGCATAGTTTTATTTGAGGTTCATAACAGTACATTGTACTAAGCAATTGTTGGCTCATTAGTTTGTGATTCAAATGCACTAAAATTCACCAGAATGCAGGAAATTAAGTCTTTGTAACAAAAAATGTCCTGGTGGGGGACCCCCAGACCCCCCGCTTAAAAAGTGGCCTGATTGGGGCTATATTTCGTGCTATATCTCCCGGTATGAATTATTTCCCCAGTCCGGCCCTGGCCACATCAATGTGGAACGCCCTACCCACAGCCGTAAAAAATTTGAATCCCTACCCACCTTCAAAACCGCTCTCAAAGAGCACCTACGGGAGGCTGCAATTCGAAACTGGCCCCCGTAAATGTCCAAACCCCCCTTCCCACCCACCCACCCCCTCCTAATGTACAGTTTCCTCCCCCTCGTATGTATATATCATCTGTTAGGATCTCTGGTTAACAGTATGTACATTTACTGTAACATGACCTGTATGTCATGTATTATCATACATTTCATGATATATATATATCTGTATGTCATTAATGTCATGATGAATTGAAAATGGGGGACCCTGATGTAAACAAGACGAAAGTCTTTCTCTGGTCTGCATCCCCTTAACAATTGTGTGTATTGAGCCGTACTGTATTGTACCCATTCTGCAATCTGTTAATAAAGTTTTCATTCATCAATTCAATCAATCAATCAATCAATCAATCAATCAATCAATCACATAACATAACATAACACATAAAAGTGTTCAGAAGAACGTGAGGCTACAGGGTGTTACATTTTGTGAGTTTTCTCTCTGAAAAGCATGAACGGTGCAGGCAGAGGGCTGGATGGTTGGAGGACACAGGCTACATCAGATGAACGGTGCAGGCAGAGGGCTGGATGGTTGGAGTACACAGGCTACATCAGATGAACGGTGCAGGCAGAGGGTTGGTTGGTTGGAGCACACAGGCTACATCAGATGAACGGTGCAGACAGAGGGCTGGATGGTTGGAGGACACAGGCTACATCAGATGAACGGTGCAGGCAGAGGGCTGGTTGGTTGGAGCACACAGGCTACATCAGATGAACGGTGCAGGCAGAGGGCTGGATGGTTGGAGCACACAGGCTACATCAGATGAACGGTGCAGGCAGAGGGCTGGTTGGAGGACACAGGCTACATCAGATGAACGGTGCAGGCAGAGGGCTGGATGGTTGGAGGACACAGGCTACATCAGATGAACGGTGCAGGCAGAGGGCTGGATGGTTGGAGCACACAGGCTACATCAGATGAACGGTGCAGGCAGAGGGCTGTGTGGTTGGAGGACACAGGCTACATCAGATGAACGGTGCAGGCAGAGGGATGGTTGGAGCACACAGGCTACATCAGATGAACGGTGCAGGCAGAGGGCTGGATGGAGCACACAGGCTACATCAGATGAACGGTGCAGGCAGAGGGCTGGATGGTTGGAGGACACAGGCTACATCAGATGAACGGTGCAGACAAAGGGATGGTTGGAGCACACAGGCTACATCAGATGAACGGTGCAGGCAGAGGGCTGGATGGTTGGAGCACACAGGCTACATCAGATGAACGGTGCAGGCAGAGGGCTGGATGGTTGGAGGACACAGGCTACATCAGATGAACGGTGCAGGCAGAGGGATGGTTGGAGTACACAGGCTACATCAGATGAACGGTGCAGGCAGGGGGCTGGATGGTTGGAGCACACAGGCTACATCAGATGAACGGTGCAGGCAGAGGGCTGGATGGTTGGAGGACACAGGCTACATCAGATGAACGGTGCAGGCAGAGGGCTGGATGGTTGGAGCACACAGGCTACATCAGATGAACGGTGCAGGCAGAGGGCTGTGTGGTTGGAGGACACAGGCTACATCAGATGAACGGTGCAGGCAGAGGGCTGTGTGGTTGGAGCACACAGGCTACATCAGATGAACGGTGCAGGCAGAGGGCTGGATGGTTGGAGCACACAGGCTACATCAGATGAACGGTGCAGGGCTGGATGGTTGGAGCACACAGGCTACATCAGATGAACGGTGCAGGCAGAGGGCTGGATGGTTGGAGCACACAGGCTACATCAGATGAACGGTGCAGGCAGAGGGCTGGATGGTTGGAGCACACAGGCTACATCAGATGAACGGTGCAGGCAGAGGGCTGGATGGTTGGAGCACACAGGCTACATCAGATGAACGGTGCAGGCAGAGGGCTGGCTGGTTGGAGCACACAGGCTACATCAGATGAACGGTGCAGGCAGAGGGCTGGTTGGAGGACACAGGCTGCATCAGATGAACGGTGCAGGCAGAGGGCTGGATGGTTGGAGCACACAGGCTACATCAGATGAATGGTGCAGGCAGAGGGCTGGATGGTTGGAGCACACAGGCTACATCAGATGAACGGTGCAGGCAGAGGGCTGGTTGGAGGACACAGGCTACATCAGATGAACGGTGCAGGCAGAGGGCTGGATGGTTGGAGGACACAGGCTACATCAGATGAACGGTGCAGGCAGAGGGCTGGTTGGTTGGAGGACACAGGCTACATCAGATGAACGGTGCAGGCAGAGGGCTGGATGGTTGGAGCACACAGGCTACATCAGATGAACGGTGCAGGCAGAGGGCTGTGTGGTTGGAGCACACAGGCTACATCAGATGAACGGTGCAGGCAGAGGGCTGTGTGGTTGGAGCACACAGGCTACATCAGATGAACGGTGCAGGCAGAGGGCTGGATGGTTGGAGCACACAGGCTACATCAGATGAACGGTGCAGGGCTGGATGGTTGGAGCACACAGGCTACATCAGATGAACGGTGCAGGCAGAGGGCTGGATGGTTGGAGCACACAGGCTACATCAGATGAACGGTGCAGGCAGAGGGCTGGATGGTTGGAGCACACAGGCTACATCAGATGAACGGTGCAGGCAGAGGGCTGGATGGTTGGAGCACACAGGCTACATCAGATGAACGGTGCAGGCAGAGGGCTGGCTGGTTGGAGCACACAGGCTACATCAGATGAACGGTGCAGGCAGAGGGCTGGTTGGAGGACACAGGCTGCATCAGATGAACGGTGCAGGCAGAGGGCTGGATGGTTGGAGCACACAGGCTACATCAGATGAATGGTGCAGGCAGAGGGCTGGATGGTTGGAGCACACAGGCTACATCAGATGAACGGTGCAGGCAGAGGGCTGGTTGGAGGACACAGGCTACATCAGATGAACGGTGCAGGCAGAGGGCTGGATGGTTGGAGGACACAGGCTACATCAGATGAACGGTGCAGGCAGAGGGCTGGTTGGAGGACACAGGCTACATCAGATGAACGGTGCAGGCAGAGGGCTGGATGGTTGGAGGACACAGGCTACATCAGATGAACGGTGCAGGCAGAGGGCTGGATGGTTGGAGGACACAGGCTACATCAGATGAACGGTGCAGGCAGAGGGCTGGATGGTTGGAGCACACAGGCTACATCAGATGAACGGTGCAGGCAGAGGGCTGGATGGTTGGAGGACACAGGCTACATCAGATGAACGGTGCAGGCAGAGGGCTGGATGGTTGGAGGACACAGGCTACATCAGATGAACGGTGCAGGCAGAGGGCTGCATGGTTGGAGCACACAGGCTACATCAGATGCACGGTGCAGGCAGAGGGCTGGATGGTTGGAGGACACAGGCTACATCAGATGAACGGTGCAGGCAGAGAGCTGTGTGGTTGGAGGACACAGGCTACATCAGATGAACGGTGCAGGCAGAGGGCTGGATGGTTGGAGCACACAGGCTACATCAGATGAACGGTGCAGGCAGAGGGCTGGTTGGTTGGAGCACACAGGCTACATCAGATGAACGGTGCAGGCAGAGGGCTGGATGGTTGGAGCACACAGGCTACATCAGATGAACAGTGCAGGCAGAGGGCTGGATGGTTGGAGGACACAGGCTACATCAGATGAACGGTGCAGGCAGAGGGCTGGATGGTTGGAGCACACAGGCTACATCAGATGAACGGTGCAGGCAGAGGGCTGGATGGTTGGAGGACACAGGCTACATCAGATGAACGGTGCAGGCAGAGGGCTGGATGGTTGGAGGACACAGGCTACATCAGATGAACGGTGCAGGCAGAGGGCTGCATGGTTGGAGCACACAGGCTACATCAGATGCACGGTGCAGGCAGAGGGCTGGATGGTTGGAGGACACAGGCTACATCAGATGAACGGTGCAGGCAGAGAGCTGTGTGGTTGGAGGACACAGGCTACATCAGATGAACGGTGCAGGCAGAGGGCTGGATGGTTGGAGCACACAGGCTACATCAGATGAACGGTGCAGGCAGAGGGCTGGTTGGTTGGAGCACACAGGCTACATCAGATGAACGGTGCAGGCAGAGGGCTGGATGGTTGGAGCACACAGGCTACATCAGATGAACAGTGCAGGCAGAGGGCTGGATGGTTGGAGGACACAGGCTACATCAGATGAACGGTGCAGGCAGAGGGCTGGATGGTTGGAGCACACAGGCTACATCAGATGAACGGTGCAGGCAGAGGACTGAGTGGTTGGAGTACACAGGCTACATCAGATGAACGGTGCAGGCAGAGGGCTGGATGGTTGGAGCACACAGGCTACATCAGATGAACGGTGCAGGCAGAGGGCTGGTTGGTTGGAGCACACAGGCTACATCAGATGAACGGTGCAGGCAGAGGGCTGGATGGTTGGAGCACACAGGCTACATCAGATGAACAGTGCAGGCAGAGGGCTGGATGGTTGGAGGACACAGGCTACATCAGATGAACGGTGCAGGCAGAGGGCTGGATGGTTGGAGCACACAGGCTACATCAGATGAACGGTGCAGGCAGAGGGCTGGATGGTTGGAGCACACAGGCTACATCAGATGAACGGTGCAGGCAGAGGGCTGGTTGGTTGGAGCACACAGGCTACATCAGATGAACGGTGCAGGCAGAGGGCTGGATGGTTGGAGCACACAGGCTACATCAGATGAACGGTGCAGACAGAGGGCTGGATGGTTGGAGCACACAGGCTACATCAGATGAACGGTGCAGGCAGAGGGCTGGATGGTTGGAGCACACAGGCTACATCAGATGAACGGTGCAGACAGAGGGCTGGATGGTTGGAGCACACAGGCTACATCAGATGAACGGTGCAGGCAGAGGGCTGGATGGTTGGAGGACACAGGCTACATCAGATGAACGGTGCAGGCAGAGGGCTGGATGGTTGGAGCACACAGGCTACATCAGATGAACGGTGCAGGCAGAGGGCTGGATGGTTGGAGGACACAGGCTACATCAGATGAACGGTGCAGGCAGAGGGCTGGATGGTTGGAGGACACAGGCTACATCAGATGAACGGTGCAGACAGAGGGCTGGATGGTTGGAGGACACAGGCTACATCAGATGAACGGTGCAGGCAGAGGGCTGGATGGTTGGAGGACACAGGCTACATCAGATGAACGGTGCAGACAGAGGGCTGGATGGTTGGAGCACACAGGCTACATCAGATGAACGGTGCAGACAGAGGGCTGGATGGTTGGAGGACACAGGCTACATCAGATGAACGGTGCAGACAGAGGGCTGGATGGTTGGAGGACACAGGCTACATCAGATGAACGGTGCAGACAGAGGGCTGGATGGTTGGAGGACACAGGCTACATCAGATGAACGGTGCAGGCAGAGGGCTGGATGGTTGGAGGACACAGGCTACATCAGATGAACGGTGCAGACAGAGGGCTGGATGGTTGGAGGACACAGGCTACATCAGATGAACGGTGCAGGCAGAGGGCTGGATGGTTGGAGGACACAGGCTACATCAGATGAACGGTGCAGGCAGAGGGCTGGATGGTTGGGCTACACAGGCTACATCAGATGAACGGTGCAGGCAGAGGGCTGGTTGGTTGGAGGACACAGGCTACATCAGATGAACGGTGCAGGCAGAGGGCTGGATGGTTGGAGGACACAGGCTACATCAGATGAACGGTGCAGACAGAGGGCTGGATGGTTGGAGCACACAGGCTACATCAGATGAACGGTGCAGACAGAGGGCTGGATGGTTGGAGGACACAGGCTACATCAGATGAACGGTGCAGACAGAGGGCTGGATGGTTGGAGGACACAGGCTACATCAGATGAACGGTGCAGGCAGAGGGCTGGATGGTTGGAGCACACAGGCTACATCAGATGAACGGTGCAGGCAGAGGGCTGGATGGTTGGAGCACACAGGCTACATCAGATGAACGGTGCAGACAGAGGGCTGGATGGTTGGAGCACACAGGCTACATCAGATGACCGGTGCAGGCAGAGGGCTGGATGGTTGGAGCACACAGGCTACATCAGATGAACGGTGCAGGCAGAGGGCTGGATGGTTGGAGGACACAGGCTACATCAGATGAACGGTGCAGGCAGAGGGCTGGATGGTTGGGCTACACAGGCTACATCAGATGAACGGTGCAGACAGAGGGCTACAGACAAGCAGTGCTCTCGTCAATTTGCTTTTCGTTTAAAAGTCAGATTCAGAAGTCATGGTTACCAGTGCTGTAGGGTTGAGTGAGAGCAGCAATGGTGATATTGGTCACAATATTTAGTCATTTTAAAGGGGAACTATTTTACTATTTCTTTCACTATTTGGGCACTTTTACACAATTCCTGTGAGTCTATGGAACACGTCTGTATGTTTTTCTTCTCCAAAAAAATCATTGTTTTGTATTTCTAATCAAGTACTCAAAAACAGCATTTTTCTACCTCAAGATCTTAAGCCGTTTTGAGGCTGGGCTCCAACCAACTGCCACATTATTACGCAGCTGAGAAATCTCTGACATCACAGATATGCACATTTTCAGATGACACAGTTCAGTGAGGGTGAATATTGTGAGAGGAGAATTGGAAGAATGCGCCAATATGAGAATTAGAGACATAGATCCTATTAATATAAGTCCACATAGCCAAGAAACAATTCTAAACACTGAAAAAGGCCATTTATAAGATAGTTCCCCTTTAAGTCAGGAAATGCACATGTTTCAAGCAGCAAAATGTATCGAGCAGCGAGCGTGCAGTAAAGTTCACCAGCCCTCCTCCGTGCACCGACGCCCTAACTTCCCTTTTGGTGGTAAACTCACAAAACCAATGGACACTGGAAAACAAACAAAATCAGAAAATGTAAGATATACCTGTCCTATAGGTTAGAAGCTTTTCTCATCTTCCAATAAGTTTTATTCCACTATAATTTAATTAATTGATGGATATTGGATATGCAGGCATGCACACAGGCTTCTTTCAACATGTTGTTTAAATCCCCCTAAACTATATACATTTACAAAAAATTGCCACTGACTCAAACATTTGCTTTTTCCAAATTGGGGGCATTGCTTTTGTCCCCCAATTGGACAAGCCATCCCTAATCAACTGGTTTGTAGTCTGAAATGTGTCCCTGATTTTAGGCTAAGACAATAACACACACACATACACACACACACACACACACACACACACACACACACACACACACA
>NC_140169.1:42952264-43167264 GCF_963971535.1 Notolepis coatsorum | reverse complement strand
TAGAAGCCTTGCATCACGTGTCCCCTCCCGTACATGAGGAGGCAGCTGTCGCATCTTTTCACCTGTACAGCGCAATCTCTCAGTGGCGAGGAGTAACGTGTGGGAAGCTCACGCTGCCCCCGTTGCTTCCTGATTCTGCTGTACAGGCGCACCAACCGACCTGTAGGAGTCGCTGTCCACAACGTCCAATCCCCACCCACCAGCTTTCCCACCCCTAACACTGCCAATTGTGTTAGTATGAACGACCAGCCAAGCTGGTAGCAACGCAAAGAGCTGGGCTCGAACCCACCATCTCCTGCGTTAGTGGCGAGCGCCTTGCCCACTGCGCCACTTGGCCGCCCGATAATCTACTTTTCAAACACTATGACAATGAGGTGAAATACACATTTGAAATGTGTATTGTTCCCTGTGTGTTTTTATCATAGAGGTGTGGTTATACTATTAATCTGGATTGTCTATGTTATTCTAATGTTAATCTTAATCAAGGATGAAGACTATCTCACCATACATGACGCATCATAGCTTTTTGCTCCCTGATGGGGTCCCATGTTGTGCAGTAGGTGCCCTTTTTTTATTTTCGCCCCTGCCCTTCAAACAGCCTGAGGCCACCACTGTATATATCCCATACGTACTCTTATTAGTTATAATACCACTGTATATATCCCACACGTACTCTTATTAGTTATAATACCACTGTATATATCCCATACGTACTCTTATTAGTTATAATACCACTGTATATATCCCATACGTACTCTTATTAGTTATAATACCACTGTATATATCCCATAAGTACTCTTATTAGTTATAATACCACTGTATATATCCCATACGTACTCTTATTAGTTATAATACCACTGTATATATCCCACACGTACTATTATTAGTTATAATACCACTGTATATATCCCACACGTACTCTTATTAGTTATAATACCACTGTATATATCCCACACGTACTCTTATTAGTTATAATACCACTGTATATATCCCACACGTACTCTTATTAGTTATAATACCACTGTATATATCCCATACGTACTCTTATTAGTTATAATACCACTGTATATATCCCATACGTACTCTTATTAGTTATAATACCACTGTATATATCCCATACGTACTCTTATTAGTTATAATACCACTGTATATATCCCATACGTACTCTTATTAGTTATAATACCACTGTATATATCCCATACGTACTCTTATTAGTTATAATACCACTGTATATATCCCATACGTACTCTTATTAGTTATAATACCACTGGCCAGTATGGCCTTCTACCATGGTGTACTTGTATCACTGTACATAATAATACTGTACATACCTGATACCTCAGATTAGCATATTCACTCAGTAGCTTAGTTATATACAGTATATTTAATAATAATAATTATAATAATAATTATAAATATATAATAAGATTATAAATATTTTTTTCCTGTTGTACCGAAATCGTACCGAACCGTGGCTTCTGTGTACCGTTACACCCCCAGTATCAACTCATCATCTGTCCCTGAACCACGAGCGTGGGGACCGACATCTTACAGCCGTACACTTCCATCTCCACGTCGAGACACGACGTCCACCACATCCAACAAGGACCACACTCACGTTGATCTGGTTGTGCTCAGTTATCACTCCAGCCTCCCTCAGCTCCATCTCTGCTACCTCGCTGATGCTACAAGCCATGGACCCGCTGTCCAGCATGCCACCCAGTGTTGTTGTACCACCCACACCCACAGGTGTGTAGAAAAGACTGTCACTGCTGCTAATTCTGTGTATGTTCTGATACACAACAACTTCTGAGTCATCACTTGAATCCTTCACAGACGTATAAACCGTCTCAGCATCAGATATATAACTAGTTTGGGAGTTCACGTCAGGACCTGTACTGCCTCCCTTCACATACAGGTCAGTTAGTTCCCCCCAAACTGAGGTTGGGAGGACTTATTGGCCTGGCAGTCCCTCTTTGTATGCCCAGGGGCCAGACAGACGAAACACAGCCTCTCATTCATGCAGTGTGAAATGGTGCTATGACTAGAGTCATCACAGACCCGACAAGTGTCGCGGGTGGGGGTATGTGTGTGTCTGTGTGTATTCATGGAGCGGTGGGATTTACCCATGGGAGTTCCCTCTCTTGCGTTACAGGCTGTGCCGTTGGAGGAAGCTGATTGGCTGGCTGGCGCATAGGGGCGGTGCCCTGGAACCCCGCGAACTCGCTCAAAAGGGAGGCGAGTATTGTCAGCTGGGGGGAGACACAGAAGGACGAGACCCGGAGCAGAGGAGGAAAGAGAAACCCGAGGACGCCGACTGGTGATATTGCTGGTACACACGGCGCTATTGCTGCTTCCTAGAACGAAAACGGGAGTCGAGAGGACGGTAGCAGAGGACGCAGGGCTAAGGAGTACGAGGACACGCGGCTCTTTTTGTGTTTTTACCTTTCCTCCAGTGGAACCAGTTCATAGCGGCGACTGCGGTGTTTCCCCCACAGTGGAAACGAGTGGAGCTTCAGACCGGAGAGACATTATCGCCACACCGGGCGCCGTGAGTAAAGAACGCAAGACAGTAGAATACGTGCCTAAACAAACGAACTATTTTCCCGAGTGGTAAATGAAGACATAGACGAACATTGACTGCATTTGAATTAGGAATATTATTAGTGGCGTGAAGCTGAAGATTATCGGAACGGCATACAGTAAAGCCAGTAATACTGTCGAAGACTGGAACCTAGTATTGTGGATTCTACATCCTCTGTGAACTACCTTTCTCTCTTTTCTAAATCATATGGAGGATATCTAATCCATTGTGCATTTTGACGAACCCGTGAACGGGGGACCTTGCTCTTACTGGCTGTGCCTTTCATTGCAGGCGGAAGGACATTATTGCACGCCTGGTGCTTGGAGTGCCTAAAACACCCCAGTACAGACCGAATAGTTTTTAGCCCGAAGCCGAGAGGGGCTACGGGAGCGGAAGGAGGTGGCGTCCTTCCGGCCCTCAGCTTCGGGCCCCGGTTATCATTAACCTTTTTTTGTATTGTTTGTAACTCAGCGCTTCCACTGCCCCAGACCTAGGTTAGGATATGGGAGGAGTATTCTAGGCCTGGTCACAACCCCTAGCGGTGAACAACACCCACTATCCTATCCAAACCCCCTTAATTTACCGTGTGAACACTTAGTGTGTATTTATCTACTTATATTCTCCCTAAATCATTTTGCCGTGGCTCCCCGAGGGATAGTGTGATATCGATACTTATTTCAGGCTGTTTGCAGTGAACCGTGTGGTATAGTGTGATTCTAAGTTAACGTTTGATAGTCATAGACCCGTGTGCAGGGCAGACTCATTTTTCCTTCACGTGTGTAGTGTCTCAGGGGCGGGGATAGGTGGCGTGGGTGGGAGTAACAGTCTGGGGGTGGGTTTACGGGGCATGGAGCACTTCCTCCTTTTAAACTACCTTAGGCTTAAGAGGCGTGGGTATTTTAATCTAGTCTAATAGTGTTTAGGTAGGTTTATGAATTTGTATCTTATGTATTAAAGTATTGCCTGTTTTTCTTAAATACCATTATGTAATAAAGTATTGCTTGTTTTTGCTAAACATTCTCTCCTTGTCTGTCTGTGGTCCTGGGGAATCTGTTGTGGTAGTTCAGCTGAGCTCTTTGGAAAGTACACCTGTGCGCTTGCACTTCCTAGCTGTAGACTGGGGTGCTTTTCATTGGGGTCTGGTGACACAAGCTCGTTCCCTGGGACGTCCCCCTTCAGGGGTACGCGGGAACCTCCCACCTCGCATTGGAGTAGCGACATTGTGCTGCTGCATTTTCTCCATCATCCCCTGAAACATGTCCACCATACGGCTAAGAAGCCTCTCCTCCGACTGCTGGAGATTCTGAGCAACAACTGCAGTAGAGGTGGGGCGTGGGACATGGCAGACCTCTCCTTGAACTGGGACAGAACCAGGAGAGGGGTAAGGAGTATGAAGAGAGAGAGAGATAGGACTCTGGGTGTGGCACTGCTCAGGTACTGACAAACTGGCTGGTGATGAGCTAGACTGCTCATGGAGGACAGTGGTGGTGTGACTCTTTAACTGCACAGCCCCACTAGCTCTGCTGCTAGCCCTCAACTCCCTCTGGTAATCATCAATCCTCATCTGCACATCTCGTGAGGTCCATTCATGGATTGGCTTACATTTCAGAGTGTAGGATAACTCTGGGTCAGGACAATGTTTCACAAACATGAGCGCCACCTCATCGCTCATGTTCCCTGCTTGCTTGCCCTGTCTGCCCAGACCCTCAATAGCTAGGTCTGCTGCCTTGTTCAATCTAATCCAGTAATCGACTGGGTTTTCTCTGAGTTTGGGCAGGGTGGCATAGAAGTCCGAAAGAGGGAGACATGAGGATGCATCACTGAAGTACTGAAGGAGGATATTGTAAATCAGCCCAGGGTCTCTATTGGCATCAAGCGATGGATCACTATGTAGGCCGATCCTCACAACATCTCTAGCTTTACCCCTTAAACGACTCAGAATCTCATCAGCCTGCTCTGCATAGGTATCGCCTGTTTCCTGAGATGAGACTTAGTCATGTCAATCCACTCCTGAACTGAACACTTATCAGAACCGTCACCTCTGAATGTCTGGGGTTCTCTGTCTGGCCTAACCTGAACTGTCACACGTGGGGCTTCCTGCCTGGTAGCTTCCCTGTGTGTATTCTGACTATGTGAAGTATTCTTGGGATCGTGAGTCATGAAATAAAAAAAAGAGCGACGTCTATAGCACCGGAAATACGTTTATTTTGTACATTATCTAACGTTAACACGAACCTAAACTAACTTTAGGTTAGTTGTAACGTTAGTTTAGGTTCGTGTTAACGTTAGATAATGTACAAAATAAACGTATTTCCGGTGCTATAGACGTCGCTCTTTTATTTTGGAACCCCCCGACCGGAAGTAAAAATGTACCCTCGTTATTTGCTTTAGTGTCCGGCTGTTGGTTTTCGTTAGCTAGCAGCATATCAACACCAGCCATGGGAATACTGTTTTCTAAATTGGGGAGGCTTTTAATCGTCAAGGTAAGAGGATTTTAAGGCATGGTTCTTGTCTAACTCCAGGGAAGATGGCAAATAAGCTAATTTCCCCAAATGTTGGCGTTTTCCTTTAAAGGGGAACTATTTTACTATTTCTTTCACTATTTGGGCACTTTTACACAATTCCTGTGAGTCTATGGAACACCTCTGTAATATATATATTTTTTTTATTCATTGTTTTGTATTTCTAATCAAGTCCTCAAAAACAGCATTTTTCTACCTCAAGATCTCGAGCCGTTTTGAGCCTGGGCAGCAGAACTGTGTGCAGCTCATCTTGTATCTCAACATTAACATGCAGCGGTGTCTTTCTGACATCACAAATCATCACATTTTCAAATGACTCAGTTCAGTGAGGGTGAATATTGTGAGAGGAGAATTGGAAGAATGCGCCAATATGAGAATTTTGAGACATAGATCATATTAATATAAGTTCACATAGCTAGGAAACAATGCTAAACACTCAAAAAGGCCATTTATAAGATAGTTCCCCTTTAAGAACGAAAATAGAACACTTTCTAAGAATTGTTGATAAATGAGGGCCGGACTCTTTTAAAGCAGGGCTGAAATGAGGCCTTTCAAAAGGCCTTTGATTGTTAGCTTTTTA
Organism: Notolepis coatsorum; assembly: GCF_963971535.1. Taxonomy (NCBI): domain Eukaryota; kingdom Metazoa; phylum Chordata; class Actinopteri; order Aulopiformes; family Paralepididae; genus Notolepis; species Notolepis coatsorum. The sequence goes on along the minus strand of NC_140169.1, from coordinate 43,161,578 downwards.
TTTTTTTGTGCTGTTGTCTAATTTTCACACTATAAGCCGCACCTGAATATAAGCCGCAGCAGCTAAATTGAATGATGTGTACATATATAAGCCGCACTGGACTAAGCCGCAGGTGTTTTAATGTTTAATTACCATATGTAATTAGCATTGGGACACAATACTGTCGGACAAATAACAAGAATTAACTCATTTACAAGTTGTATTAAGTTTAGCAAATAAGGGAACAGATAAATAACATTTCAATGCAGTCAAAAAAGCAATATTTCGATTTTTACATTTTCGGGTTTGGTCACGTCGAGTCACATATAAGCTGCACCGATATATAAGCCGCAGGGTCGAAAAATGGGGGAAAAAGGCGCGGCTTATAGTCCGAAAATTACGGTAATTTTCTGTTTATACTATGTTCTATTTTTATTCTGTATTTAATTTTTTATTAATAATTATTTTATTTTATAACTATGTTCCACCCCAGGTGAAAATCTGCATAAAATGTATACCTAGGTAAATGGAATATTGCTCCACTTCTACAAGGGCTATTTGCATATTCTTGGTATCTAGGTACATCTATGGACCTCAGTGAATGTATTCTCAGTGTCAGAAATATTGTGTCTATTACTAGGCTTGCTTAAATTGTGATGAAACAAAGGAAAATATGAATTATGATTTTTCTTTTCATCTTTGACAGTGAATAACACCATGATAATAATGACCAGACTTAAAAAACTGCCACTGACCTCGTTCAGTACCTTCTTGAGATCATGTGTACAAAAGATCTAAGGAAATTAATAAAGGGAAGATGATAAAACCAAAGGTTCTGTATATACAGTACTGAATTCTCCCATCCGGACCAATGCAATTTGAAATATTATTATAGAATATAGAATATTTGCTTATACATTACCTTATTATAGCCAATTCGCACATTTATATCTATATACATATAGTATCTTTCAAATGCCCGAGTTCAATTTTAACTTTAATTAATATCACCAGGCATGCATAATAACTAGGGATGTCCGATATTATCGGCCGATATCGGCAGTCAAATGTGATATCGGAAAATATCGATATCGGTAAAAAAAAACAAAAAAACAATAACAATATATATATATATATGTTTTTTTTTTACATTTATTTAACCTTTATTTACCCAGGCAAGCAAGTAAGAACCAATTCTTATTTTATTTATTGTCAAAAGTATGCATGTTGGTTTAATTCAACAACAAGAGATATGTAATGTTAATTTTAACTTTTTTAATGATCATATTTTGCACAGATAATGCTTACATTTAGAAAGCCTTTTGAATGCATCCAGTGAAATTATTAGTTACCTGAAATTATTCCGTTTTTTGGGGGGGAAACCCTGCATATATCGGTATCGGTATCGGTATCGGAAATTAAGAGTTGGACAATATCGGAATATCGGTATCGGTAAAAAAGCCAATATCGAGCACCCTAATAATAACAGATAATTATTTTTATTATAGTTTTTTTTTATTTACAAAATGGTCGGCGGCTCGGATAGACTTCTTCAAAATGAGAAGGTAAAACCTTATTATGACACTTTTAACCTATTGCTAACCTATTGCCAACCTAACGTTTTACATTCTACATGCTTTTGTGACATAGTAGTGATGTTAATACTTGAAAACGGTTGATTTTAAAATCACAAATTATTTTCATCATTCATAAAAATATGCCTATATGATCATGTCAAAAGGGGTCGGTACCGACCCCGTGGGGGGAACAGGTTAACCCTGTAGCACTTTGGGATCCTAGTGAACAAAAAGTGCCATACAAATACAATTTATTATTATTATTATTCCCTGGGTTTCCCATTAAATAACCTAAACCGCCTCATTCTCCTGTGCCTTGTGTTCCGCTCTTGGGTTCTCCCGACACCCCCCCATAACACATCATTATATTAGCAATATTTACTTATCATTATACTAGTAAATTTATTTTTACTTGTCAGACAATTAAGCTTTGCTTAATTCCCCCCACAGGACTGTATCAGTCAAGTCAAGTCAAGTCAAGTCAAGTCAAGTCAAGTCAAGTCAAGTCAAGTCAAGTCAAGAGTTTTATTTGTCACGGCATACAAGCATACAGTGAAATGCGGGTGGTCATGCCCGCAGCGATTGTGCAATAATACAAGTAATAAGAATAAGACATTTGTGCAATAATACAAGTAATAAGAATAAGACATAACAGGTATAATGTACATAAAGTTTACAAAAAGCATGGTAAAAGACATGCTAAGGTCCTGCGATAGTGCAATACAATGTTAGCTACGGATGAGGCACTGGGTCTTATGTACACTACTATACAATGCTATACTATACAATATAGTTATACTATATATCCTTATGCTATCTTGTTATATCCATCTATTTACTATACAAGAACCACTCCAGTTTTTTTTTTAGTGACCTTTTCATTGTGTAAAGTGACCGTTGAGTGTGAGCGTGTGTGTGTGTGTTCATGCTAAAGTGACTGTTAGTGTGTGAGCGTATACAGTGTGTGTGTTGTGTGTGTGCTCATGTGTGCTTGTGTGTGGAGAGTTCAGTGTTCAAGACTCTGATGGCCTGGGGGAAGAAGCTGAGCCGAAGTCTCTCTGTCCTAGTTGCTGGTGTGCGCAGGCGTTTGCCTGACCGCAGCAGCTTGAACAGGCTGTTGTTGGGGTGGTGAGGGTCTTTCATTATTCTGCAGGCTCTGGATTTGCACCTCTTGTTATATAAGACCTGCAGGGGTGGTAGTGTAATACAGTCAGCTATGCATGGCGAATTGGGATCACTCACTCACTCAGGGACAATCTGGCAGGGACGTTTTGTCGGAAGCATGCAGCACAGTTATAGTGCTGCAGGTCTGCTTGCCCTCAATCTACAGTACACACTTGTCATTTCACTCATCTTATCTGGATAATTTCCAGATATAATTTATCCATATTCCAGTGTATCATTGCATCATTATCCAGATAGAAGCTTTAGGAGTGGAGCCAGTAGCCATCAGGTTCCACAACCGTGGGCATGGACTGCTATCAATATTTGGAGAGCTAACGGCTGGAGAAATTGAGAACCATTAGGACTGTCTGACTCTTAATACTTAAACACTGATTGATTGATTGAAAATTGTATTAACAGATTGCAGAATGGGTACAATACAGTACAGCTCAATACACACAATTGTTAAGGGGATGCAGACCAGAGAAAGACTTTCATCTTGTTTACATCAGGGTCCCCCATTTTCAATTCATCATAACATATAATGACATACATGACATACAGATAGACAGTACTGCTACATCTATACATTTATGACATACCAGATTTACAAATACAGTACTGTTTGTGATACAAAACTAAAAAAGAGAGTATATACATTTGACGAAGAAACTGTACATTGGAGGAGGTGGGGTGGGGAACTGTACATTGGAGGTGGTTGGGTGGGTGGGGGGGTTAGGTAGGCGGGGTGGGGGGGGTAACTGTACATTGGAGGGGGTTGGGTTAGGACATTTACTGTACATTGGAGGGGGTTGGGTTAGGACATTTGCAGGGGCCAGTTTCGAATTGCAGTGCTCTTTGAGAGTGGGTAGTGATTCACATTGCTTTACAGCTTTAGGTAGGGCGTTCCACATTGATGTGGCATAATTGCGAAACGTGTTTAGTCCCTTGTTTGAGCCGAATCTGGGTTTAACATGATTTGTGGAGCTCCCTCTGGTGTTGTGATCGTGGTATTCACTGACCTTTGGGAAGTATTTTGACATGTACATGGGTACCTTGGTCGTGTAGTGTATCTTGTAGACCAGGCCCATTACAAGTTGCTGTACTCTGTCGTCTACTCTAAGCCATCCTAGGTTGTCAAAGTGGGCCGGGGTGAGGTGGGTTCTAGGAGTCAGGTGCACGGACTCTGGTGCAGTGTGCTATGTACGTTATGGACGATGTATACTATCGTCACTATTATTACTCGTATAATCCATCCATTTACACTTGACCAACTTGCGACACCAACGCATCTCAAACCACCTCCTGAAGCGGTTGTGGAAAACAGATCTCGCCCCAATGCATTTATACTCTCAGCTCAGAACATTAAAATGCCTTGATAGAAAAAAAACTAAAACAAACCCTTTTCATTTAAAAGTTCATTTAATTTGAAATGATTTTTAAATACAAATAATATATTTTTTTCCCATTTACAATGACAGTTCCTTTGTAAACAAAAGTGGCAGATAGATAATCATTGGGTAGTTTAGTCCGAAGCGAGTCAAGCCTGGTGGGTCAGTGGACCTTGTGTTCTGGCGCGTCAACGGGACAGTTGGTGTCGTATTTAACCTGACTGCAGTTATTTTCCACACAGCGTTAAAGGAACACGCCAACATTATGTGAAATGCGCTTACAGTCTTCTCCAGAGTCAGACAAGAAGATTCTGTAGATACCAATTTCCTCTCTGTGCGTTCAGTAGAAAGCCATCCGGCAAATAAATGGAAGCTGATATGGACCACTAGCCTAGCTTTTGGCCAAAAAACACCTCTCCCAGAGTTTTGAGCAAGGCTAGCTGGTCCATATCTGCTTCCATTCATTTGTGATAAGCTAGACTAGCTTGCAGCCGGATAGCTTTCTACTGAACGCACAGAGGAAATAGGTATCCATCTTCTTGTCTGTCTCTGGAGAAGATGGTAAGCACATTTCCCATAATGTTGGCGTGCTCCTTTAAAATCACTGATGCTACATTCCATTGCAGAGTGATAAATACAATATTTACCGGTTAGCATACACCTGCTTGAACACAATTTCCGGGGGGTTGTGTGCTTGTGTGTGTAAATGTATGTGTGAACGTGTGTGTGCGTTATGTGGTTATAGGAGAGCATGCTCCCAGATATATATATTTTTTTTATTGATCTTTTTTCCCCTCCATTTTTCCTCCGATTTTCTCCCATCCCAATGTTAGTCGTATGCCAATTCCCAGTCCCTTCCTGGTCGCTGCGCACTTACCCCCCACAGTCAGATAATCTGGGAGAGTGGAGGCTACCACGTGCTTCCTCCGACACACGTCCAGCCAATCACCGCTTCTTTTCACCTGGCAGCGCGGATTCTCATTGAGAGGGCGTAGCGTGTGGGAGGATCACACTATCCCCCTCAAGTCCTATCCGCGCTTAGCAGGCGCCCCGACCGAACTGTAGGAGTCGCTGTTTACAACGACCCGGACCCACCCCGCCAGCTTCTCCCACCCTCTAATACAGCCAATTGTATTAGTGTGGACGGCCAGCCAAGCTGGTGACAACCCCGGAGCTGTGAGCTGGATTCGAACAGCACCCAGATATTTTTAACCCTTTCCCTCCCCCGCACTGAACAAAAAACACAAAAGTAAAAAGTAATAAAAAAAGAAAACGATACATTTTCTTTGAAGTCTTGATATTCACTAGAAAAGATTAGTCATTGCTTCTCTCTAAACAGAACTATGGGCTAGATGTCTATATGCGGTGAAACATCCAGAGTTATATAAGGAAGGTCGGGATTTTCACAGATGGGATACATTTTTTGTTGTTGAAAAAACGGATGTGTAAAAAAAGAGAAGAAATAGACAAAAGTATGGAGGACATTTCACAAAGCTCTAGTTTCCAATAAGATCCAACAATGTTGGTCAGAATATGGCATCTTGGTTGACCTGAACTATTTACCATCTAAGACCAGCGGTTCCCAATCTTTTTGGTTTGTGACCCTAAAACAGGAAACACCTGTTCGCGGACCCCCCCCCCCCCCCCCACATAGTTGAGCATAGACAGAAGAGTGAACTTTGACACAAAATAATGATTTTCATTTACCCTTTTCAGGATATTTAACTTGATGAATGATCGCTGGAGGGCTCTAGACTTCAAATAGTCTTTATTAAATGAGAAAAAAAAGTATATATACGAAAAATGTGTAAACATGATAATGTATTTGTATATCTTATTCACGCTCCCTCAAATTCGTCTTGAGAACCACTGATCTAGATGACGAGGATCAAGCTAGACTTTAGGATCCTTGTTTTTAAGAGCCTCGGAGGGTAGCTTCACAACTGACATGAAGAGTTCATTCATTCAACTAAGCGTGTTATGTTTTAAAGGGACACCCCCCCCCCCACCTTGAACAATCCCATTTCACAATATGGCAATTATTTCAATTCATCCAATAAAACTAAAAAAGCACTTGTACCTACAGTATGTTTTGGTTTTTCAGCCACTGGAAATGGATTTTATGAGTTTGTTTGCAATATTGGGGGAAGTTCATTGACTTCTCCATCTCCCCTCAGGAATCAACAGTTGTGATTGGAGGATCAAGTAAAGAGGGCATGGTTTAAGATGGGTCAATGGGGGTACGAAGCAAGTCATTCAAGTCCTTCTATGCAGTTTACATTATGAAATGGTGAGGAATGAGAAATCCTCTCTAAATCTCATTGACCTCGCCGAAACTTTCTACTTCAAAATAAACCAAAACACCTGGTACAAGTGCTTTCTGATTGACTGACATGGCTCCCAGTTTCTGACAGATCAGTTAGGGTCCTTCACATAGGGTAACCCCCCCCCCCTTACACTACGAAATGGTTAACCCTTTCACTGCAACAATACAGAAGGTTAACCCTTTCACTGCCACACGACAAATGGTTAACCCTTTCACAACCACACTACAGAAGGTTAACCAGTGAAAGGTTAACCATTTGTAGTGTGGTAGTGAAAGGTTAACCGTCTGTAGTGTGTGGTAGTGAAAGGGTTAAGTAACCACGGAAGAAAGAGCGAAAGAAAATTCTCCAGTGCTTGGAACTAGACGGATGAACCATAGGGCTATGATCAGATTGGATGCCTTTTTCTTGCGCTCAAATGCGAGGTGTGGTAAAGTGAACAAGGCGCAACGAGCAATAACGCCCAATTACCATCGCTACCTCCGCTAACGTTACATAAGTTACATATATTATTACTACCGTTAGCATTGATAGCCAACACGAACTAACGTTGGCAACTATTTCTCTTCAGATACCTTGGATGTGAAATCCCTCCCCTTGGTTGATTTGATTGGTCCGTTGACAAATAGGTTGACATTGATGTAGTTTGAAACATTTTCAACTGGGAGGGCCGGAAAAAGAGTTGCTTCAAAAACACCAGGTGCGTAGTTTGGAGAAGACGCTCCTGTTGCCACAAATCCATTGGAAAAATCAGGGCGGGAAAAACAGGCGCTTTCAAAAAGGCTTCCAACGTGATCACAGCATAATTGGACACTCGAAATTGGTCAATTTAGGATCTTCAATGTACAAACTTACGAGGATAATGGTGTTTTATCCGTTAACCCCCAAAAGCCAATATGGGGTTCACAAATAACTAACCTCCAAGAATGCAAACACTGTTTTATGTACTCAATAGAGGCGTTGCTTGCCGTGGCCAAATAAGTCATTTATCAAAAAATGTAGTATCGAAAGTGCCTTGAAAAGGTCTTGGAACCCTTGGGTAGGCCTACATACTGTATGACTAAAAAAGGCTGTGGGGGGGAAATGTTGTTCTTGTATTCCTGTGACTTTTTATGTCCAATTCTACTATGGTAGTCAATGTGGACACTGCACAAGAAAAAGTCACAGGAATTGGCATCCATCTGTACGTAACACCTATTGGAGGGGTGTTGGTCTCTGCTGTATTAGTCACAAATAACAAATTACCACTTGTGAGTTCACAAAGACGCAGATAAACTTAAAAAGTTAAATCGTAATCAGAATATACATCTATTGGATTTAATTGGCCATAGAAATGTATCGGGGTGAGTGCATGTTGATATATATATGTTTTTATTTGTATTTTTTATAAAAAAGGACATTTCTTTGAACAATTGAAACTCATTTAAAGGTCAGATTTCTCTCATATTTTGAGTGTAAGAATCAAGCAGATAATTAACTACATTTTCTTCACAGCCTTTTTTTCCTTCCCCATATCTCCCTGGGACGCCAAAAACCTTGCAAGAAACTGTATACAGTATAAGCTACCATGACAGCCCTGTCAGGACTGAAATGGATGGACTGAAATGAAGGCCAAAAAACAACATGGCGTCTTTTCTCTCAAACACGAAAAAGGAAGAAATAATTATAATGAAAAAAATTCATACATACATTTAAATAAGTCTCCCAAAACAATGGGTGCATAGCACCCACAAGGATTTCTTCTATAAAAGTGTACGTTTGCTGTGTTCGGTTGTATTAATAAGGCCTTTTTGGACAATGGGTTTACAATGGAATGTGCTACAACTGCAAAATAAAAAATAAAAAGGAAAGAATAACGGACAACGTAAAGGACAAGTCACTGAAAATGTCACCAGGATTCTCTATACAAGTCGGTTTCCGACCCCCTGTTGAAAGACTCAGAATAAGTCAAGGAAAAATCCACCCTGAAATATAATTCACATATAACTTATTTCTACAATACTGTACAACTCAGTTTCAATTTGGGGATATGAACACATCTCTCCTTAAGCACCAATAGGGAGGTGTAGTGGTGACGTCATTGTTGTTTCCTGCGCGGTCCACCCTCCTTGAAATCGCAATGTATTTCCACTGGACACATTTCTAAATCGTCTCGTTTAAAATAAAGCATGAACATTGGCACGGTGTACCTTTATGTGTCTATTCATCAACAATCTATAGCTCAACGTGAAAAGAAATATCGCAATTAATCATAAATGTAGCAAAATAACGTTTATGTTTTCGTTCACTGAGGCTGTGACGTGCATCAGGCAACAGCACTGAACGACAGGCTGTGCTGGTAAGTGTAGTTCTTTTTTAACGACAAATTAAACAACCTTATAACTAACTTTATTTCAACCAAAAATGCTTAAACAATAATGTTAGTGATAGAAGGGAACTCATTTTGTGCAAAAATGGAAAGCTTGCCAATGTTCATGAGGCAGAATTATTACAATAGCCGATAATACATTTTCCCAATGATAAATCCCTATACCGGTGGACCGCGCGGGAAACTAAAGTGACATCAGACTACACCTCCCTAGAGACAAGACTCCAGTGATGTCATCATCAAGAGACAACTCCTGGAGCTGCTCTGTAAACAGTGGAACTCCTAGGATGGTAGCCATGGTGATTTCTACTGGGATATATGGGTCCATTTTCTCATTCGGAGAAGTGTGCCCTGGATTTAAATAAAACTCTTTTGGATGTATATTTGCTCAAACACAAATTCTATGAGGCCACAAATTCTGCCTACTGATTCACTGTCAACGGACCAACTCCAAAACATGTCACATGATGACGTCGTCACAAGATTCAGGTGTCGATCCTCTGACGTCCAGCTTAGGGAGACTGTTGTCTAGGTTTACAGATATTGACTGAACTGTCCAAGATCACTGGAATAACAACAATGTAAATTATTTCTTTGCGGTGGATTTTCCCTTTAAATCCCTTGTGTAGTGTAGGGACAAGAGAAGTTCTTCTAATACAAAAAAATATATAAATTTAAACACTGCTAGTTGTCATTTTCATCAAACCACCATGATGATAATTATTGATTTGTAGATCCACTATTAGACATTTTTAACCGATCACAACTAAATTGCCTTTCGCAGGAAACAAAATGGCTTTAAAGTGGACCAACAGGACAGGATCTGTAAGAGCAGTAGAACTGACTGGAGATCAGTGTTTACCAGAGGATTTATTAAAACCACATCTCCATTGCGATTCAGCAAGGTGACGATCTTGGCGGGTGCTGAAAACGGACGAGACTCGACTGCGCCCCCTTGTGCCGAACTGAATGGGAGGCAATCCACAGAGAGACGGCACTGAAAAGCTCTCCCTACTGTTATTTCAGTGTGTACAACAGAGAGCATCAATGGTGCCAAAACACACGGTTTAAATCATAAACAAAAGGACAATGTCATGTTTTTTTTGTTTTGTTATTTAGTTTTTTCAATTTGAAGTCCATTCATTTAGTTTATTTTCTTAAAGGAGGTTTCTGTAAATCCACCCCCCTCCCCTCCTATCTGGAAAAAAGATAGAAAAGAAAATGAAAAAAAAAGAAAGAAAAAAAAGCCGCAATAATAAGGTCCCGCCAGTCCTGTGTGTAAAACTATCATACCTGTACAAACACACACACACACACACACACACACACACACACATCGACACTCGTACACAGACAACACTCGTACTTACACACTTGGGACCTTGGTGAGTATTCACAGATTTCTCTTCTGATAGCATCAGAAGGGGATGATCTATATAAGAGGTCTTTGTAGAAAAGAGGGTTGTGTGTGTGCGTGTGTATGTGTGAGGGGGCGGGGGGGACAGGGGTCACGGTTCATGTCATTGTAAAGGGGGGCAAAGGGAAGGAAGGACGAAGGGGTTGTCATGGGGGTACAAATGGTGGATGGTGTGTTTGTGAGTGACGGGGCCTCTGGGTCTCTGCTGCTCCTGCCTCTCTTCTCTTGGTGGTGGAGGGGCGGGACTAAGGGGTGGGTGTGCGAGTCCAAGAGTATGTGTGTGTGTGTGTGTTCAGTCGTTGTCCTCGTCGTCCTCCTCGCTCTCCTCGATGCCGTCGCTGTCCTCCTGCTCCTCCTCGTCCTCCTCAGTCTCCGGGATGTCCCACTGAGGGTGGTTGTCCAGCATGGCCTTGGCCTCGTGGACCTCCAGCTGGGGGGGGGGGGGGGGGAGAGAGAGAGAGAGAGAGAGAGAGAGAGACAGACAGACAGAGAGAGAGAGAGAGAGACAGAGAGAGAGACAGAGAGAGACAGACGAACGCGTTATAGGCAGTTTCAGTAGTGTGTTGCTACTAGGGAACAGTTTCAGTAGTGTGTTGCTACTAGGGAACAGTTTCAGTGGTGTGTTGCTACTAGGGAACAGTTTCAGTAGTGTGTTGCTACTAGGGAACAGTTTCAGTAGTGTGTTGCTACTAGGGAACAGTTTCAGTGGTGTGTTGTTGCTAGGGAACAGTTTCAGTGGTGTGTTGCTACTAGGGAACAGTTTCAGTGGTGTGTTGCTACTAGGGAACAGTTTCAGTGGTGTGTTGCTACTAGGGAACAGTTTCAGTGGTGTGTTGCTACTAGGGAACAGTTTCAGTGGTGTGTTGCTACTAGGGAACAGTTTCAGTGGTGTGTTGTTGCTACTAGGGAACAGTTTCAGTGGTGTGTTGCTGCTACTAGGGAACAGTTTCAGTGGTGTGTTGTTGCTACTAGGGAACAGTTTCAGTGGTGTGTTGTTGCTACTAGGGAACAGTTTCAATGGTGTGTTGTTGCTGCTAGGGAACAGTTTCAGTGGTGTGTTGCTACTAGGGAACAGTTTCAGTGGTGTGTTGTTGCTACTAGGGAACAGTTTCAGTGGTGTGTTGTTGCTACTAGGGAACAGTTTCAGTGGTGTGTTGTTGCTACTAGGGAACAGTTTCAGTGGTGTGTTGTTGCTACTAGGGAACAGTTTCAGTGGTGTGTTGTTGCTGCTAGGGAACAGTTTCAGTGGTGTGTTGCTACTAGGGAACAGTTTCAGTGGTGTGTTGTTGCTAGGGAACAGTTTCAGTGGTGTGTTGTTGCTACTAGGGAACAGTTTTAGTGGTGTGTTGTTGCTACTAGGGAACAGTTTCAGTGGTGTGTTGTTGCTACTAGGGAACAGTTTCAGTGGTGTGTTGTTGCTAGGGAAGTTTCAGTGGTGTGTTGCTACTAGGGAACAGTTTCAGTGGTGTGTTGTTGCTACTAGGGAACAGTTTCAGTGGTGTGTTGTTGTTGCTATGGAACAGTTTCAGTGGTGTGTTGTTGCTACTAGGGAACAGTTTCAGTGGTGTGTTGTTACTAGGGAACAGTTTCAGTGGTGTGTTGTTGCTACTAGGGAACAGTTTCAGTGGTGTGTTGTTGCTACTAGGGAACAGTTTCAGTGGTGTGTTGTTGTTGCTATGGAACAGTTTCAGTGGTGTGTTGTTGCTACTAGGGAACAGTTTCAGTGGTGTGTTGTTACTAGGGAACAGTTTCAGTGGTGTGTTGTTGCTACTAGGGAACAGTTTCAGTGGTGTGTTTATGTATTTTAAGTTTTTTTTTAACACTTTGATCACCATGGTTAAATTCATAATTTACCATCCCTCGCCAGCTCTATTTGTCTATGGAGAAGTTCCCCTTCTTTGCAGGGCTATAACTTTTTTAATTGTATTGCTAAATTGACATTATTATGGCCCATTCAATGTCCTATATCTATTGTTCAGGGTGTAGCAACGTTATACTTTTTCATTCACATATTCATATTAAAATACGGTCTAAAGTATAAGTATGTTTTTATCGTTTTCTGCAGCTTTCTCCAGAACTTGATTTATAGCCCTAAATGCATTATATTGATGATCAAATACAGTTTGGTAGGAATCTGTGCGAGATAAAAAATGTCAACTGGATGTGCTTCTAGGAGTTACTACGTATGATCTGATGTTGACCGGATGGGCGGGGGGTCGTTTATAATTCCGTGGGCAACGTTATATCATTAATCTAGTGTGGGTGATATGATCATCAGAGCAGTTAGTAAAGAACACGTTGGAAAATAACGCTGGATCTTACCGTATCTTCCTCGCGCCGTTGGGCGATGAGCGTGGAGCAGAGATATTCATATTATGGGATGTAGAAATACCCGATCCATTTCCAGGTTGTATAATAGTATATACGTCCAAATCATGTTGTTTGTCGAGTTATTTGAAACCGATCGACATCCATTGTGTCAAGATGGAGTCCTGCTAATGATAGCGAGTGCCCGGACGAAATATGGGTGAGCACCACTTCATCCACATGACTTCCTGTTTGGCGATCTGCCGATCGGCCACCAGATGGCGCTCTTGAACCGTTAGAGAGTTGAGTGGAGCTCAGCAGTATATCTCAGGTCCCCGGGGGAGAAATATGATTTGGATCACAGATTTTTGAAATATTGATATCAAAGACGTGTTACGGCGTCTTCAGCAGAATGAGCATGGCGGGGAATGACGAGTTACAGCGTTTCCGGCGATTAAAGTGTTAATCCACTTTTTCTCCCATCCCAATTTCGTATCATCCAATTCAACCCTCCCCTGTCTCAAACGCTGTTTCTTGCCTCCCACAAGCCGGCTGCAATGTGGACTAAGTCATACATAGCACGAGTCCCCTCCGATACTCGAGGTAACAGCAGTCGCATCTTTTCACCTGCGCAGTGCGATCTTTCAGCGTCAGGGGTCTGCGCTTTGGAGGGGCGCCGCCCCCATCGCTTCCTGATTCTACTGCGCAGGCGCACCAATCGACCTGTAGGAGTCGCTGTCCACAACGCCCGATCCCCACCCATCAGTTTCCCACCCCCTAATACTGCCAATGTGTATTGGTACGGACGACCAGCTAAACTGAAAGCAATGTGGAACGCTGGGCTCGAACAGGCGAACCCAGCCTCTCTAGTATTCGTGGTGAGCGCCTTGCCCACTGCACCACGTAGCCGCCCTATTTTAAGTATTTTTATTATACTTAACACTTATATATATCTCGGGTTTCCGATAGTTATGTTGAAAGCCACTCACGTGATTTCTCGGATTTTTTTCTTTTTTAGCGATCTGAAATCATATTGCATGACGCGAGCCTACCCGAGTATACCCGAGCGCCGCCGGCGATCATATGTGGAAAAAAGCGCCCACTATCGTCTCCCAGATGACATAAGGGATTTTGGAATGGACTCAATGAAAATGGATGGGGAAAAAAATCCGGTACTCCACATTTTCCAGTCCACTGATCCAGCCGGGGTTACCACAGTTCATTCTGGAGCCTCTCAGCCCCGCGGAATCATGTGTACTACTGTATCACGTTGGATCCATACACTTATCGATTTTTTCGAATGGTGATCAGGAATTGGAATATACCAGTTGGATACCATCTGATGTCAGGTAAGGAATCTATGTTATCAGTGTTAGGATAATCAGACACATTTTGATGAAGATATAGGCTGTTTTGTGAAATGGGCTCTTTCGGTTTCACTGTAAAAGTCCTAGAGGAAATGAACACGGCGATTATCCGTGGGCGGCCCGAATGTGCTTGCGTGCACGTATAATATTGATCATCTAGCGTTTATTTGAAAACGATTCATAAATAGGCCGACGAATATCAACGTTCTGGAATATTCCAGTAAAAGACGATTATCATAGAATGGTCCAGAATGAACTGTTTTTTATCTCAAAACGGGTGCTTTTCTAAATGCTCTGAAACGGAAATGAAGCGATAAAAAACCAATCTGCCTTGACAGCACTGACTGGAAAAGTAGTCTTTGATAAGCGACGGGCAGATTAGACACATAGCCATAATTTAAAACATAGATTAGGCGATATTAACGTTAACATTGAAGTGGACCGTGGCATCAAGGGGGTAAAAAGGAAAACCCGGCGTGGCACTCAAAGTGTTAATATTGAGTCCATTCCACTGACAGATCCAGTGAGAGAACAAAGACAGGTCCTGAGAGCAGCTGAAAGGAAGTATAGAAAGTCACGCCTCACTGCTGACATCGACACATATCACAACCTCTTGTTAACATTCTCCAAAACCATCACTAATGCCAAAGCTTCTTTCTTCCACCATAGGATCGAGGCCTCTGCCAAGAATCTTCGCAAACTGCATGCTACCATGTCCTCCCTCCTCACTCCCCCCCCACCCCCCCCTCCCTCATCTTTCTCTGCCGAAGACTTTGCGATCTTCTTTGAGGAAAAAGTGGAGAACATCCGCAGCTCCTTCTCCCAACCCCCACCCATTCCAAATGCTGAATCGAGAACCTCATCCTTCACTCTGTCATCTTTCTCTCCCATTACAGAAGCAGAGACCCTGACACTGGTAACGTCAAACCGTCCGACTACTTGCCAGCTGGACCAGCTACCCTCCCCACTCCTCCAGACCATAGCACCAGACATCCTCCCATTCCTAACTGCAACCATCAACTCCTCACTCAACTCGGGGGTGGTCCCCACCTCCCTAAAACAAGCCAGAGTCACGCCGCTCATAAAAAAACCAACCCTGAACCCTACCGTCATAGGCAACTACCGTCCTGTCTCTCTTCTCTCCTTCCTTTCTAAAACACTTGAACGTGCTGTATCCAACCAACTTACTGCTTATCTCTTACAGAATGACCTCCTAGACCCTAATCAGTCAGGCTTCAGGACTGGTCACTCCACAGAGACAGCCCTCATTGCGGTCACAGAGGCACTTCACTTAGCAAAAGCGAAAGGCCTCTCCTCTGTCCTGATTCTCCTAGATCTATCTGCAGCCTTCGACACAGTCAACCACCAGATCCTCCTTGCGGCCCTCGCAGGAATGGGAGTGGCTGGCTCTGCGCTGACATGGCTGTCATCATACCTCAATGACCGCTCCTACCAAGTGTCATGGAGAGGGACCCTGTCGGCCACCCGCCCCCTGCGGACGGGTGTCCCCCAGGGCTCGGTTTTAGGACCCCTTCTCTTCTCCCTCTACACTAAATCACTGGGTAACATTATCACGTCTCATGGCTTCTCCTACCATTGTTATGCCGACGATACTCAACTCTTCCTCTCCTTCCCTCCCTCAGATATCCACGTCTCTGAGCGGATCTCGGCCTGTCTGTCCGACATCTCAGCCTGGATGACGTCCAACCACCTCAAACTGAACCTAAGCAAAACGGATACGCCCCTTCCTGACAAAAGAAGCCACCCAACTCCTCGTCCAATCAACAGTCATCTCCCGCCTCGACTACTGCAATGCACTGCTCGCTGGCCTCCCGGCCACTGCCACTAAGCCTCTTCAACTCATTCAGAACGCAGCGGCCCGCCTGATCTCAAACCTACCGAAGTCGGCCCATGTCACCCCACTTCTTAGGGACCTGCACTGGCTCCCCATTGCTGCACGAATCCGCTTCAAGGCCCTCGACCTAGCATACCGTGCGGCAAAGGGAACCGCTCCCGCCTACCTCCGGTCAATGGTCTCTAACTACACACCCTCAAGACCCCTACGCTCTGCATCTTCTGGCCGCCTCAGACCTACTCCTATCCAAGCTCCGGGAGGGTCATCAAAGAGAAGTCGCCTATTCTCAGTCCTTGCCCCACAATGGTGGAATGAACTACCCACCCCAGTTAGGACAGCCGAATCACGTCCAATCTTTCGCCGTCGACTAAAGACGCACTTCTTCAACCATTATCTGAATTAAAAAAAAAATAAAAAAAAATAAAAAAATCTAACCCTAACTAACCGTACTGTCATGCACTTGTCCTAATAAACTAACCTACACTGTAGCACTCAACACTTTGATGAACATTGTTGCTCAGCTGATAGAGTTGTGCCCTTCCTGATGGCTTGTCGTACAGAACTTGTAAGTCGCTTTGGATAAAAGCGTCAGCTAAATGACTAAATGTAAATGTAATATACTTATTTTATTCTACAGTTGCACTTTTTATATCACCACTCTCAGCACTGTCACTTTTTCTTAAATCACTATTATGCTGGTTTTTATTGTGTTTTATACGTATGTGTTCTATTGTTTTATTGACATGCTGCAGGTCGGGGGGGCGAGACCCAAGAATGTTGCTCTGTGTTTGTGAATATGACAAGATGTAGGCCTGCCGCGATAAGCAATAAATCGATTAATTGCCGCGATAATTAAAATGAATGCAATGATTTTGACGGGCGCGATTAATTGCTATTTGCGTGTTTGTTTGAGTCGGAACCAGTGCCCCTTGTCAGTCACTGTCCGTGTTGGGAGGCGGGCCGCTGGCTTTACTACAGAGCACAGCACAGGAGCTCCGTGGGGCTAACGTTACCCCTCATTGTGTCTATTCTACTAGCATTAACGTTACTCATACAATCAATAGCGAGTTATATTGATCACGCTATGTACGATAGCCATGCTAAAACGCTAGCACAACATTAGCACCTAACCTAACAACAAGCCTTAACAAGTCAGCAATCTTTTTGCGAGACTAAACTCTCCGCTCGGTGGCAAATAGTGTTGATGTCGGTTTTGTTTAATCAATAAATGAGGCAGAATACACAGTGACTGTATCCTTTGTTTATTGCACTTGTGCCTGCTGCAAACATAATGATTATGAAATCCTATGCGAGACATTAAAGATGGCGGCGTTCTGTTTTCGTTCAGACTCCCTCAGACTCTCCAATGAGTGACGCGACTCTATTCTGACCAATCAGTGGTCTGCAGTGTTTCACGTGACTTTTCTGGTACCACTTCTACCAATAAGATGCATGCATCTCACTTCTACTCGCTTGGAACCACGACAGAGCAGGGACTAAAAAAGTACCTGATAATCACAACAATACTTCCGGTCCGGTCGGTGGGCTTCAAAATAAAAGTCTAAAACACCGGAAAAGACGGAGCGGTGGGCTTCAAAATAAAAGTTTTGGGAAATACATTTCTCCAAAAAAAATTCTCTAACCGGTCGCAATAATATCGCTTATCGTGATATTTTCGGGGGCAATTAATCGCCCAGCAAAATGTGTTATCGTGGCAGGCCTAACAAGATGCAACAATAAAACTTCAGATTTCTACTCCAGTCGGTCACAACAGGACGTCTACCGGGCGCTGGTGGTAAACAAACCTCACTCCTTTTACTGAAAAAACACTAACAAGACGGCAACACGGCAGCCAGAGACTGTAATGTAACGAGGAACCAGAGCACTGTGGCACATTTGAAGGCAAAAGCCATAATATTACAGATAGCGGCAACAAAGAAAGTACTTTGCTCCAAAACAAAACGTTTTCAGAAAAGAATATTGATTGTGATGTGATTTCATGTTGAGTAAAACTATAATCTACTTGTGGTTAAATGTGAATTTTAACCCTTTCACTACCACACTACAGAAGGTCAACCCTTTCACTGCCACACTACAGAAGGTTAACCCTTTCACTGCCACACTACAAACGGTTCCATCTGTAGTGTGACAGTGAAAGGGTTAACCTTCTATAGTGTGGTAGTGAAAGGGTTAACCTTCTATAGTGTGGTAGTGAAAGGGTTAAAGATGTTTACAAGTAACCACAATCTCCACTAAACGGCTGACACACACACACACACACACACACACACACACACGCACGCACACACACACGCACACACGCACACACACACACCTTGAGTGGTTTGATCTGGTCCAGTCCCAGGTAGGAGTCAGAGCGCAGGATGACTGAATACTGGTAGTTGCCCGTTTTGGAGGGAGCAGGGAACTTCAGCTCCACCTGGTGGACAACAACAAACACAGGACCAACTTGTCAGCAAAACAGTTACCTGTAGCTAACTGAGAATTACATCTAAATAACAGCCACCTGGAGAACAACAAACGGAGCATGTAGCTAACTAAACAAACGTGTAAATACATCTAAGTAAATAGCAGTCAATGTTTAACCATCATCTAATAACTAAACACACATAACGAGTACACACTATAATGAAATAACAAAGTACACACTATAATGAAATAACAGAGACAGAGTACACACTATAATGAAATAACAGAGAGACAGAGTACACACTATAATGAAATAACAGAGAGACAGAGTACACACTATAATGAAATAACAGAGAGACAGAGTACACACTATAATGAAATAACAGAGAGACAGAGTACACACTATAATGAAATAACACAGAGAGACAGAGTACACACTATAATGAAATAACACGGAGACAGAGTACACACTATAATGAAATAACACAGAGACAGAGTACACACTATAATGAAATAACAGAGACAAGAGTACACACTATAATGAAATAACAGAGACAGAGTACACACTATAATGAAATAACAGAGACAAGAGTACACACTATAATGAAATAACACAGAGACAGAGTACACACTATAATGAAATAACAGAGACAAGAGTACACACTATAATGAAATAACAGAGACAGAGTACACACTATAATGAAATAACAGAGACAGAGTACACACTATAATGAAATAACAGAGACAGAGTACACACTATAATGAAATAACAGAGTACACACTAATGAAATAACAGAGTACACACTATAATGAAATAACAGAGAGAGTACACACTATAATGAAATAACAGAGTACACACTATAATGAAATAACAGAGACAGAGTACACACTATAATGAAATAACAGAGACAGAGTACACACTATAATGAAATAACAGAGACAGAGTACACACTATAATGAAATAACAGAGACAAGAGTACACACTATAATGAAATAACAGAGACAGAGTACACACTATAATGAAATAACAGAGACAGAGTACACACTATAATGAAATAACAGAGTACACACTATAATGAAATAACAGAGTACACACTATAATGAAATAACAGAGACAGAGTACACACTATAATGAAATAACAGAGTACACACTATAATGAAATAACAGACAGAGTACACACTATAATGAAATAACAGAGTACACACTATAATGAAATAAGAGACAGAGTACACACTATAATGAAATAACACAGAGACAGAGTACACACTATAATGAAATAACACAGAGACAGAGTACACACTATAATGAAATAACAGAGACAGAGTATACACTATAATGAAATAACAGAGTATACACTATAATGAAATAACAGAGTATACACTATAATGAAATAACAGAGTACACACTATAATGAAATAACAGAGAGACAGAGTACACACTATAATGAAATAACAGAGACAGAGTACACACTATAATGAAATAACAGAGTACACACTATAATGAAATAAGAGAGAGTACACACTATAATGAAATAACAGAGAGTACACACTATCATGAAATAACAGAGACAGAGTACACACTATAATGAAATAACAGAGACAGAGTACACACTATAATGAAATAACACAGAGACAGAGTACACACTATAATGAAATAACAGAAACAGAGTACACACTATAATGAAATAACAGAGACAGAGTACACACTATAATGAAATAACAGAGACAGAGTACACACTATAATGAAATAACAGAGAGTACACTATAATGAAATAACAGAGTACACACTATAATGAAATAACAAAGTACACACTATAATGAAATAACAGAGACAGAGTAGACACTATAATGAAATAACAGAGAGACAGAGTACACACTATAATGAAATAACAGAGAGACAGAGTACACACTATAATGAAATAACAGAGAGACAGAGTACACACTATAATGAAATAACAGAGAGACAGAGTACACACTATAATGAAATAACAGAGAGACAGAGTACACACTATAATGAAATAACACAGAGAGACAGAGTACACACTATAATGAAATAACAGAGAGACAGAGTACACACTATAATGAAATAACACAGAGACAGAGTACACACTATAATGAAATAACAGAGACAAGAGTACACACTATAATGAAATAACAGAGACAAGAGTACACACTATAATGAAATAACAGAGACAGAGTACACACTATAATGAAATAACACAGAGAGACAGAGTACACATTATAATGAAATAACACAGAGAGACAGAGTACACACTATAATGAAATAACACAGAGACAGAGTAGACACTATAATGAAATAACAGAGACAAAAGTACACACTATAATGAAATAACAGAGACAGAGTACACACTATAATGAAATAACAGAGACAAGAGTACACACTATAATGAAATAACAGAGACAGAGTACACACTATAATGAAATAACAGAGAGACAGAGTACACACTATAATGAAATAACAGAGTACACACTAATGAAATAACAGAGTACACACTATAATGAAATAACAGAGTACACACTATAATGAAATAACAGAGACAGAGTACACACTATAATGAAATAACAGAGACAGAGTACACACTATAATGAAATAACAGAGACAGAGTACACACTATAATGAAATAACAGAGACAGAGTACACACTATAATGAAATAACAGAGTACACACTATAATGAAATAACAGAGTACACACTATAATGAAATAACAAAGTACACACTATAATGAAATAACAGAGACAGAGTACACACTATAATGAAATAACAGAGAGACAGAGTACACACTAATGAAATAACAGAGAGACAGAGTAGACACTATAATGAAATAACAGAGAGACAGAGTACACACTATAATGAAATAACAGAGAGACAGAGTACACACTATAATGAAATAACAGAGAGACAGAGTACACACTATAATGAAATAACAGAGAGACAGAGTACACACTATAATGAAATAACAGAGAGACAGAGTACACACTATAATGAAATAACACAGAGAGACAGAGTACACACTATAATGAAATAACAGAGAGACAGAGTACACACTATAATGAAATAACACAGAGACAGAGTACACACTATAATGAAATAACAGAGACAAGAGTACACACTATAATGAAATAACAGAGACAAGAGTACACACTATAATGAAATAACAGAGACAGAGTACACACTATAATGAAATAACACAGAGAGACAGAGTACACATTATAATGAAATAACACAGAGAGACAGAGTACACACTATAATGAAATAACAGAGACAAAAGTACACACTATAATGAAATAACAGAGACAGAGTACACACTATAATGAAATAACAGAGACAAGAGTACACACTATAATGAAATAACAGAGACAGAGTACACACTATAATGAAATAACAGAGAGACAGAGTACACACTATAATGAAATAACAGAGTACACACTAATGAAATAACAGAGTACACACTATAATGAAATAACAGAGTACACACTATAATGAAATAACAGAGACAGAGTACACACTATAATGAAATAACAGAGACAGAGTACACACTATAATGAAATAACAGAGACAGAGTACACACTATAATGAAATAACAGAGACAGAGTACACACTATAATGAAATAACAGAGTACACACTATAATGAAATAACAGAGTACACACTATAATGAAATAACAGAGACAGAGTACACACTATAATGAAATAACAGAGTACACACTATAATGAAATAACAGACAGAGTACACACTATAATGAAATAACAGAGTACACACTATAATGAAATAACAGAGTACACACTATAATGAAATAAGAGACAGAGTACACACTATAATGAAATAACACAGAGACAGAGTACACACTATAATGAAATAACACAGAGACAGAGTACACACTATAATGAAATACACAGAGAGAGTACACACTATAATGTAATAACAGAGACAGAGTATACACTATAATGAAATAACAGAGTACACACTATAATGAAATAACAGAGACAGAGTACACACTATAATGAAATAACAGAGACAGAGTACACACTATAATGAAATAACAGAGTACACACTATAATGAAATAACAGAGACAGAGTACACACTATAATGAAATAACAGAGACAGAGTACACACTATAATGAAATAACACAGAGACAGAGTACACACTATAATGAAATAACAGAGTACACACTAATGAAATAACAGAAACAGAGTACACACTATAATGAAATAACAGAGACAGAGTACACACTATAATGAAATAACAGAGACAGAGTACACACTATAATGAAATAACAGAGTACACACTATAATGAAATAACAGAGAGTACACTATAATGAAATAACAGAGACAGAGTACACACTATAATGAAATAACAGAGAGACAGAGTACACACTATAATGAAATAACAGAGATAGAGTACACACTATAATGAAATAACAGAGGCAGAGTACACACTATAATGAAATAACAGAGTACACACTATAATGAAATAACAGAGACAGAGTACACACTATAATGAAATAACAGAGACAGAGTACACACTATAATGAAATAACAGAGAGTACACACTATAATGAAATAACAGAGTACATACTATAATGAAATAACAGAGAGTACACACTATAATGAAATAACAGAGTACACACTATAATGAAATAACAGAGACAGAGTACACACTATAATGAAATAACAGAGACAGAGTACACACTATAATGAAATAACAGAGACAGAGTACACACTATAATGAAATAACAGAGTACACACTATAATGAAATAACAGAGGCAGAGTACACACTATAATGAAATAACAGAGACAGAGTACACACTATAATGAAATAACAGAGACAGAGTACACACTATAATGAAATAACAGAGTACACACTATAATGAAATAACAGAGACAGAGTACACACTATAATGAAATAACAGAGACAGAGTACACACTATAATGAAATAACAGAGACAGAGTACACACTATAATGAAATAACAGAGTACACACTATAATGAAATAACAGAGACAGAGTACACACTATAATGAAATAACAGAGAGTACACACTATAATGAAATAACAGAGTACACACTATAATGAAATAACAGAGTACACACTATAATGAAATAACAGACAGAGAGCACACTATAATCAAATAACACAGAGGCAGAGTACACACTATAATGAAAACAAAAATAAAAAATAAACCCTGACCAACCCACCAACATCATCTGTCATAAGGTAGAGCATTAACCTCTTAACGCACATCGCAGCACATTTTGTCCTCGTTTGACTGCGTCCCGCTGTTTTAGTGTCTCTGAACCAATACAACGGTTTAAAGCTAAGATGGCCGCCGTTTGATGGAGATGAAAAGCCCTCACCTCCTGTGTCTTTGAGCGTGCAGACGTGGTAGAAATGAAAAGCCCTCACCTCCTCTGTGTCTTTGAGCGTGCAGACGTGGTAGAAATGAAAAGCCCTCACCTCCTCTGTGTCTTTGAGCGTGCAGACGTGGTAGAAATGAAAAGCCCTCACCTCCTGTGTCTTTGAGCGTGCAGACGTGGTAGAAATGAAAAGCCCTCACCTCCTGTGTCTTTGAGCGTGCAGACGTGGTAGAAATGAAAAGCCCTCACCTCCTGTGTCTTTGAGCGTGCAGACGTGGTAGAAATGAAAAGCCCTCACCTCCTCTGTGTCTTTGAGCGTGCAGACGTGGTAGAAATGAAAAGCCCTCACCTCCTCTGTGTCTTTGAGCGTGCAGACGTGGTAGAAATGAAAAGCCCTCACCTCCTGTGTCTTTGAGCGTGCAGACGTGGTAGAAATGAAAAGCCCTCACCTCCTGTGTCTTTGAGCGTGCAGACGTGGTAGAAATGAAAAGCCCTCACCTCCTCTGTGTCTTTGAGCGTGCAGACGTGGTAGAAATGAAAAGCCCTCACCTCCTGTGTCTTTGAGCGTGCAGACGTGGTAGAAATGAAAAGCCCTCACCTCCTGTGTCTTTGAGCGTGCAGACGTGGTAGAAATGAAAAGCCCTCACCTCCTCTGTCTTTGAGCGTGCAGACGTGGTAGAAATGAAAAGCCCTCACCTCCTGTGTCTTTGAGCGTGCAGACGTGGTAGAAATGAAAAGCCCTCACCTCCTCTGTGTCTTTGAGCGTGCAGACGTGGTAGAAATGAAAAGCCCTCACCTCCTCTGTGTCTTTGAGCGTGCAGACGTGGTAGAAATGAAAAGCCCTCACCTCCTGTGTCTTTGAGCGTGCAGACGTGGTAGAAATGAAAAGCCCTCACCTCCTCTGTGTCTTTGAGCGTGCAGACGTGGTAGAAATGAAAAGCCCTCACCTCCTGTGTCTTTGAGCGTGCAGACGTGGTAGAAATGAAAAGCCCTCACCTCCTGTGTCTTTGAGCGTGCAGACGTGGTAGAAATGAAAAGCCCTCACCTCCTCTGTCTTTGAGCGTGCAGACGTGGTAGAAATGAAAAGCCCTCACCTCCTCTGTGTCTTTGAGCGTGCAGACGTGGTAGAAATGAAAAGCCCTCACCTCCTGTGTCTTTGAGCGTGCAGACGTGGTAGAAATGAAAAGCCCTCACCTCCTCTGTCTTTGAGCGTGCAGACGTGGTAGAAATGAAAAGCCCTCATCTCCTCTGTGTCTTTGAGCGTGCAGACGTGGTAGAAATGAAAAGCCCTCACCTCCTCTGTGTCTTTGAGCGTGCAGACGTGGTAGAAATGAAAAGCCCTCACCTCCTCTGTGTCTTTGAGCGTGCAGACGTGGTAGAAATGAAAAGCCCTCACCTCCTGTGTCTTTGAGCGTGCAGACGTGGTAGAAATGAAAAGCCCTCACCTCCTCTGTGTCTTTGAGCGTGCAGACGTGGTAGAAATGAAAAGCCCTCACCTCCTCTGTGTCTTTGAGCGTGCAGACGTGGTAGAAATGAAAAGCCCTCACCTCCTCTGTGTCTTTGAGCGTGCAGACGTGGAGGTTATTCAATGACAACACGTGAAGCACAAATTCACTCATAATTATTATTAATTTACATTATATATATATATATATATATATATATATTTTTTTTTATTATTATTTTCTTTTATTAGAAATGTTTTCCTCTGTAAAAAAAATTCCAGTGAATTTTTTGTGACAGCTCTGAGCTCTCTGATCAGGCCTGTTCATCACATAACTGCAGTGATGGCGAGCTGTCAATCACTATAGTGCAACTTATAGTGCACGGGTTAATAGGCTATTTGAGTCATCTAAGCCCCGCCCGTGCATTATTGCTCACGCCACTCACGAACGGGGATTGAATGATTGACAGCCCTCAAAGTTCTGACACTCAAATCAGAGAAGAGCTCCGTGACTGTGAGATGTCATCAAGTTCTCCGGCTGTTTGATTGATTGAAAATTGTATTAACAGATTGCAGAATGGGTACAATACAGTACAGCTGTAACAACAGTCTGTTTGCTGTGGTGAATACGCATATGTTTGTCTCAAGGCTCTGTACCATTATTACTATCTAAAATGTAATAATTGTGGAATATTACTGTAATGAGCTGTATGTGTATGATCCAAGCGTCCTACGATCCTCATAGGAGCATAACAGGAAAAAGCATTCCATGTGAAGGTATTCTG
Organism: Notolepis coatsorum; assembly: GCF_963971535.1. NCBI lineage: Eukaryota > Metazoa > Chordata > Actinopteri > Aulopiformes > Paralepididae > Notolepis > Notolepis coatsorum. The sequence goes on along the minus strand of NC_140169.1, from coordinate 43,135,792 downwards.
TATTTTAACTAATAAAGAAACTTGAACTTGAACAACACAGTAGGCTAAATTAAACTTTGCGCCAACATTAGGGCCGCAGCGTGACTGTGATGTCATCACCAGTAATCTCCAGTAATCGGAGATAGTATAAGGAGTTTGGGGGAGGATTCGCGAAACATGCATTTACCTGTGGCCAGGGAGAACCGGGAGTTGCATTGAAACCTACCAAGATAGACCCCCACGACCAAGGTTATCGGACTACCAGGTCAGACGGGCCGACTTAGTCTCGCTCTGAGTGGGCTGGTTGGGGAAGACGAATGGAGACCTTTTTCATCAGAAAATATCGAAGGATGGATTTAATTTACAAGTGATCAGATGGGAGGGAGTCTATTTACGAGGGACAATGCTGAGTGATTTTTTTTTTTTAATATTTAGTAGCTGTGTGGGGCGCGGCGGGTCTGTGTTGATTATGAATTAATTGGCTGTATTTTACTGCGTGCGTTCACTGCGTTGGTATGCGTTCTGCCTTTCTGTGGGTAACGAGCGATTTATTTTGGTCCGCTGTGGCCTGGCCTCTGTGTGCGTGTGTGTGTGTGTGTGTCGTTCAGTTCTATATAGTGCCGAGTGATGTGCATCTGAGATTGATCTGGTGATGCGTTCTGTACAGGGACCGAAACTAGAGAGCGCCACCCGCCATTTGCGCTCAGTTTTTACGTTTGGATCCTCCCACTGAGACGTCTGAGCGCCGTGTGGCGGGCAATCAAATAGTCATGTGAAAACCGAAAATCATGATCCAATTCTTTAGCGGAGTTCTCACTCGCTGTCTCAGCACAGACATGAAGCGCGCACCGCGCACTGCTGCTGCTGCTACCCCCTCCCCACCTGTTTCTGTATGCCTGCATGTAAACAGAGGCTATTGCCTCCGAGTCACCGTGACGTTAGTTAGCACTGCTGCTGCTGCTCCTACCCCTGTATGCCTGCATGTAAACAGAGGCTATTGCCTCCGAGTCACCGTGACGTTAGTTAGCACTGCTGCTGCTGCTCCTACACCTGTATGCCTGCATGTAAACAGAGGCTATTGCCTCCGAGTCACCAAGATGTTAGTTAGCACTGCTGCTGCTGCTCCTACCCCTGTATGCCTGCATGTAAACAGAGGCTATTGCCTCCGAGTCACCGTGACGTTAGTCTAGTCAGTGTGGGACCTTCGTGAGATAACGTTAGCTACCGTTACAAAATGACCCAGTCAACTATTCACTTAGTTTAATACATGAGGCATTGTGTAACGTTATCCAGCCGGCTAGCTACTGATAGCTCCAGACATCAACAAATCCTCCAGCAATAGTCCAGTGCATAATACCTCCGTTGGCTAGGTAACTAGTCACTACGAAATGTTGCAGTAAACTAAATAGTTCACTGAGGCGTTGTCCCAACGCCATCCAGCAGTAGCTACAGATAGCTCCTGGCATCAATGTCCTACAACAACAACATGCGTATTCGAGTCCCTGGTTTACATCGCATGAGTGAGGGCTGCTGAATAGGGTCCAGCTGTAGCTCAGGAGAATCCTTTTGCATGCTGAATGTAGCGTTTAGGGTCCAGCTGCACCCCCGGAGAATCCTTGCTGGAGCTGGAGGCCACTCGAGTATACACACAGACAGTGGAGCTGTTTGCAGACAGCGAGGTGGCGATGTCTCGCAGATAACACAATCACAAGTATGATTATATAATATATATATTTTATTAAAAAAAAAAATTTTATATAAAATAATAATAAAAAAAAATGTTTATCAAAAAAAAGTTGGCAGGTAAGAAATATGCTTGGCGGGTAGATTCTTCCCATCTACCGCCACTGGCCGGTGAGTCAAAAAGTTAATTTCGCTCCCTGGTTCTGTACAACATCTCCTCTCGCTCTTCCTCTCTCCTCCCTCTCTCTCCTCCTCCTCCTCTCTCCTATAGCTATTGATGTGATGTGTGTAAGTGAGGCGTGTGTGTCAAGAGTTACTCCAAGGTATTTATTACTAGTGCCTGTTGTCTTTAACTGTAGTGTCTGTCTGCTGTCTTCATAACCACACTGTGTGTCTATACTTCTTTATTACATTTCTTTTATCTCTCCCGTCCTCCCTAATATTTTTAACTCACAGCCACCACTGCCACACACATTGGGGGATGTTTTAAAAATATAATTTAACATATAATATAATAATTTGTGCTTCACCAAAAGATTTGGTCAGCAGCCGCCACTGGCGTGCAGACGAGGTAGAAATGAAAAGCCCTCACCTCCTGTGTGTCTTTGAGCGTGCAGACGTGGTAGAAATGAAAAGCCCTCACCTCCTCTGTGTCTTTGAGCGTGCAGACGTGGTAGAAATGAAAAGCCCTCACCTCCTGTGTCTTTGAGCGTGCAGACGTGGTAGAAATGAAAAGCCCTCACCTCCTCTGTCTTTGAGCGTGCAGACGTGGTAGAAATGAAAAGCCCTCACCTCCTGTGTCTTTGAGCGTGCAGACGTGGTAGAAATGAAAAGCCCTCACCTCCTGTGTCTTTGAGCGTGCAGACGTGGTAGAAATGAAAAGCCCTCACCTCCTCTGTCTTTGAGCGTGCAGACGTGGTAGAAATGAAAAGCCCTCACCTCCTGTGTCTTTGAGCGTGCAGACGTGGTAGAAATGAAAAGCCCTCACCTCCTGTGTCTTTGAGCGTGCAGACGTGGTAGAAATGAAAAGCCCTCACCTCCTGTGTCTTTGAGTGTGCAGACGTGGTAGAAATGAAAAGCCCTCACCTCCTGTGTCTTTGAGCGTGCAGACGTGGTAGAAATGAAAAGCCCTCACCTCCTGTGTCTTTGAGCGTGCAGACGTGGTAGAAATGAAAAGCCCTCACCTCCTGTGTCTTTGAGCGTGCAGACGTGGTAGAAATGAAAAGCCCTCACCTCCTGTGTCTTTGCGCGTGCAGACGTGGTAGAAATGAAAAGCCCTCACCTCCTGTGTCTTTGAGCGTGCAGACGTGGTAGAAATGAAAAGCCCTCACCTCCTCTGTGTCTTTGAGCGTGCAGACGTGGTAGAAATGAAAAGCCCTCACCTCCTCTGTGTCTTTGAGCGTGCAGACGTGGTAGAAATGAAAAGCCCTCACCTCCTGTGTCTTTGAGCGTGCAGACGTGGTAGAAATGAAAAGCCCTCATCTCCTCTGTGTCTTTGAGCGTGCAGACGTGGTAGAAATGAAAAGCCCTCACCTCCTCTGTGTCTTTGAGCGTGCAGACGTGGTAGAAATGAAAAGCCCTCACCTCCTCTGTGTCTTTGAGCGTGCAGACGTGGTAGGGCATGGACACCAGCGTCTGGTCCCTGCGGTCTGCGATGTAGAGCCACCACCACTCGTGCTTCTCCTCCGGGAAGTAGGTGCTGTAGACGGGGTGGGTGACCTTGGACTTGGTCTCCAGTAGGGCGCGCTCTCGCCTCTGGATACTCTGCTGCAGCTCCTTCCACTCCTGCAGAAGAAGAGAGAGAGGAGGTGGAGGAGGAGAGGGTCATTAGGTTGGATGTAGATAGATTTTGTTTTTTTAAGGGGTGGGTGTGAGCATTCGTGCTTTTAGGGGGGGGGGTTGCTATTTCAGCATTTGTGGTACAATATCATCAAAATCCTTCTGAAGGAAAGAGCGAGGTTTGAGATAGGTCAGTTATACATATGTATAATTATTATTATTATTATTATTATTATGTATATTATTTGCACCATAACCCTAATAAAAAGGGACATTTCTTTAACTTTCTGAGCCCGTTATTTCCCCAGCCTGATGCGCACTACTAACTCTATTTCAGCACTCCGTTATTATTTTTTGTTGTGGAAGAAAGATCAGAATGTTTCCTTTCAAAAGAGACCAGACTCATGCATGTGCTATAAGTATAAAGTATATTTATATAAAAGTATATACTTTTTCCACCACTTGGCCACATCCTAAACATATATATATATATTCAGATTCTAATTACTTATTGCCTATATTTATTGTAACGTATAATATAACCGATAGGGCATACAGACCCTCATCTGTACCTTTGTTTACACCGTTTATTCTTCTCATATTTCTATATTCAGATCAAATTGCATTGCCAATATTTATGGCGTTCTACTATTACTCTGCCCATGCTGCTATGACGCCTGCACTTCCCCAAGGGGATCAATAAACAGGGTTCCCACAGACATTGCTAAATGAAATTCAAGGACTTTCAAGTAATTTCCCAAGCACTATTTTTCATTTTAAAAGGGCATTTAAAAAGATCCAATTCACTTTTAAATGCGTATTGGAATTTTTTGTATCCAATATTTATGGTTTAAAACCAATTTCTTGACAGTTACACTTTAGATTATAAAAAAAGCTATTTCTCGATTCAGAACAATTTTATCATGGATGAACAAAACTTCAATGCGAATGGTTGATTTGAATTGCAAGGACTTTTTAAGCACCTTGTTAAAAAATGGGCTGTTCATTCCAGGCCTTGGCATTTTTTTTTATCAAAAACTTCAAGGACCTTGTGCGAACCCTGAATAAAAGAATCTTATCTTTTTTTTATCCACTTTATCCCATTTTCTATTTTTCTCCCATCCCAATTTCGTATCATCCAATTCAACCCTCGCCGGCTGCAATGTGGACTAAGTCATACATAGCACAAGTCCCCTCCGATACTCGAGGTAACAGCAGTCGCATCTTTTCACCTGCGCGGCTCGATCTCTCAGCGTCGGGGGTCTGCGCTTTGGAGGGGCGCCGCCCCCATCGCTTCCTGATTCTACTGCGCAGGCGCACCAACCGACCTGTAGGAGTCGCTGTCCACAACGCCCGATCCCCACCCATCAGTTTCCCACCCCCTAATACTGCCAATGTGTATTAGTACGGACGACCAGCCAAACTGAAAGCAATGTGGAGCGCTGGGCTCGAACAGGCGAACCCAGCGTCTCCAGCATTCGTGGTGAGCGCTTTAAAGAATATCTTATCTCAAGTCTTGTCCAACTCTGGAGAAGATAGTAAGCGTATTTCCCACAATGTTGGCATCCTTTAAAACACACACACCTCCTCGTCGTCCCCGGCGCTCTCGTCCACCTCGGTGTCGCTCTGCTTGTCGCTCTCCTCGTCCCTCTCGCTGGGAGAGTCCTTGTTGGCCTCGCCCCCCTCGTCTGACTCGCTGCCCTTGTCGGACCCTTCCTCCTCCTCCTCCTTGGCCGGCGCTGCCACCAGCTCCTGGAACACAAGCGTCATGACGTGAACTACTGCTGGGGCCGGGGGCCGTTACATCCATATTCATCACGTCTCGCCCATCAGTGTTATATTGTGTTTTTAACCCTTTCACTGCCACACGACAGCCGGTTAACCCTTTCACTGTGACAATACAGAAGGTTAGCCCTTTACTATCACACAACCGACGGCGATGCTCCATCATTAGCATCATTAGCTCCGCATTTGCGGCGCTAATGATGGAGCATCGCCGTCATTTGTGTGATGGTAAAGGGCTAACCTTACTACCAGTGAAAGGGTTAGGGTTCCCAGACATTGATCAAATTGCATTGCCAATATTTATGGCGTTTTACTATTACTCTGCCCATGCTGCTATGACGCCTGCACTTCCCCAAGGGGATCAATAAACAGGGTTCCCACAGACATTGCAAAATGAAATTCAAGGACTTTCAAGTACTTTCCCAAGCACTTTTTTTTAAAGGGCTTTGAAAAAAAAATCTGGTCCAATATTTATGGCTTAAAACCAATTTCTGACAATTAGTTATACTTTAGATTAAATTTTTTTTTCTTGATTCAAAACAATTTTTATCATGGATGAACAAAACTTTCAATGCAAATGGTTGTTTGAGGACTTTCTAATCACCTTGTTAAAAAATGGGCTGTTTTCAAGGAATTCCAGGCCTTGACTTATTTATTTTTTAATCAAGCACTCCAAGGACCTTGTGCAAACCCTGTTAATGTAATCATGTTTGTCTAAATGAAAATGTTCATTGAATATCTGACACTTTATCACCCTTCCATCACCATATCAAATCAATGTTATACAACGGCATGCAAATTTCTCGATTCTGATTGGCTGAAAGTCAATTTACACGTATGTATCCGTCATAATTCCACGCTCTTGGTCCCAGGACCCGCCCACAACCGAATCACTACTCCGCGTGCGAGTTTAAAAAAACCAAGACAGCGGACAATAATCTTTACAAATGGATATGTTGATAGCGTCATAACGACTAAATAAAAACCGATTCTGTCACGGCGAATGTCTTAGTCTCTTACACAATGTTGGATTAGGTAATCTATGGGTCATGAGTCATTGTGGAACAAAATAAAAATCGCGCGGATTGATTGATTGATTGCAATTTTTTTTTAATTTTTTTTGTATTCCCCTTTCTTGTCCCCGACTGCAGAGCTCACTCTCTCACTGTCTGGCACACTCACTCGGTCGCATACACACCCACACACACTCCTGTCTGCAACGGCAGAGGAGAGTCAGACTGAGAGACATAGAAGCAGCTGGGTGCTGCGCTGTTTTAAGTGAGGGTGGACTGAAAGGATATGTTGATAGCGTCATAACGACTAAATAAAAACCGATTCTGTCATGGCGAATGTCTTAGTTGCCTAAACAATGTTGGATTGATGGGTCATGAGTCATTGTGGAACAAAATAAAAATCGCGCAAATTCTTAGAAGCATCTAAGAATGAAGTTCTATAGAAAGTAGGTTAAAAACTAAAGAAAAGTTGGATGTGTTACTGTATTTGTAAATCTGGTAAGTCATAAAGTCTTTCTCTGGTCTGCATCCCCTTAACAATTGTGTGTATTGAGCCGTACTGTATTGTACCCATTCTGCATCTGGTAATACAATTTTCAATCAATCAATCAATCAATCATTCCAATAACACACAGTTGGATGTGTTAGTTTGTTGGATGTCTAGGTGAAAGACAGTTGGATGTGTTAGTTCGTTGGATGTCTTAGTTGAGAACAGTTGGATGCACTTCCGAGCTGCTTCCACATGGAGGCAACTTCTCTTTTTTGTTGTTGTGGGAACTACTTTTTGTGGCGGATGGTTTTTTCAATAAATCTTCGATTAATGTGTGTTTATTGTATAGCAATAAGGTTGGATGAATGTGGCAGTTGTATAAAAGCATTACACCACTTGTAGTCGTGATTTGTGAAAAATAAACCATGCCTAGGGGGGTTTATTTTTCACAAACCACTCCTGTGCGTGATGTAATGCTTAATTATACAACAGCATGCACATTTCTCGATTCCGATTGGCTGAAACAGTCAAGTTACACGTGGGTATTTGTAATAACCCCACGCTCTTGGTCCCAGGACCCGCCCACAACCGCATTACTATCAATGCGCCATGCGAGTTTTTAGAAGTGAAAGCAAGATGGTGTAAACGTTACAAAAGGATATGGTGATAGGGTCATAAAGACTAAATGAAAAACGATTCCGTCATGGCGAATGTGTTAGTTTCTTAAACAATGTTGGATGATGTAATTGATGGGTCATGAGTCATTGTGGAACAAAATAAAAATCGCGCGGATTGATTGCAAAAGAAAATTAAAAATTTCTTTTTACCCACTTTCTATAGAAGCAGCTGGGAGGTGCGCTATTTTAAGTGAGCATGGATTATTGAATTGATTGATAATATATTACTGTCCGCCTTGTTTCCAACTGGTTAAGTTTAGGCACTCTTTCGAAGTCGCTCTCTTTCGAAGTTGGTTAAGGTTAGAGTTTGTCTTTAGAGCAGGGCGATAGACCACCAGCCCTGATTCCAAACTCTAACCTTAACAAACTTCGAAAGAGAGCGACTAAACTTAACCAGTTGGAAACATGGCAGACTATTTTGTTTTACCTACTTTCTATAGAAGCATCTAAGAATGAAGTTCTATAGAAAGTAGGTTCAAAACAAAAGTTGGATGTGTTAGTTTGCTGGATGTCTAGTTGAAAGACAGTTGGATGTGTTAGTTTGTTGGATGTCTTAGTTGAAAGACAGTTGGATGTGTTAGTTTGTTGGATGTCTTAGTTGAGAGACAGTGAGAACAGTTGGATGCACTTCCGAGCTGCTTCCACATGGAGGCAACTTTTTTATTTTTTTGGGAACTACTTTTTCTGTGGATGGTTTTTTCAATAAATCTTCAATTAATGTGTTTATTGTATAGCAATAAGGTTGGATGAATGCGCCAGTTGTATAAAAGCCATTACACCACGTGCAGTCGTGGGTTATGAGAATTAGACCATGCCTAGGGGGGTCTAATTCTCACAACCCACTCCTGCGCGTGATGTAATGCTTTAATATACATTAAATGATATATGGACCAATGGATAGGAAAAATATTGGGTTATACAACCGAAGTTAAAGAAACACGCCAACATTATGGAAAATTTAAGCACATTTCCCATAATGTTGGTCGTGTTCCTTTAATGCATCCGTAAGAACCACATGTGGAAATCAAGATTTGCTGAACTGGGATTGGGTGCTTACGTTTCCTGCCACATTGCCATTGGCCTGTTTGGCCTTGGTGGTGGGTGCAGGGACAGGCTTTTTCTTGGTTAGTTTCTTCTTCTTGGACTTGGCTGTCTTCTTGGCCCCTTTACTCTTATTCTGCCACACTTTGGTTTTGGTTTTATTATTCTCTCCTTGCTGCTGCACACACAAACACACATTTGTCTCGTCATCAGAGGTGGCAACTCAATTGACCTATCTCAAGCCTATCTTTTCTTGATAAAAATTGTGATTGGAGGATCAAGAAAGGAAGGCAGGTTTGAGATAGGCCAATTGAAAATGAGGCCAATTGAAAATGAGACCTTGGTGTTAAAAAGGGCTTTGTTGGGTAAACTAAAGGTTACAATAATAATAATTATAATATAATATAACAGATTCATACATGTATTAATTAATGAACTAACAAACAACATTGCAAGGTTGGACAAACATATTCAACCAATGGGCCCATTTCAAGATACTGTTGCTATGTAAACAGAATGTCAGGCAGAGCAGGGTAACAGGGTTAACCTAGAACCATAAGAAGAGGATGGGTCAGTGTCATCATAGAAACACTTCCTGTTACCACTGGGAGACACACCTCATTGTATTAACCCTTTCACTACCACTACCAAAATGGTTAACCCTTTCACTGCAACAATACAGAATGTTAACCCTTTCACTGTCACACGGCAACGGGTTAACCCTTTCACAACCACACTACAGAAGGTTAACCCTTTCACTACCACACTACCAAATGGTTAACCCTTTCACTGCGACAATACAGAATGTTAACCCTTTCACTGTCCCACGACAACGGGTTAACCCTTTCACAACCACACTACAGAAGGTTAACCCTTTCACTACCACACTACAGACGGTTAACCATCTGTAGTGTGGGAGTGAAAGTTTAACCTGCTGTAGTGTGGTAGTGAAAGGTTAACCTGCTTTATTACATGGCGTTTTAACATTCGCCTGTCAAGTTAGACCGCGCTCTCAAGATACGACACTGGGTGCTGAAATCCCATTAAGTATTATATAAAAGAAGCAGTGAAGCCAGACCAGCACTCTCAGGTTCAAAATTTAATGGCAGCCTGAAACAAACATGTTTCGGAAATATGTATTCCTTCTTCAGTGTTATAGCTTGCAAGCTATAACACTGAAGAAGGAATACATATTTCCGAAACATGTTTGTTTCAGGCTGCCATTAAATTTTGAACCTGAGAGTGCTGTTTTAACATTCGCCGAAATGCTCGATTGTGATTGGTCAATAGCCCCCGACAGCGGTGAATTCTTTTTCGATAACTGACCGCTGCCATGGGCAACGTGCAATAATCACCGGTGATTATTGCTTTTTCACAGCTGGAGCAATCAAGCCCACTGACACACACTGCATCAGTGCAATCAGACACACCTGCCGGCTGCCGGCGATAATAATAATAATAATAACTTTATTTGGACTGACAGAGCCACAGAACAACTGCGTCTGCATTTGATCTCATCTTGTCGATGGTGTAAAATGAATTAGGTATATTGTTAGTAAGTTAGCCATGTAATAAGCGGGATAATGTATAGCTATACTCGGTCATTGTCGCAAAATAATTTACCTTCACTACGTTTAAAACACCTCTGCGAGGCGCCTCGGTATTCTAAACTCTGTGTCGGTCAATTATTTTGCGACAATGACCTCGTAGCTATACATTATCCCTTACGTAGTGCGGTAGTGAAAGGTTAACCTTCTGTAGTGTGGTGGTGAAAGGTTAACCTGCTGTAGTGTGGTGGTGAAAGGTTAACCTTCTGTAGTGTGGTGGTGAAAGGTTAACCTTCTGTAGTGTGGTGGTGAAAGGTTAACCTTCTGTAGTGTGGTGGTAAAAGGTTAACCTTCTGTAGTGTGGTAGTGAAGTAGCATCATCTCCCTGCACTGAATAGACTTCCATAAGAATGTCGGGGCTGTGACCCATCCTATAGTCCAGGGTTAGCTGAACAAAATTAATGGGGATTTGTAATTTTTAGCTATTGGAAAAACTTTGTAACGACTATGTTAGATATAACAATTATCAATCAAGTATCAAAATCACTGTGAGTGAAAATATTCTCTCATATATATATATTTTGATCCACTTTTTTCTCCTCTTTCAATTTTTCTCCCATCCCAATTTCGCTGTGCCAATTCTCCCCTCCCCTGTCTTGAACGTTGCTCGCATATGCCCCCCACTGGCCGGTTGTAGAGAGGATACAAGCCTTGCATCACGTGTCCCCTCCGATACACGAGGAGGCAGCCTGTCACATCTTTTCACCTGCCAGTGCAGACTCTCATTTGGCGAGGAGTAACGTGTGGGAGGCTCACACTACCCCCGCCATTTCCTGTCTCTGCTGTGCAGGCGTCACCCAATCGACCTGTAGGAGTCGCTGTCCACAAGTCCAGATTACTACCCATCGACTTCCACCCGCTAACTCTGCCAATTGAGTTAGTATGACGGCCGGCCCAAGCCGGAGGCAACGCCGACAGCCAAAGTTGAACCCGGTGTCTCTTGCGTTGGTGACAAGAGCAATGTCCGCTGCGCCCCCCACATCTCATATATATAATTTGGTAATATACGGAAAAAAATAAGGTAATTTCAATACATCTCTCCTTCTTTCCATGAGAGCAAGTGGCATTAACCCCCTGTTCACATAGCAGCAGGATAGTAAAATTAAACTGAAACCATAGACAGGAAACCCTTCATGACCGCTGAGCTTGAAGAACAAAAGTGGGGGGAAAAATACTATTACCGGATTTTTCCACTCTTGATGTTCTGAATCTACATTTGGTCTAACATGTGGTATCTCTGTTAAAAGGTGAGATGTGTAATGAGATGCTACATACTACTACTGCTCCATCCTCTGTGGTCGTGCTGGTGGTCTCTTCTCCTGGAGGACAAGGTGTCCCCTCCTGCTCCTTTTCAAACACCTCCTACACACACACACACACACCATAGTGTCATAGGGAGGTGTAGTGGTTACTTCCTGGTCTATAGGGAGGTGTAGTGGTTACTCCCTGGTCTATAGGGAGGTGTAGTGGTTACTTCCTGGTCTATAGGGAGGTGTAGTGGTTACTTCCTGGTCTATAGGGAGGTGTAGTCATAGATATATATAGAACACTAGATAGCTTGCCCGCGCTGCCGGCCAATGGAGAGCGACGTCACTGAACCGCCGCCATCTTGTGAGGGTCAGCCTTGAGTGAGAGTGAGTGAGCTGCACAGACAAAAATACTCATAACTCGCTGAAATATTGACGGATTTACAAACAGTTTGGTTTATTGCAAGCATTATTAACGTGGCTATGATTCAAGCGGTTTGTAAAAAAAAAACATCTTTAAAATGTTTTTTTTTATAAGTATGCAGTATCATAACTACATCTTTGATGTTTATAGCAAACCAACCCGTTTGTAAATCCGTCAATATTTCAGCGAGTTATGAGTATTTTTGTCTGTGCAGCTCACTCACTCTCACTCAAGGCTGACCCTCACAAGATGGCGGCGGTTCAGTGACGCTGGTGACTCCGCCTTAAGCTATCTAGTGTTCTATAGATATCTATGGGTGTAGTGGTTACATCATTGTTGTTTCCGGCCGGTCCACCCCTCTTGAAATTGCAATGTATTTCCAACGGACACATTTCTAAATCGTCTCGTTTAAAACAAATAAAGCATTAACATTGGCACGGTGTACCTTTCTGTGTGTATTTATCCACAATCTATAGCTCAACATGAAACAATTCGCAATTAAATCATAAAAAAGTAGCAAAATAACAACGTTTATGTTTTCGTTCACTGAGGAACTACACAATGGTCGTGACGTGTATTAGGCGACAGCACTGAACGACAGGCGTTCTACTGGTAAGTGTAGTTATTTTTTAACGACAAATTAAACAACCCTATAACTAACTTTATTTCAACCAAAAATGCTTAAACAATAATGTTAGTGATAGAAGGTAATTTTAAGTAGAAAAAGGGTAACCACTGCGCTCAGACAGGTGCGTAGTCAAACATTAATTAAGTTAAAAAAAAAATGGAGTAGGGACCGCACTTGAGGAAAATCGGTTTTTATTTGTATGCACAAGTTGTATAACGCACAAAACGCTTTCAGCCATCCGGCCTTCAGTGATAGAAGGGAACTCATTTTGTGCAAAAATGGAAAGCTTGCCAATGTTCATGAGCAGGGCTTGACATTAACTTTTTGGCTCAGTAGCCAGTGACTTTGGCTAGTGGTTTTCCAAAGTCACTAGCCACTCTCATTTTCACCAGCCAAAAATCCCCACACACGCCGATCATAACCCAACAATGGTAATAATGTGATTATAGATAGATAGATAGATAGATAGATAGATAGATAGATAGATAGATAGATAGATAGATAGATAGATAGATACTTTATTAATCCCCTTGGGGAAATTCAGGTATCCAGTAACAGCTCAGGCAGTTAACAGGCGGGTTGGCGGGTGCTAATGTCAAGCCCTGTTCATGAGGCATAATTATTCGTTTATTACAATAGCCGATAATACATTTTCCCAATGATGAATCCCTATACGGGTGGACCGCGCGGGAAACTAAAGTGACGTCAGACTACACCTCCCTATAGTGCTAGAAGTAGTCACAGACAACCTCTAGTGATCATTTGTGGGAGAATTTGTAAAAGCGTAACTACTTTTTTTATAACATACATTTTAATCAGAAAGGTCTTTGTAGTGCGATACAATTTTAATTTACATACACATTAATATTCCAGATAGTAGCAGTTACCCTGGTTAAGGTCTTATAACACATTTATATTCATTTTAATCAGATCGTGAATACATGACTAAGCAGAATATTTCGATTTTAGATTTAGATTCAAATGTATTGTCATCATACAGCACAAGTACATTACAACAAAAAGATGCTGAGTCAGTGTCTGGAGTATTAATGCTGAGTCAGTGTCACATGGAATGTGATGATCACTCCTTACCAACATCCTTTTCCTGGTTAAGGTGACTGTTACGGTGACGATGGAGCCGGCGGTGATGTTATTGCTGTCTTCGTCATCGAGGACTGGAGGCGCGAGGAGACAAGAGAGACGGGGAGACGGACGGACGTAGAGGGAGAGAAGGACAGAGAGAGACAAAGAGACACAGAGAGAGGAAGACAGAGACACAGAAGAAGAAGAAGTAGACAGGATGACAGGGAGAGGAAGCCACTTGTAAATAGTCAGCCGGTGTAAGAAGTGATTCATGAGAAATGGGTTCAATGTGAGGCTTTCACTGCCAGGCTCAGCTCTGTGTGCAGAGTTAGATGAATTTAAAGCAGTGGAGAGAGCAGTGAGCAGGTACCTTCACATTCTATATCATCACAAGTAGGGATGTCCGATATTGGCATTAAAATGTGATATCGGAAAATATCGGTATCGGTTAAAAAAAAATATATATATAAAATAACCTTTATTTACCCAGGCAGGCAAGTAAGAACAAATTCTGATTTTATTTATTGTCAAAAGTATGCATAATGTTATGTTAATTGCACAACAAGACATATGTAATGTTAATTACCTGAAATTATTTCCGTTTTTGGGGGGGGGGGGGGGGAACCCTGCATATATCGGTATCGGAAATTAAGAGTTGGACAATATCGGTATATCGGTATCGGAAATTAAGAGTTGGACAATATCGGTATAGGTAAAAAAGCCAATATCAAGCATCCCTAATCACAAGTGATTCTGTAAGTCTCGTGTTCCACATTATAATGGGTTGCAGTTTAGTTTTTGGAAAACAGTTGAATCATAAAGGCATGCATACTACTAAAGCAGCAGTTCTCAAACTACGGGTTGCGACCCAAAGTGGGGGCTAAATATGCCTCGTTTTATAAATGTGTATTGATAGTTCAACAATGTGTGCTTTTATTTTGATATTCCTTAATCCCACGTTGAAATTACGCGATTAACACATTCTGCGCCATGCAGTATGCCCATTTTATACCACTCTCTGCCAGTGCTGTAACCCTATGGAGTGGCTCACCTTCTTTGCAGGGCTATAACTTTTTAAATATTATAGCTATATCGACATTACTATAGCCCATTCAACATCGGGTATCTATCGTTCCGGATGTGGGATGTTATATTTTTCCATTCATACATTATCGTGTGATACCCCAGTAATAGTAGCCTATGCCTGTGGCAATGGCTAATGGGGATCCGAATAAACTAAACTAAACGTGTTAGTACCTTCGAGAATATAAGTATGTTTCTAGAGTGTATAGCAGTAATTCCTAGAACACGCGTTATAGGCCCTGACGCATATTACACATAATCGATTCGTTCCTATACACGCTATATTAAAAATTTCAAATGCATATGATCGCTATACATTATGCTCAATCATGCGTGAAGGAAGGAGGGGGGGGGGGGTCGTTTATGATTCCTTGATTGTCACTAACAGCTTTCTTTAGTACGAAATAATGTTAGATTCCTCTTACCTGTGGCCGATGCGTCTGGTGAAAAAAGTCCTGCTAGATCCATTTTCCGTTTGTATTACGCAATAAACGCCGAAAGCATATTGATTCTTGCGTCTCGAAAGCGATCCCATGCACTCGAGTGTGTATCTTGATCCATGTTACAACATCTCTCTGGCGGAGCTTTTTCCCCGATGCACAGAGCGCCACTTCCGCTTTAGAGTGGAGTGTAACTCGCCCGAAATCCACCAGGCGGCGGTATTGAGGCTTTGAAATATCAGACAGGGTCCAACTGGCTCCCGGAGCCTTCCTGGATGAATTATGAATGCCAATAGCGAATAAAGGAAATAACGATCATAAAAACGAGTTTACTCGTTGTTGGCGCTATTCGATTGGCGGGCAATAACGAGTAAACTCGTTTTTTGCGCAAGATGTGTTAAGTGTGGGGTCGCCAAAAAAATTCCTAAATTAAATGGGGTCGTGGTATAAAAAATTTGAGAACCCCTGTTCTAAAGGCATTGCATACAGTGCATACAATGGCTCTGTGTGTGGTGGGTTGATATGTTGCAGGCTGGTCAAGTCCAAAACTGGATATGTATGTGTGTGTGTGTGTGTTGCAGGACTGACCCTGCAGCTTGGTATCCATGGTGACGTGGGGGAAGCTGCCCAGGACGGCCAGCACCTCATCGTACTTCTCCTCTCCCAGGAAGCGCAGCATGCTCCGTCTGTCAGAGTCCTTCAGACTCACCAGGTCCTGCAGGCTCCGCACCTTATACTGGAGGAAGGGAGGAAGAGGGGGGGGGGGGGGGGGGGAGAGGGGGGGGGAGAGAGGGGGGAGAGAGAGAGAGAGGGGGGAGAGGAGAGAGGGGGAGAGAGAGGGGAGGTACAGTATGTAGCATTGGATCAATAAAAGCGATCGATTTTTGGAATGGCGATCAGGAATTGGAATGATCTTTTTGGAGAACATCTGATCCGAGGTAAGGAATCTATTTTACAAGTCTTGGGATAATCAGAGTTGTATTCGCTGAGATCTCAGCGTTCGCCCTATGTGTGTGTGTGTGTGTGTGTGTGTGTGTGTGTGTGTGTGTGCGCGAGATCACTTTGAGGAAATCAGAGAATCGATTTCTCAGATCGCCTATATAGCGTGCATACGTACACATACTATCGATAATCTAGCGTTTATTTGAAAACTATTCATAAATAGGCCGAAAAATGAGTTTGTGTATTCTAGAATATTCCAGAAAACGTCTTTAATCATGGAATATTTATATTTTCCTTGAAAACGAGGGCTTTTCAAAATGCTATAAAACGAAAATGAACCGATAAAAAAACAATCCGCTTCGACAATGTTGACTGGAAAACGTGTCATTGATAAGCGACGGGCAGATTAGACACATAGCCATAATTTAAAACATAGATTAGGCGTTATTAACGCTAACATTGAAGTGGATGGTGGGCATTCAAGCGGTAAATCAAGATTAAAGGGGAACTCCAACATTTTGGGAAATTAGCTTATTTAACATCTTCCCTGGAGTTAGACAAGAAGATACATACCTTTTTTGTCTCTGTGCGTGCATTTTAGCTTTGGGAATAGATGCTCCGTTAGCATAGCTTAGCTTCATCACTGGAAGTGAGGCAGGACAGTAGCCTTACAGTGCCTTACAGTGTATTGCAAGGTCTGACATTGACCAAACTTGATATGCATGACCTTGGTGGGCTCTAGGTCAACTCCTGAAAAAGGGGGTCAATGTCAGACCTTGCAATCAAAAGTTAGGGGCGCACTGAAATTATGGCAAGGGTTATTAGCCCCCTAACTTTTGATTGCAAAGTCTGACATTGACCCCCTTTTCAGGAGTTGACCTAGAGCCCACCAAGGTCATGCATATCAAGATTGGTCAATGTCAGACCTTGCAATACACTGTAAGGCACTGTAAGGCTCTAACCCTCCCCCACTTCCAGTGATGAAGCTAAGCTATGCTAACGGAGCGTCTATTCCCAAAGCTAAAATGCACGCACAGAGACAAAAAAGGTATGTATCTTCTTGTCTAACTCCAGGGAAGATGTTAAATAAGCTAATTTCCCAAAATGTTGGAGTTCCCCTTTAAGCTTGGGCTCCGAAAGTGTTAACAAAGAGAGGCAGAGTTGATTTGGCAAAAAAAAAAAAAAAAAATTTATTTTCATATTCGAATCCCATGCCCATCGAACGAAGCTTCTAAGTATTTAAGACAGCCCTACTACAGACGGTTAACTGTCTGTAGTGTGGTAGTGAAAGGGGTTAACCTTCTGTATTGTGGTAGTGAAAAGGGGTTAACCATTTGGTAGCGTGGTGGTAGTGAAAGGGTTAAGAATAAAAAGTGTAAATACATTCCGACTACCTCCCTACTTTGCTTTAAATTTCAAGGAGAAAGAAAGAAGACAAATTTCTCAGTTCAAGATGCTTGAGAACTCAAGAATCACAACACAAAATAATGAATATATAGCGGCGATATATAACTTAAGTCATTCTCTCTTATTTCAGAGGCCAAAAAAAGAGTCCAAGCAGCAGCTATTATTTTCACTTCAGTATAAAATGAAGACTGTACAGCTGGGCTACATCAGTGAAGGTCAGTCGACTCGTCGGACTGAAGAGTTGCTCCTCCGAGTTCTCAGAAATTCCTTCACGTCTCTGTGTCATTGTTCTCCTGGAGACAACTGAAGGCTGTGGACGGCTTCCATTTCAGTCTCGTTTGAAAAAAAATAAAAAAATAAAAATCACAGAACAACTTGTCGGCAGCTGAAAGAAGTGCCTCGTGAAATTAGTTCTTGTATTTGGCTGAAGAACGCGGCTAATGCGATATAGGAGGCACAAGCGATGTGCGAGGAAATGCCCTTCAGAGTAATTACATATAATGCAGATGCATTTTCCTTTCGACATGATGATAAATGAATCCTCATCCTATTCTGTGTGGAAATGGTAGGTCTACCTTGGTGTCTCTTCTAGGCTTGGGCGGTATGACGGTTTGACGGTTTAACGGTATACCAGGATATTTCGAAATCCAGCCAGTATGATTCTCAATACCGTGACGTCACAGACTGTGCGCCAAATCTGTAGTGCACAGCATGCGCCAGCAGAGGGCAGGGCAGTCTGTCTTTCCCTCTCTCAGTCAGAGCTCAGCAGAGCAGATGACGCAACGTGCGTGTTCCTTTGAAATGGATGCATGAGTGGACTCGGGACACGTTGTTTTGGTACGGGTAAGTTATGTTATGGTTAAGCGATTGGAAGATGAACGTATGAGATATGAATGCTGGTAGTGTATGTTTGGTAAAGCGTTCCAGTTCGACTGTGTGTGTGCGTATTGGCTTCGGGATTCACTACATTGGTTTAACGGCTTAAGCTGGGTTTTGATTATCACTTAATCAATGCAGAATAAATTTTGTGCGTCTGTATGTGTAGTTGTGTACTACTGTCCTGAGTTTGTGAGTCATATTGGTCTAATTTCAGCCTCCGTTATACGTTATTTGTTCCGTATGACACGGGTCACTAAGGAATTTAGGTTTGAGGTTGAAGAAAGTGCACTTTTAGGTTGAAAGAACGGCCCTAATGTCAACGTGTTTCAATATAAGCGTTATGTATGGTGATAACGAGTATATTGTTAACTTAGCTCCGCTCCCCCCCCCCCCGATGAAAATGAAAGTCATACCGTCATAATACCCATACCGGGGTATTATGTCAGCAAGGTATGACGGTATGAAAATAATGATACCGCCCAAGCCTAGTCTCTTCCGGTTCTCAATGATGCAGTCTTGCAGTCTTATCAACTCAGTTGTGGTTGTTACCTCTTTACAGGTGGGCAGAAAAGTGTGATTATTTTTTTTTTTACTTGAACTTGAGGACTGCATAGTTTTTTTTGCAAAGCTTAGCTTTATACTTATAGGACATGCATGAGCCAGGTCTCTTTTGAAAGATAACATTCTGAAGTTACTAATACAAAAAAGGAAAATCACTTATGAAATAGAGTAACAGAGGTCTGAACTTGAACTAGTGTACTCACATTTTTCTTTAGTGGTTGCAAGATTCCATATTCCAATATATATATATACCGGTATATAATATAAAATGTTATAAAAATCCGTTCCAAAATGAGTCTTTGAGAGACGTTTTAGTAAAACTGATGCCAAAAAAAAAAGCTTTCCAAAATCCATTTCCTCATCCACCACCGTGCGTTCTGAGGTCTGATTCACTTCCCGGTTTCGCCCGTCAACTTTCACCTAGTTCCTATATTCACACCCCCCCCCCCCCACGTGGGGTATGGTTGGAAGTGTACACTTGTTGGCTACAACGCTGACCAATAATTTTTGCCATCAGCTGTGATTGCTCAGTTCTGGAGCATATACAGTCCGGGGTGGTCATGATGCGCTGCACGTAAAAAGACGCTCGCCTGACATATCGTCATGTAACTCGAGAACCGAGGCACGGATTTGGTCGGCGTTCGAACGGCAACAAATAGATCTTTCGAACGGTATATTATATGTTCGGCAAAAATTGCAGGCCGAGCCGATAGACGCTCGCAAAGTGCCATGACTTGCGTGCATGGGCATGAGGGCCCGATTTCGGGACCCCACCTGTTAAGAGGTTTTAAGCAGAGTAATACACCTGGTTGAAAGCAGCACATTTATAATCACAGCAGGGCTACTAATGACGTAATTATAAAGATTGGCCCCGGAGGGTGGAGCCCAGAAAAAGCCTGCGAAAGAAGAAGGTGGGGCCGAAGAGCCACAAAGAACAGGGATTAGTTGGGATTCACGTTGAAAATGTTGAGTGTGGGGCGGCTAGGTGGTGTAGTGGGCAAGGCGCTCGCCACCAATGCAGGAGACGCTGGGTTCGAGCCCAGCTCTCCGCATTGCTATCAGCTTGGCTGGTCGTTCATAGTACAATTGGCAGTGTTAGGGGTGGGAAAGCTGATGGGTGGGGATCGGACGTTGTGGACAGCGACTCCTACAGGTCGGTTGGTGCGCCTGCACAGCAGAATCAGGAAGCGACGGGGGCGGCGTGTCCCTCCCACGCAGACCCCCGCCGCTGAGAGATCGCGCTGTGCAGGTGAAAAGATGCGACGGCTGCTTCCTCGAGTACCGGAGGGGACACGTGATGTAAGGCTTCGTCCACATTGCAGCCGGCTTGTGGGAGGCATGGCCTAACAGCGTTCGAGACAGGGGAGGGTAGAATTGGACGATACAAAATTGGGATGGGAGAAAAATAGAAAATGGGAGAAAAAAGTAGATCAAAAAAGAAAACGTTGAGTGTGATTGGCTAACTTTGTCTGGGATTCCTAAATCATCCAGAGATCTACTCAGAGGCCCCCTGAAATCGACCGATGGTTGCTCACCTCTGCTCTAGTCCATGCTACCTCTACATTTACATTTAGTCATTTAGCTGACGCTTTTATCCAAAGCGACTTACAAGTTCTGTACGACAAGTCATCAGGAAGGGTACAACTCTATCAGCTGAGTAACAATGTTCATCAAAGTGTTGCGTGGTACAGTGTAGGTTAGTTTATAAGGACAAGTGCATGACAGTACGGTTAGTTTTTTTTTTTTTTTTTACCTCTAGGCCTCGCTACCTCTAGTCTAGGCCATGCTACCTCTAGTCTAGGCCATGCTAACTCTAGTCTAGCCCATGCTATCTCAAGGCCATGCTACCTCTATTCTAGGCCATGCTACCTCTAGTCTAGCCCATGCTATCTCAAGGCCATGCTACCTCTATTCTAGGCCATGCTACCTCTAGTCTAGCCCATGCTATCTCAAGGCCATGCTACCTCTAGTCTAGGCCATGCTACCTCTAGTCTAGACCATGCTACCTCTAGTCTAGACCATGCTACCTCTAGTCTAGACCATGCTACCTCTAGTCTAGCCCATGCTACCTCTAGTCTAAGCCATGCTACCTCTAGTCTAGGCCATGCTACCTCTAGTCTAGACCATGCTACCTCTAGTCTAGACCATGCTACCTCTAGTCTAGGCCATGCTACCTCTAGTCTAGACCATGCTACCTCTAGTCAAGGCCATGCTACCTCTAGTCTAGGCCATGCTACCTCTAGTCTAGCCCATGCTACCTCTAGTCTAGCCCATGCTACCTCTAGTCTAGCCCATGCTACCTGTAGTCTAGGCCATGCTACCTCTAGTCTAGACCATGCTACCTCTAGTCTAGACCATGCTACCTCTATTCTAGGCCATGCTACCTCTAGTCTAGGCCATGCTAACTCTAGGCCATGCTATCTCAAGGCCATGCTACCTCTAGTCTATGCCATGCTATCTCAAGGCCATGCTAACTCTAGTCTAGGCCATGCTATCTCAAGGCCATGCTAACTCTAGTCTAACCCATGCTAACTCTAGTCTAGCCCATGCTATCTCAAGGCCATGCTAACTCTAGTCTAGGCCATGCTATCTCAAGGCCATGCTAACTCTAGTCTAACCCATGCTAACTCTAGTCTAGACCATGCTATCTCAAGGCCATGCTAACTCTAGTCTAGACCATGCTATCTCAAGGCCATGCTAACTCTAGTCTAGACCATGCTATCTCAAGGCCATGCTACCTCTAGTCTAGGCCATGCTAACTCTAGTCTAGGCCATGCTACCTCTAGTCTAGGCCATGCTAACTCTAGTCTAGCCCATGCTATCTCAAGGCCATGCTAACTCTAGTCTAGTCCATGCTACCTCTAGTCTAGCCCATGCTACCTCTAGTCTAGCCCATGCTAACTCTAGTCTAGTCCATGCTACCTCTAGTCTAGGCCATGCTACCTCTAGTCTAGGCCATGCTACCTCTAGTCTAGCCCATGCTATCTCAAGGCCATGCTAACTCTAGTCTAGTCCATGCTACCTCTAGTCTAGCCCATGCTACCTCTAGTCTAGCCCATGCTACCTCTAGTCTAGACCATGTTACCTCTAGTCTAGGCCATGCTACCTATAGTCTAGCCCATGTTACCTCTAGTCTAGACCATGCTACCTCTAGTCTAGACCATGCTACCTCTAGTCTAGACCATGCTACCTCTAGTCAAGGCCATGCTACCTCTAGTCAAGGCCATGCTACCTCTAGTCTAGCCCATGCTACCTCTAGTCTAGGCCATGCTACCTCTAGTCTAGGCCATGCTACCTCTAGTCTAGACCATGCTACCTCTAGTCTAGACCATGCTACCTCTAGTCTAGACCATGCTACCTCTAGTCTAGACCATGCTACCTCTAGTCTAGGCCATGCTACCTCTAGTCAAGGCCATGCTACCTCTAGTCTAGGCCATGCTAACTCTAGTCTAGGCCGTGCTACCTCTAGTCTAGGCCATGCTATCTCTAGTCAAGGCCATGCTACCTCTAGTCTAGGCCATGCTAACTCTAGTCTAGGCCATGCTACCTCTAGTCTAGGCCATGCTAACTCTAGTCTAGACCATGCTACCTCTAGTCTAGCCCATGCTAACTCTAGTCTAGGCCATGCTACCTCTAGTCTAGGCCATGCTAACTCTAGTCTAGGCCATGCTACCTCTAGTCTAGGCCATGCTACCTCTAGTCTAGACCATGCTACCTCTAGTCTAGACCATGCTACCTCTAGTCTAGACCATGCTACCTCTAGTCTAGACCATGCTACCTCTAGTCTAGACCATGCTACCTCTAGTCTAGGCCATGCTAACTCTAGTCTAGGCCATGCTACCTCTAGTCTAGACCATGCTACCTCTAGTCTAGACCATGCTACCTCTAGTCTAGGCCATGCTAACTCTAGTCTAGGCCATGCTACCTCTAGTCTAGGCCATGCTACCTCTAGTCTAGGCCATGCTATCTCAAGGCCTTGCTGGCCACACACTAAGTTTTCAAGGAGACAACCAATTCCACTGAACTAACATTAGGCACTGCTTTAGGCGATGTTCGTCCTCTCTGAGCACACTTTCTTTTTTCCATCTCTCAGTATTATAATAGCAATAGCGCAGCATTTCCATTGAAACAAAGCAGAGCACAAAAGCACTAAAAAGACAGCTCAACTACGAACATGCCGCCTCATCCCTCTCTCAGTCTTCCTCTCCCTCTCTGCGTCTCTGAAGTGAGTGAGGACGAGTGAGTCTGTGCATATATATATGAATACTGTCTCTCTGTCTTTCTCTCCATCTCACCATTCCCTCTCCCCACTATATTTCTCTCCATCTCTCTCTTTCCCAGGGTTCCCACAGACATTGCAAAATAAAGTTCAAGGACTTTCAAGTACTTTCCTAAGTACTATTTTTCATTTTAAAAAGGGCATTTAACCATTTGGTTGCCGAAAACGTAGAACTACGTTTCCGTTGCCCAATCGTTGAGTGCCGGAAACGTAGATCTACGTTTTTCTCACGGTATTTCTTTTATTCGCTATTGCCATTCATAATTCAGCGGGGCACCTTGTGCATACTGTTCCGAGTGTGTATGAGCTGGCAGACGGTCTTATACCGCGGCGTTATTAGACCCATAGCTATACTATAAAATATAGGTTTAGCTCTACAAACTACAACTACGTTTATATGGGGTTAATGGACGGCAATGAAGGGGTCACTTCCCGGAAGGGGCGTGGCACTCAATGTGTTAAAAGGATACAATTCACAATTCACTTTTAAATGCTGTTTTTTATAGAAAAGCATTTTTATGGCTTAACTCTTAGCATGCAACCAGTGGAGGTTTCTCTATGACAACACGTGAAACACAAATTCACTCATAATTCATAATTATTATTAATTTACATATACCTATATATATTAAAAAAAAAAAAAAAAATATATATATATATATATTTTTTTAATTATTATTATAATTATTATTATTTTTGTTTAATAAATGTTTTCCTCTGTAAAAAAAAATGCCAGTGAATTTTTTCTTCTTCAAAAATGGCCAAAATTGACAGCTCTGAGCAGGCCTGCACTGCAGTATTGCCTGCAGTAATTATTCATGAAGAAAACTTCACAGGTGTGACCCATTGTTAAATAAATAATAAATAACAGCGAATCAAAATAGGCTATTAACTTCATCTAAGCACGGTCTGTGCAGTTAAACTCTTGCCATTGAATGGAGGGTTGATTGATTGACAGCCCTTGACATCAATACACGGAGGTTGAATATGATTGGCAGCCTTGCAAATCCAATCAGAGATTTCTGCATTGCAAAGTCAAAATGGGTCCAGCTGCATGTCCGGAGGATAGGTTTAGCTCGGGCCAATCTCAAGTTTCTCAAGTTTCTTTATTAGTTGTCATACAGAAGTACAGAATACTTTTATACAAAATGTAACATAAAGAAGCATTTTGTATAAAAGTATTCTGTACTTCTGTATGACAACTAATAAAGAAACTTGAGAAACTTGAGATTGGCCTGAGCTAAACCTATCCTCCGGACATGCAGCTGGACCCGTTTTGACTATGTGAAAGTTGAGACTATGAGAAAGTTGTTGTTTAGTAATTAGTAAGCTGTACATCTATAACAAGTCAAGTCAGGCTAAATTAAACTTTGCGCCAACATTAGGACCGAAGTATAAACCAGCAACTGAGCAACATGAAGAAGTGGATTTATGCATCTGGATCAGAAAAAACGTTGTGGATGAAAAAGTAAGTAGGCTACAGTGCTTGTATGCTAACAGTAGCTAGCCAGCTTAGCCTACATCACAATGATAATCACCAAGCTAACTTACTGTACACACTGTAGGGCTGGGCAATTAATCGAAACAGAATCACGATATCGATTCATAGACCTATGCAATCTCATTTCTAAGTTATGACTATTTTCTTTTATTAAAATTTTTTTTTTTTTTTTTTTTTTTTTTTTTTATTATTTTATCTGGGTTGAACATGATTTGTGAAACTCCCTCTGGTGTTGTGGTCGTGGTATTCACTGACCTTTTGGAAGTATTTCGACATGCACATGGGTATCTTAGTGGTGTAGTGTATCTTGTAGACCAGGCCCATTGCAAGTTGCTGTACTCTGTAGTCTACTCTAAGCCATCCTAGGTTGTCAAAGTGGACAGGGGTGAGGTGGGTTTTAGGAGTAAGGTCAAGCAGTAGTCTGACCAGTTTGTTTTGTGATGTTTGTAATCTTGTTTTTAGTGCCTTTGAGGTGCTTTGGTACCATGAGGTGCAAGCATAGTCGTAGTACCCTTGAATGAGTGCTCCTGTTAGAGTCTTCAAGGTATTCTTGTTTACCAGAGAGGAGATCCGGTACAGGAATCTAGTTCGTTGGTTGACTTAGTTTTATTACATTGGATCCCATTTTGTCACAGGAAAGATTTGCCTGTATAGGATGGAACCCAGGTAGGTAATTTCATCTTTCCTTTTAAGATAAGATAAGATATTCCTTTATTGATCCCCTTGGGGAAATTCAGGCATCATAGCAGCATGAGGGAAGGGGGGGGGGGTACAGGTAGTGAAAACAACACAAGCAGTGTAAACAAATAGGTCAATATAATTTACTATCTAACTAACTGAAATATACATTATTCACAGTATCACAGTATCCACATAAGGTGCAGTATGCATAAGGTAGTGTTATTGTCCTACTTGGGTTCCTATTAGTTCTAGGTCGATGTCTGGCAGCAGTCGCTGCCCACTGTTGTGGAGCCTGATGGCCACTGGTATGAAGGACTGTCCGAGGCGGTTACTTGAGTGTCGGGGGGGTATGAGTCTGTGGCTTCCTTGTCACCTTCACCTAATATGTTTTGATCTGGTCAGGTGCGCTGTCATGTCACCTAAAATGTTTTGATCTGATCAGGTGCGCTGTCACCTAATATATTTTGATCTGGTCAGGTGCGCTGTCACCTAATATGATTTCATCTGGTCAGGTGCGCTGTCACCTAATATGATTTCATCTGGTCAGGTGCGCTGTCACCTAATATGTTTTCATCTGGTCAGGTCCGCTGTCACCTAATGTTAATATGTTTTCATCTGTGTCCACTGACCACTGACACACAGTGGGGGATGTTTTAAAAATATTATTTAATATATAATATAATAATTTGTGCTTCACCTAAAAATTGTCAGCAGCCTCCACTGCATGCAACGTCCCACATATGGGACGTTTTTCGGACTTTTTGCAACCTGCACTTTGGTGACCCCTAGTGGCTCGGTTGTGCATATTTTGTAATACAATAATATATAAATAAATTGTTGCCTGTCGATAGCGACAAAATCCGTTCAGCGGTTCTCGGGTTACATGCCGGTATTTGAGGCTTGTGCAAAGTACACGGTATTGCGCAAAATACCACTCCCGACTCAGGCTGCAGTAGTTCCGTCAATCTAGATCCGATCTCGAAAATGATTGTGGATCGTTGTAGCCAATGTGTGGCTTACCAATGAAACACCACATGGGGATGTATGAATCAGGGATCTAGGTGACAAACTAAATTCTTTAACATGAAGAGAAAAACAGCCAAATGAATTGAAGTCTATGAGAAAACTGAGTTTTTCTTTGTACACAGTTTACCAAAATTATTCCTAATCACTCATTTCTGAAGATATTTATGAAATTTGGATATGTACTACATAAGGCTTCAGGCTATGGCTCCATCTCAGTGTTTCCCCTGAAAAAAAATTCAGCAGCGGTGCTGTGCCTATATATATATATATATATATATATATATATATATATATATATATAAAAATAATATTTTTTTTACATTTTGAAAATCTGGTGCACTTTGAGAGAAAAATAAAGAGGCTATCTATGATGAACTTTGTGCTCAATACACAAAATCGACTAGACTGCAGTGCTTTCTCCCTGCAGCCTTTTCCTCAGGTCAGTCTTTTACATTAACACTTTGGTTGCCTAAGGTTAAATTAATGATATACCATAGATTGCCAGCGCTATTTGTCTATGGAGAAAGTCCCCTTCTTTGCAGGGCTATAACTTTTTAAATTCTATTGCTACATTGCCATTATTAGGGCCCATTCAAAGTCCTATATGTATTGTTCATTGTGTAGCAACGTTAAACTTTTTCATTCACATATTCATAGTAAAGTATGGTCTAATGTATAAGTATGTTTTCATCTCTTTCTGCAGCTTTCTCCAGAACGTGATATATAGCCCCAAATGCATTATATTGATGATGAAATACAGTTTGATGGCAATCAGCGCGATATAAAAAATTCCAACTAGACGTACTTCTAGAAGTTACTACACGTCATCTGATGTTGACCGGATGGGCGAGGGGGCGTTTATAATTCCGTGGGCAGCGTTATACCAATCATCTAATGTGGGTCAAATGTTGATAATATCAGTTATTATCGAAGACGGTAACGTTACACGCTGAAACTCACCCCAGTCTCCGCGCGCCGTTGGGCGATCATCGTCGAGTAGAAATTTTATCATTATGGGATATATTATTACCCGGTCCATCTCCAGCTTGTATAATGGTATATACGTCCAAATCATGTTGTTTATCGAGTTATTGGCAATCGATCGCTATGTAGTGTGACGAGCTAGAGTGCCGGAACCTATACCGAGTGCCTGGAAGTAATATGGCCGACCAGCAAAACCTCTACTGCGCTTCCTGTTAAGCGGTTGCGCCGATCGGCCACCAGATGGCGCTCCTGAACCGCCAGAGAGCTCAGTGGGTCCTGCTGGTGGATCTCAGGCCAGCGGAGGGACATTATGAATCCGATCGCAGATTTTTGAAATATTGATATAAGGACGCTGTACAGCGTCCCCCGGCAACTTTAGCATGGCCAGCAAAGACGTGAGAAGACGTGTCCCGGCACTCAAAGTGTTAAGCACCCCCACAGCCCAAATGAAATGATAAAAAAATATTATAATTTTTTTTATTTTTTTGTATATTAAAAAAAATGTAATAGTCTAGTTCATAGCAGCGGCAGTCCTAATTCAGCAGCGGTGCAGCGCTGAATGCATATGGGAAACATATGCATCTGTAAGCCATACCACCTTCTGGGGAAATACTACCTCTGGACTACTAAAGAAAAACTTGAGTAACAAGTATTTCTACAACTCAAGTTCAGACCTATGTTACTCTACGTTAGCACTAAAAGTGAATTTTTTTCTGGAATCAGAAACTTCAGAATGTCATTTTTCAAAAGAGACCAGGCTCATGCATGTGCTATAAGTAGGGATGTCCGATATTATCGGCCTACCGATATTATCGGCCGATATCGGCATTAAAATGTGATATCGGAAAATATCGGTATCGGTTTTCAATTTTATTTTTTTTACATTTCTATAACCTTTATTTACCCAGGCAAGCAAGTAAGAACAAATTCTGATTTAATTTATTGTCAAAAGTATGCATAATGTTGTGTTAATTCCACAACAAGAGATATGTAATGTTAATTACCTGAAATTATTCAATTTTTTTGGGGGGGGGGGGACCCTGCATATATCGGTATCGGTTGATATCGGTATCGGAAATTAAGAGTTGGACAATATCGGTATATCTGTAAAAAAGTCAATATCGAGCATCCCTAGCCATAAGTATAAAGTATGTTGTTTTTGTTTGCAAAAAAAGTATGCAGTCCTCAAGTTCAAGTAAAAAAATTGCCACTCTGCCCGCTTGATAAGTGGTTAACCATTCAGCACCAGGGGTCGCTGTTTACCTTACCGCTTAAATGCCATCGCCTTTTAACATGGGGATAAGTGGCTGTGTTTGCAGGCCTAAAGCTATATTATATGTGTCACCTCACAGCGCTTTATGCCAGATCTCTACATTTTCATTTTTCAGATTATTCCAGATTGCTAAAGTACAGAATCTAAGCTTTCAAATGATGTGTCATATGTTGACATCTGAGAATGTTTTGAACACGATGTGCCCAATTATAATTTCTAAAACTGGCTGTGTTCTAAATTACCAAAGAGGTGAAAAGGTGTCTCAAAGGAAGGCAACTTTTCACACTTCAGACAGTTTCAACTGGGCGTCAACAAACCCCCCTCCAGCAACGCCCCTCACCTGAATAACATTAACATAATTAAGTGCTGCTGAATCAGAGTTCTCTCTCCTCAGGACCCCTGTCTCTCCAGGACCCCCTATCTGGACTGTATAGGACTGTGAAGCTATGTACCCCCCCCCCCCATGCTGCTTTGACACCAGAATTATTGTTAAATCTATGTCACAACGAGAAAAAGCAACAAAGTCCTCACTCAGTGGCATGGGCCTAATGTTATGTAGCTCTGTAAGCTGCTTACACACTGCTTATCATATCACTCCTAGCTACACATACGCACGGTCCTCATGTCATGAGGTGATGAGCATCTTAAACTATCTGGACTCAGTGGTTAAGAGGTGATGCAGCATCTTAAACTATCTGGACTCAGTGGTTAAGAGGTGATGCAGCATCTTAAACTAGCTGGACTCAGTGGTTAAGAGGTGATGCAGCATCTTAAACTAGCTGGACTCAGTGGTTAAGAGGTGATGCAGCATCTTAAACTAGCTGGACTCAGTGGCTAAGCGGTGATGCAGCATCTTAAACTAGCTGGACTCAGTGGCTAAGCGGTGATGCAGCATCTTAAACTACACACACACACACACAGTTCTCATATCCCTCCTAGCCACCACAACCTAATGTTATGTAGCTCTCCACCTTGCTATCTGATGCTCATCACCTCTCTTAGACACTGATGTAGCAGTACTGTCTACCTGTATGTCATGTATGTCAATGTTATGATGCATTGAAAATGGGGGACCCTGATGTAAACAAGACGAAAGTCTTTCTCAGGTCTGCATCCCCTTAACAATTGTGTGTATTGAGCTGTATTGTACTGTACCCATTCTGCAATCTGTGCTGAGATTATAAACTTGTTGTTATTACACACACACACACACACACACATGGACCCTGCATCCATACACTTTCGTCTTGTTTACAGCTCTCCACCTTGCACCTTGTAACGTTAACGCAGCTGTCAACTGTACTTTACTATGGAATATACATGTATTGTTAGAAAATGTTTTGGATCTAAATCACTTGGAGTTTGAAAGTGATATCAGAAGAAACTACTCAACCTCAGCTGTCTTTAACTATGAATGAACACAACACTCTAACTCACCATGTTTAGATAATAAAGTACTCAACCTCTACTTGTCTACTGTCTGACTGAACACAACACTCTAACTTACCATGTTTAGATAATGAAGTACTCAACCTCTACTGTATTTAACTATGAGTGAACACAACACTCTAACTTACCATGTTTAGATAATGAAGTACTCAACCTCTACTGTATTTAACTATGAGTGAACACAACACTAACTTACCATGTTTAGATAATGAAGTACTCAACCTCTACTGTATTTAACTATGAGTGAACACAACACTCTAACTTTTGTGTTCACTCATAGTTAAATACAGTAGAGGTTGAGTACTTTATTATCTAAAGATGGTAAGTTATAGTGTTGTGTTCACTCATAGTTAAATACAGTAGAGGTTGAGTACTTCATTATCTAAAGATGGTAAGTTAGAGTGTTGTGTTCACTCATAGTTAAATACAGTAGAGGTTGAGTACTTCATTATCTAAACATGGTAAGTTAGAGTGTTGTGTTCAGTCAGACAGTAGACAAGTAGAGGTTGAGTACTTTATTATCTAAACATGGTGAGTTAGAGTGTTGTGTTCAATCATAGTTAAAGACAGCCGAGGTTGAGTAGTTTCTTCTGATATCACTTTCAAACTCCAAGTGATTTAGATCCAAAACATTTTCTAACAATACATGTATATTCCATAGTAAAGTACGGTTGACAGCTGCGTTAACGTTACAATGTGTTGTGTTCACAACACTGTTTAGTCTGTGACGACGCGTCGCGATAATATACATGTATATTCCATAGTAAAGTACAGTTGACAGCTGCGTTAACGTTACAATGTGTTGTGTTCACAACACTGTTTAGTCTGTGACGACGCGTCGCGATAATATACATGTATATTCCATAGTAAAGTACAGTTGACAGCTGCGTTAACGTTACAATGCGTTGTGTTCATGTATGTCAATGTTATGATGCATTGAAAATGGGGGACCCTGATGTAAACAAGACGAACGCTAACGTTAATGTAATAAACGTGACATGGTTGGACTTGTGGTCGGCAGAAAAACTTGGTGTAGTTTTATCAAAGATGCGGAATTGTAAACATGCTACTGTAAACATAAACAAACATTCTTAAACTTACCCATGCAGACGCATCTCGACCGATCTCAGTTAATTTAGTTGAATAGCGCGGTGTTTTCACCGGTGAGCAGAGAGCCAGAGACTGAATCAACTGGTTTAACAAAGTTCATGTACTCGTTCATTAGATCCAATGCATTCATCTCTTTCTGATCCAGAGTGCTAATCCCATTGAAAGTGTAAACAGCCAGTGCGTCGCTTCAAACACTCCCCCAATGTAAATCTCTGCGGGCTGCAGGCTAGGTTTGATTCACATGCAAATACAGTAATTACGCCCCCGTTTCATTGAAATAAAGTCCGTGAACAACCTAAATTTAAACA
This sequence comes from Notolepis coatsorum, assembly GCF_963971535.1. Taxonomy (NCBI): domain Eukaryota; kingdom Metazoa; phylum Chordata; class Actinopteri; order Aulopiformes; family Paralepididae; genus Notolepis; species Notolepis coatsorum. The sequence goes on along the minus strand of NC_140169.1, from coordinate 43,104,433 downwards.
CAGGTTTGACACTATTTTAGATATTCTAACTGTTCGTTTTTATAGTAAACAAGTACTTATACATTCAATTTATAATAATGTGAAGAAAAGAAAAAAACACATAAAAAAAAAAGAGAAAACTCTAGAAGGTCTAGCCAACAAAGGGGCGGGCCGAGTTGTGGTCGCAAGCGCTGCTAGGTGACACATATATTATAGCTAGGGATGCCCCGATCACGTTTTTTGCCACCGATCACCGATCGTCTATGAGCCATATCGGCCGATACCGATCGTTTTTATTAAAAAAAAATTAGCCTACCGGTATATATTTTTTTTTAATAAAATATATATAATTATACTTGTAGTTGTATTATCTGCGAGACATCGCCACCATGCAACAAGTCAAAATGCTCGCTATCTGCAAACAGCTCCACTGTCTGTGTGTATACTCTGCTTTGGTCAAATCACATTCAGCATGCCCTCAGCTAGCCCCTTTCGTGACTGCGATGCAAGCCAGGGGCTCGAATACGCATCGAATCAATGTTATGAGACATTGATATCAGGAGCTATCTGTAGCTACTGCTAGCCGGCTAGATAACGTTAAGACAACGCCTCAGTGAACTAATACTTGGTCATTTTGTGTAAACAGTGAGCTAACGTGAGCTACCTAGCTAACGGAGGTATCATGCATTGTCTAACGGTATCTAGCTGGCTAGCTACTGATAGCTCCTGATATCAACAAATGCTCCAGCTATAGTCTAGTAGTGCATGATACCTCCGTTAGATAGGTAGCTCACGTTAGCTCACTGTTTATATGAAATGTCCCAGTAAACTAGTAACTAGACTATTGCTGGAGCATTTGTTGATATCAGGAGCTATCAGTAGCTAGCCGGCTAGATAACGTTAATTAGTCAACGCCTCAGTGAAGTATTTAGTTTACTGGGACATTTCATATAAACAGTGAGCTAACGTGAGCTAACGTGAGCTACCTAGCTAACGGAGGTATCATGCACTACTAGACTATTGCTGGAGCATTTGTTGATATCAGGAACTATCAGTAGCTAGCCAGCTAGATACCGTTAGACAATGCATCATGTATTAAACTAAAAGTGAATAGTTGACTGGGTCATTTTGTTTCAACAGTAACGTTAGCTAGGTAGCTAACATTAGCTCACAGAGGTCGCATGCACTAGACTAGAGCAGACTATTGCCGGAGGCAATAGGAGCCTCTGTTGACACGGGTCTGGGAGGGGCAGGGGGAGGAGGAGGGGCAGTGCGCTGCAGCTCTGTGCCTGAGAGAGAAGTCAGCGAGTGAGAACTCCGCTAAGAATTGCATCATGTTTTTCAATCGGTTTTCAGGATCGGCGAAAATAAAGCATTATCAGAATTCACAGATCTCATATTTATACTGAATATCGGCCGATACCGATCGCTGGCCGATCGATCAGGGCATCCCTAATTATAGCTATGGATCAATTAATATAGTCAATTGTCATCGAGTTTCTTCCGGTCAAGATGCAAAAAACAGATAATTTTCCCATCCATACATTTCCGTTTTATACCGTCATGAATACGAGTGTAGTTTCAGGGCGGTCTGGTGTAATTTCCAAAATGCTTCGTAATGGCCGGCAACGTGTATTCTAGTAAAAGCGTTATCGTTTCTTCCCTGGACTAGCTACTAGGGATGCCCCGATCACGTTTTTTTTCCCACCGATACCAATCACAGATAGTCTATGAGCCATATCGGCCGATACCGATCGTTTTTGGTTTTATAAAAAAATTAAAAATTAAATGAATATATATTTTTTTATTTTTTTTTTATAAAATATATATATTATATAATTATACTTGTAGTTGTATTATCTGCGAGACATCGCCACCACGCAACAAGTCAAAATGCTCGCTATCTGCAAACAGCTCCACTGTCTGTGTGTATACTCTGCTTTGGTCAAATCACATTCAGCATGCCCTCATCCCCGCGCAGCGTATGCAACTTTGTACCCCGGATGTAGCTAGGTTCCCTAGATAGATGAAACTTCCCTTCTCAACCAACCCATTGATAACAACCCATATAATAGGCGTGTTTGTTTGTTTTTGCTCGTGTTTTTGTATATACAGTGTAAGTTATATTTAGTTCGTTTGTTACGTTTGTTAGTTTGTTAGTTTAAACGTTAGTTTAGCTTCGTTTTAACGTTAGATAATGTACAAAATAAACGTCTTTCCGGTGTTTTATTTTGAAACCCCCCGACCGGAAGTATTTATGATGCTTCGCTATCTGCTTGTGTGTCCGGTTCTGTGTTTGTTCAGTTGGTGTCTGTAGATTGTTGGTGAACAACTAACTTTAGGTTAGTTTTAACTAGGGATGTCCCGATCACGTTTTTTTGCTCCCGATCCGATCCCGATCATGTGATTTTGAGTATCTACCAATAGAGATCTTTCCCGATCCGATCAAAAAAAATTTAATAATTTTTTTTTTTTTTATTCAACAAACATGACCATGTTCACGTCTTAAACTCATACTGAGGCCTTAGTTTTGGTTTTAAATTGCATATCATCATTCATTTATTTATTGTCACACAGAGCAGAAGAATTTTGCCAAAACAAACCAATAGTATCCAGCTGCAGAACGACAGACCAGCCACACTATCAGACCCAAACGCATTTCCTTTGATTTAATTACCGTAATTCCTCTAATAGTAACCGGGTCTCAAATACAAGCCGGGTCTCTATTAATGGCCGGGTGCGCTCTTGAGCTAAGCAATTATAAGCCGGCCTCCTAATACAAGCCGGGTTACTAATATACTGAGCTGCATACTGAGCTAGTTACTTGATTTCACTTTGAAAACGTTGAAATGACCAGTGACCACCTGTAATTGCACTGTTTACTATTTCATACAGTACTTGGTTTCAATAAATGAACCCAGTACATTTTACTGGGTTCAAACTGACACAAAATGTTGATTTATTCATTATGATCCGTTTGAAAATTTGAAATATAGGCCTCCCTCTTATACAGGCCTCCTCCTAATACAAGCCTGGTACCCGCTACAGTTGAAACAAATACAAGCCGGGGTTACTATTAGAGGAATTACGGTATACATCAAATGATTTATGTCAAGGATTGCAATGCCTCGCTTGAATGAAGTTAACTTTTCACCTGGATAACGTCAACAATGTAATGTGAGAAATTGGGATTAAAAAAATTATAATCATTTTAATTTGGGTCTGAGAGTTTGGCTGGTCTGCCGTTCTGCAGCTGGATACTATTGGTTTGTTTTGGCAAAATTCTTCTGCTCTGTGTGACAATAAATAAATGAATGATGATATGCAATTTAAAACCAAAACTAAGGCCTCAGTATGAGTTTAAGACGTGAACATGGTCATGTTTGTTGAAAAAAAAATAAAAAAAATAAAAATAAAAATAGCCGATTTTTTTTTGCCGATCCCGATCTTCGGAAAATCACGTGATCGGCCCCGATCCCGATCACGTGATCGGGACATCCCTAGTTTTAACGTTAGCTAGCAGCAGGGATGGACGCCGTTGTGCAAATGCAGGCAGCTACAGGCACTCGAGGTGGAGGAAGAGTTGCTGAATTTAATCGGCAGGAGGAGAGCTCGTCAAATGTGGCTGTGGTGCGGCCGTATAGGCTGTTTAACTTGTCCGTGTCCAGTCCTTTCGATTAGCCCCACTGTTCATTGTAAACAATGATGCATGTAATTATATTAACATTACTGTGTTGTTGTAGCTATGTTAATAAATTCTGAATGGCATTAATGTTAGCTGGCTGGCTACAACGAAGTCTCACAAGCTGGCATCGTAAAATATCAACACCAGCCATGGGAATACTGTTTTCTAAATTGTGGAGGCTTTTAATCGTCAAGGTAAGAGGATTTGAAGGCGTATGCTATGGAAGTGCCCTGCGGCTCCACTTTGTTGAAATGTACATAATATAATAATAATAATAACTTTATTTGTATAGCACTTTTCATACAGAGGTTGCAGTTCAAAGTGCTTCACAACAGTAAAAAATAGGCATAAGCGGGCATAAAAAGATAGACAGGTAGCAAGGTATGGCAAATCACAGTGTTTCACATTAGGATCTAGCATCCCAATAGGCTCTCCGCTTACAGTTTTCAGTAACACAAATAATAAAAATAGTCAAAAAATTATAAAATAGAACAGACATAAAAAATACAGGCATGAGCGAGCATAGCAAGGTATGGTAAATCACAGCGTTTCACATTAGGATCTAGCATCCTAATAGGCTCTCTATTCAGTAATACAAATAATAAAGTAGTTTAAAATGATTAAGTTTAAAAATAGTCTAAAAATTATAAAAATAGAACGGACATACAACAACAGTAAAAAATGTAAATAGCAAGGTTATAGTAAAAAGTGTGAAAAATAGTTTAAAATGATTCAGTTTAAAAATAGTCATCAGTAAGAAGTAAAAAGTGTGATAACCGACACATGAATTTGATAGGCAGTGTAAAATAAGATAAAATTAGCATAGTAAAGTAGGCAGGGTAAGAATAGTGCAGGTAAGTCATTGAAATGCCTGAGCAAAGAGATAGGTTTTAAGCTGTCTTTTGAAGATGTCTAGAGAGTTGGCTTCCCTGATGTTTTGGGGTAGTTTGTTCCACAGTTTTGGGGCATAGTTGATAAAGGCTGCATTACCGATCGATCCTCTTTTGACTGTTTCTGGGAGCCTCTAGTAGTCCAGCAGCTGCTGATCGCAGTGTTCTTGCTGGAGTGTAATTTATTAGAGTGTTGGTGATGTAGCTAGGTCCCTGTCCATTTAGAGCTTTGTATGTAAGGAGAAGGACCTTAAAGTCAATTCTAAATGTTACAGGAAGCCAGTGTAAAGCAGCTAAGACTGGGCTAATGTGCTCTCTCCTTTTGGTTCTAGTTAGCAGTCGGGCTGCAGAGTTTTGGATTAGCTGAAGCCTCTCTGTGGTTTTCTTAGGGAGACCTGTGAAAAGTGCATTACAGTAGTCTAACCGGCTAGATATGAATGCATGAATTAGCTTCTCAGCATCGTTCTGATTAATAAATGGTCGTACTTTTGCTATATTTCTGAGATGGAAGAACGATGTTTTCGTTACTTTGCTAATATGAGAATTGAAGTTCAGTTCTGAATCTATGATAACCCCGAGACTAGTGACCTCAGATTTGATCCAAGGGGTTAGTCCTCCTAGGTTCTTTATTAACGTTTCTTTTTTAGTTTTGGGGCCGATAATTAGAATTTCAGTTTTGTTCTCATTTAGTTTCAGGAAGTTCTTACTCATCCATTTATTTATTGCCAGTAAGCAGTCTGTAATGGAGCTGATCGCTGTATAATTTGGTTCAGCAGATATGTACAGTTGTGTATCATCCGCATAGCTATGGAAATCTACATTATGTTCTCTGATGATATCACCCAGCGGTAACATGTAAAGGGAGAAGAGTAAAGGACCTAAGCAACTCCCTTGTGCAACTCCATAGTTGTTGTCGTATATATCAGACATGTGCTCTCCTAGTCTAACATAGAATTTCCTCCCTCTGATGTATGTTTTGAACCAGCTTAATATGGGCTATACTATAGGATACCACCGCTTAATTCGCGATTTTTTATTAGTTTGTCATGACAAACCAATTACATAATCCAACATGTGTAAGAAACGAACATATTCCAGTTAACGGTAGGGTTGGGCACCGAGAACCGGTTCTAATAGGAACCGGTTCCTAACTCCTAAAAGTATATATCAAAAAAAAATATATATATAGATTTTTTTTTTTTGTGTGACCTGCAACAGGGCAGTTTTAAAACCAGAGACAGTGGACAGACTTGTCTTTCTTGCCTGCAACTTAAAGTAATGGCTTTGCTTGTCCAAATGACAATACTGACCAAATTGAGATTATTTATTTAGTTTGCTTTCTAATTTAAAATACAGTTTGAAACCGTCTGTACACAGTAGGCTGTGTGCTAGCAGAGCTAGTCTCCAGTCGCGAGTCACGGTGCACATGTGCGGTGGTTTGTCCACCAAAAAAGCGCCAAAAGATAGAAAAGAAACTAGCAGAGCCAGAACTGTTCAACTCCCCTGGAGCCACAGCCAGCAGAGAAGCCTGTTTACTTTCGCTTTCAAACCAGCTGCAGCCTGAGAACTGGAGTGTGAGGGGCTGTAACACTAAAGATGGCGGCAACGACAAAGAATTGCTGCAAAATAAACTGTTAATTATTTTTTTTACTCATAACAATTTCGATAATTATCGATATCGAGTGATATGATAACTTTATCATATCGTTATCGCGATATAATTTTTTGCCATATCGCCCAGCCCTAATTATCGGTATTATGTTTCATCATGGATGCATGAAAGGGGGGGGGGGCACGCCTCTGTGCTTTGATCGCTACCAACGGAACACGCCACACACACGCTCCCGATCGCATGAATGAATATTGATACCATTTAGTCCTTACCTTGACCAGGATCTGTCCCGAAAAGAATATTCCAATTATCTGATCGCCATTCCAAGTACTGATCGATCGTGTTTCCAACATAATCCAGCAATGAACATGAACCCGGGGGGCCCAACCCTCGTCGATGGATGCGTTATAAGCGATTGCCCTGCCCGAGTAGTTAGACTCCGCCCGCAGGCCGCAGATCAGCCCAGACACCAAGCCACATCGTTTCAAAAGGAGTGCAATAGTGGCCGCAAGGCGGCGGTATTGGACTTTTGCGATCTCAAACCCATCCCCAGTGATACACCCAGCCTGCATGTTTATGAATGGAAATAGTGAATAAAAGAAATAACGATCATAATAACATATATATACGTTGTTGGCGTTATTCAATTGGCGGACTAACACATAAAATCGTTGTTGGAAAACCAATTTCCGACAATTAGTTCCACTTTAAATTAAAAAAATAAATCTTGATTCAGAATTTTTATCATGGATGAACAAAACTTTCAATGCGAATGGTTGATTTGAATTCCAAGGACTTTTTAAGCACCTTGTTAAAAATAATTCTGTTTTCAAGGAATTCCAGGCCTCGACTTTTTTTTGTACAAAATCAAGCACTTTAAGCACTTCAAGGACCTTGTGCGAACCCCGCTTTCCATCTCTCCCTCCCTGTGCGCATCTCTATCTACCTCTCTGTCACTGTCTCTCCCTCTCTTTATCCCTCAATCTCTCTCTCTCTCTCTCTGTCAGAGGGGGGGTACCTTCTTGGAGATGCAGTATCGGAGATGCTCCTCTTCAAAGTGAGGCAGCTGGAGGAGAGGCGACTTGGACTCCTGCAGACCCTGAACTATCATCTGGGTCAGCTTCATACAGTTCTCTATGGAGACCAGCCTGGGAGCATGGAAACCTAGACACACGCACACAGTAAACGTGTCAGACCTCATACCAGGGTTCCCACAGACATTGCAAAATGAAATTCAAGGACTTTCAAGTACTTTTTCAAGCACTGTTATAATTTTAAAAGGGCATCTGATCCAATATTTATGGCTTAAAACCAATTTCCGACAATTAGTTACACTTTAGAAATATATATTTCTTGATTCAGAACTATTTTATCATGGATGAACAAAACTTTCAATGCAAATAGTTGATTTGAATTCCAATGACTTTTTAAGCACCTTGTTAAAAAAAATTGCTGTTTCAAGGAATTCCAGGCCTTGAAAAGCACTTTAAGCACTTCAAGGACCTTGTGCGAACCATGGTGTGTGTGAGTGTGTGTGTATGTGTGTGTGTGTGCGCGTGTGTGCACGTGCGTGCACCTCCTCTGCTGTTGGCCATCATAGTGAGCTGACAGCCCACGTTCACCATCTCCTGGAGCAGAGCTGGACTCTTTCTCACCACAAACCTTTGATCTGGAAAAAAAAAAAAAAAAAAAAAAAAAAGCATTAATAACATTATAATAACAAACAATAGGAGTGTGAGGTAAAGATGAACAGACTCCTATCAGAAAATACGCTATACGGCTGCAATGTTCCTAAGTCTGTAGAGGTGGACGAGGCAGGTACATAGTAAGTTCATTCTACCGACTCCGTTTCACGGTTCACTTTGTTTCAAAGAAGCATCATCTAAGAGCAATGTTGGTTCACCTTGTTTCAAAGAAGAGTAATCTAAGAGCAATGTTGGTTCACCTTGTTTCAAAGAAGAGTCATCTAAGAGCAATGTTGGTTCACTTTGTTTCAAATAAGAGTCATCTAAGAGCAATGTTGGTTCACTTTGTTTCAAATAAGAGTCATCTAAGAGCAATGTTGGTTCACTTTGTTTCAAATAAGAGTCATCTAAGAGCAATGTTGGTTCACTTTGTTTCAAAGAAGAGTCATCTAAGAGCAATGTTGGTTCACTTTGTTTCAAAGAAGCATCCTCTAAGAGCAATGTTGGTTCACTTTGTTTCAAAGAAGCATCCTCTAAGAGCAATGTTGGTTCACTTTGTTTCAAAGAAGCATCCTCTAAGAGCAATGTTGGTTCACTTTGTTTCAAATAAGCATCCTGTGCAATGTCGATTTTTTGGGGGATTTGTGTCGAGATTATAAACAATATACAAGCATTTAGTACCATAAAGTGTAACAAGGATACCTAGAAGTACTATGCATTGAACTGGTAACTGTAAAAAACTATTTAAATCATATAATATAGAATAAGTTCAAATAAAATAAAGAAATTACGCAACCCGAATAATAATAACGATTATGTAGAAAACCTAGTTATATTAGTATTGGCTGAGCGTCCCGCTCTGAGCCTTATGAGATACCCCTTATCTCCTATGATACCTAATGTATCTCCCACGAAACAACTACATGCACCCCACCTGTATGGGGCCCCGCCCCTATGGTGGCATAGCCCATATAACCGTGACTCTGGTCACCAAACACCCTTCCTCGCCAAATCCCGTCCCAGGAAAAGATCCCTCAAGAGGGAACTCAGGGCCGCGCAGAGCGGGACGCTCAGCCAATACTAATATAACTAGGTTATCTACATAACCTATCGTTATATATCGTATTTGCTTTCGGGTCCCGCTCTGAGCCTTATGAGATATGGGGAAGAGCGGACGCGAGACCCGACAAATGTACCCCCTGAGGACCCGTAAGCCCACATCAAGGGGTGCAGGGAGCCCTGTCACCCCATCCTTCCTAACGAAGGGGGGGGCGCAGTCAACTCCACCTGAATGCGAACAAGAGGGAACCAGAACCCCTTGAACACACCGTACAGGCGGAACCACGTGTGACTCAACACACTGTGGCCCATACCCATACACTCCTGCTACCCGACCAAGGACGGGAAGCAGGAAAGGCCACAGACCCCAGAACCGCCTGGGAGACAGAACCCCCGGTCATGTCCATGAGGTAAAACCTTACAAAGGGACCCGGGGAGGACCATGAAGCTGCAGCACAGATGTCCTCCACCGAGGCCCCACCCAGGAGAGCGGCAGAAGCAGCCACCCCACGAGTGGAGTGCGCCCTGACGCCCCCAGGGGGATCCTGCCCAGCCAACGTGTAGCAGAGGGTAATGCCCTCGCACAACCAATGGGACAGGCGCTGCTTCGACAGTGCCTTACCAGCACGAGCCCCACCGTAACAGACAAAAAGCTGGTCAGTAACCCTGAAGTCCTGAGTACGGCTGAGGTAAATCCCCAAAGCACGGACTGGACATGACAGGTGAAGGCCCGCATCTAACTCACTAGTGTGAGGAGGAGGACGAAACGCCTGAACCACAATATCCCGGGAGCGGAAGGAACTCCGGATATTCTTAGGCACGAAAGCAGGATTAGGTCGCAGAGTGGCACCGCAATCGGTCCGAAAAGACAGGCACTCTGGACGTACCGAGAGAGCACAGAGCTCACCTACGCATTTAGCGGAAGTGACAGCCAGTAGGAACGCGGTCTTGAAGGACAGCTGTCCCAACGGCGCCTGCTCGAGCGGCTCAAACGGGGCCAAGGACAACCAACCGAGGACCAATTGAAGATCCCAAGTCGGAGCCAAGGAGCGTTGCACCGGCTTAACGCGTCGAGCGCCAAGCAGGAAACGCTTCACAAGAGGGTGGCTGAACAAGACATCCCCTCAAACCCCTCATGATAGGAGGATATAGCTGCTGCATATACCCTCACCGTCGAAGCCGACAGTCTATCAAGGAGAGACTGGAGGTAAGTAAGTAAGTAAGTAAGTAAAGTTTATTTATATAGCACTTTTCACAGAGACAGCTCACAAAGTGCTTTACATACAGCAGAAATAAAATTAAATTAAAATAAAAAGCAAGAAACCATTCAAGAGATCATCATCATCATCATCATCATTTTATTTATCCGTACATGGAATCACCACAGTCCAACAGTACATATTCACATAATTCACAAAAAATACCATGGCCGAAAGGAACAGGAAGAAGAAAAAATCTTATATATACCTGCCCCTACACACGTACAACACACCGATAGACATATTGTGTAAAACCAAACAGAATATACCCATTTTGCAAAAAATAAATAAAAATTTAACATCAACACAACCAAATTAAATCAACATAAATAAACCCATTTTGTCTATCTATCAGTCAAACTACATATTTAGGTTAATTCATTTACACACACACACCCCCACACACACACACTTATATAATGTATTATACTTCTATATACTATCTAATTTCTATTTTATTATAATATAACTAAATCATACTATTTATTCTACACCATATTGGTACAGTATTATACAATATTTTAATATATTATTATTCTATGTTACGCTGCTATATACTATATTACTATACTCATACTGGCCTACACTACAACTCTATGCTACGTCCTGACACGCTAAACTGCAATATTATACTAAACTGTGCTATACTGTCTATGTATCTTTTCTTTGCACAACCTTTTGAAGTGAAATATATTATTGGAACTCTTTTCATCGTTCTGCAAAGAGTTCCATAGTTTGATACCTATAACTGAGGTGCACCTTTGTTTTAAGGTTGTTCGTGCAAATTGGTGTTTAAAATTTAATTTCCTTCTGCTGTCATCTGGACAGGGAACGAACAACCTCTGTATATTTGCTGGTAATACTCTGCATTTTGCTCTAAACAAAACTAATAAAGTCTGTATTTCAGCTAACTCTTTAAGTTTCAATAGTCTGGATTTAATAAATAATTCGTTGGTATGTTCTCTTGAATCTACATTGTGAACTATTCTTACTGCTCTCTTCTGTAATATAAATAATGGCTTTATGTTGCTTTCATACGTGTTACCCCACACTTCCACACAGTAACTCAAATATGGTAGGATGAGTGAACAAAAAAAGATAGAACAAAACACAATGCATCACAGATAAACAAAACAAAACAAAAGACATATTCTATACCTGAAGGAGAAGCTCAAACATTACCCAAAGGCCTGTTTAAACAGTAATGTTTTTAGCTGATTTTTAAAAATGTCAACAGACGATACAGCTCTTAGGCCACGAGGAAGGGCATTCCAGAGTCTAGGCGCTACAGACTGAAAGGCTCTGTCACCTTTGGTGATCAGCCTGGTGCGCGGAATGACCAACAGGTCCTGGTCAGCTGTCCTCAGGGTCCTGCTGGGCACATATGGTTCCAGCAGGTCAGTTAAATATTCTGGTGCCTGGCCGTGCAGAGCTCTGAAAGTGAGCACCAGGACTTTGAAATTAATTCTAAAATGTATAGGAAGCCAGTGCAAGGAGGCCAGAACTGGAGTAATGTGACACCTTCTGCTTGATCTGGTCAGCAGTCTTGCAGCAGTATTTTGTATGAACTGGAGGCGGTCTATGGATGATTTATTGAGGCAGGTGAGAACCGAATTGCAGTAGTCTAAGGACAGCATCCAGGGGGCAGGAGACTGAGTCCCGGCCCCCCGCCTTACACCACACTTGGAACATACGTCATCTGCCCGCGTAAGCGCGACAGTGGAGGGAGCATGCGCATTCCGGATGGTAACACCATCAGGATCAAGAACCTGCGCCCCTCAACGTACCCGTCCCAACAACTGACCTAACAGATGTATGGGGAAGAATCCCTGGCGGCACGGCATCGGTCCCAGACCTGCCTGGCCATGTCCAGACGTAATCCTCACCCGTCAGGATGAGGACCGCCCGCGACAGTACACCTGCACCCACATTCTCCCTGCCGGGGATGTGGGGAGCCCTCAGGCCGCGCAGATGGAGGACGCCCATAGCCAGCCGCCCGCCGCCTGGTGCAGACAGGGGGAGCGTACTCCTCCCTGTCTGTCGATACACGACACTGACGTCGTATCGTCCGTCCTGATCAACACCATTTGTGGACCAGAAGGACCGCTTTCAACACCAACACATTGAACGTAGCGCAGACCGGGCAGCATGGTTTGCCTGCTGCCCCCTACTGCGTTGGCCCGACGCGTCACCAGCGAGGGAGGCGTCGGTGAAAACGCGACGTGAGACAGCGCCGTAACCGTCCTAGGACGGAACCTCCCGAGCGTGTTGACAACATGCTCTGAGATGGATGCCCATAGCCCTCCAACCGTTGACTGGGAAGAGGAGTACTCTACATCCAGTCTACAGCAACCCCAGGCTGGTAGAGACCTGCCTGGTACGAGACCTGACGATCCACCTTGACCGCGAAGGACCAGAACGTCATCAGGGCAGAACACTCCGTAACCCCTGACGACGCAGAGGCCCCAGTGCGGCCTCCACGCACTTGGTGAAGATGCGGGGAGCCAGAGAAAACCGAACGGCAGCCTCTGGTACTCATACGCTAACCCTGCAAAGGAAGCGTAGGTAAGCCCTAGGATGGAAGATCGGAGATGCGCATACGCATCCTACAGGTCTATGGAGGAGAACCAGACCCCCACCTGACAGTGTTCAACAGGTAGGAGACGATCCAAAAAATGCTGAACCTTCCCATGGGACAGGTCCAGCCTGGGTCTTACACCCCTCCCTCCCGACTTCTCAGGCAGAGAACACCGGGAGGAGAACGCCACGACGATGGCTTGCTTCGTCCACAGAGATTGGATCTCGTTGACCAGAGCTGTCACTGCTGGAGACCCTGACAATGGGGTCTGTACCAAACCTGAAAACGGGTGGGGTTGTGTAAACACAAGTCCCCGCCTCAGCGTTCTCTCCATCCACCTCGACATATGGTACTGCCGTAGTCATATGTGACGACACTCCCAACGCACCCGCCGTCACGTGGCGCAGGTCCGCCAGGAACTGTAGATAGTTGGCCCGGTCCCCCCGCTGTGCGTAGCCAACCCTGGAACCGTGCGAGCAGCGCGTTCCGTGTCGGAACATCTGACCCCGACACCACCCACGAGGCAATCGCACCCAAGGGGGAACCCCGACAGAAAGGGCCGGTCTGATACGGGGGGCTTCCGATGAAAAAAGCCCCCCCACTGAACACCCCTCCAGAACATGCTGAGGAGTTGTTCTGCAGCCGGACATGCAAGGTGTAAGGCCCCCATGGGTTCCTACACACCGTAGCCCTGCAGTGATATTACTACCACCCCAAATCATGTGAGCTGCGACCACTTGCCAATATTTCAGGAGTGGGAGGCACCAACATGATACCTGGCCTGGCGAAGGCGAGGCCGGGGAAGCCCGCACTGTGTGCCTCAAAAGGTTTCGAGCCCCCCTGCTGACAACACTTAAGTTGACAGACGTAACACCAGGCTCAACCAACACAGTTCAAGGTGTGGGAGCCGCTTGACAGCACAACATTCTCACGGACAGACCCAGGCTCAGCCATCAACTGGGTGTCAGCCCCTGTCCCCATGAGAAGCGAAAGGGGGGCCGCCCGCGCATCAACGAAGGCACGCGGCCCGCAGCCAAAGGAAACAATCAGAGCCCACTTTTTCCGCTGGTGTTGGGGAAGGGAGTGATCGGAGAGCGGGCTGCTCGCGGCAGGACGGTGACGGCTTGTTTGTTCAAGCCGAACCCATCCTACATGGCCGATCCCTCGGCCGCCAAGGCTGTCGGCCTTGTGGACACCTGTCGAATCAACGCCCAGGATACCTCCGGCGGGGGAAAACATGGCCGCCTGTCGAGGGCCTCGTCATCGCCGCCGACGAGGCCGTGCTCTCTCTTCTTCTGGCTGCGCGGTGTGAGGCGGTGTAGGGCCTAGGACAATACCGCCCGCGCTCCAGCAGAAGACCAAAATCCCCTGCGGAGAGGGGAACCCTGAGCGGTTATAGCTTGCGGCTGGGTCAAAGCTAATAACGTCAACAACCTCGCGCGATGTGTCGACGTCGGCTGGCCCTCAAGGCCCCTCCACCAGACACCATTTTTAATAGAAAAAAAACAGCAATTCAAACACAGTTCTAATCGTTGCCAATTCCATACCGTGGCGGTACAAGCTTTAACAGCCCACCAACCACTCGCCAGGCCGACCCACCCATGGCGTCGGCCGGGCGGGGCACTGTTTCAATATGTCAAAAACAAAGGACTGATGTTAACACGGAGCACCAGTGGTGATTGCAAACAGCAACCTCCACTGTGGTGTGCACCATGAAAGGGTTAAATGAATAAAAGAACTAAACCACAAAATACTGTAGAATGAGCAAACCCATACACACAAAGTTAAGGGGAGGCGGACCAGAGCGAACTAGTCCCGCCTTCATTCAAAATATTCACAACAGCACACCAGCCCTAGTTTAGCCCATTTACCAAAAAAGGTAAACAAAGCCCCCCCTGCACTACTCCCCCAGTATACCGATTGACCGTCAGTATGAATGGTTGAGAGGAGAGAAAACTGTAGCAAGACAGACCTTCTCATAGCAGAGTGACAGAACGAAACAATAGCCCACTACACAGGACCGCCTCAGGGGGTGGGGGGCCTCGCATTTAAATTCGCACAGGGCCTCACATTTCTCCCAGGCGGCCCTACCCTTATACTACTACAGCCTAGCGTGAGGCGATGTGGGACCCAGATCAACAATCGCCTGCGCAGACACGCAACATGTTTACCATGTCGGCTGGACCCATAGCCCCACTACCCGACGCCAATGTGGATAGGAACTAGCCAGCTGAGCCATAACCCGCCGTCAAGTCCCATCCTGCAGTAATATAGCTCTACTGCTACACCGCCGAGCTCACGCATCGCCCCAGATGGGGACACCGTTCAACAGACCCCGCCGGAACACAAGGTAACATACCTGGCTAGGCAACCTAGCCACGGCCTACCCTGTTGTCAACCCATTTACCCGAAAAAAGGTAAATAGGACTCAGCAAAAAAAACCACAACAGCTACCGACTGACCTTCATTGATGAACCGGGCAAGAGGAGGGAGAAGTGACAACATCTCACGGCGGAGACATTAGAACAGCGTAGCAGTTAGCAGTAGTAATAGCATGTGGCATTAGCGATAGCATGTAGCATAGCATTATATGTTTAGTAGCACGCCCAAGACAGCTTGGAAACCGTTCCCTGCAGTGAACGTTCACCAAACCATCCTGCCCCCGGCGCCAACACACAACATGGTTGTGTAACAAAACAAACCAGCATTACTAACACTAATACCCATGCCTGAAGACACAGGGCCTACCTGAGTACAAGCTGGCCTGACAGCCAATATTGTACAGCTGAACCTCGATCTGCTGTCATCAGACGAGGAACATCAACATAGGCCCGCCGTGTCGCCGAAAACATGCGTCGAAGATGCCAGGGGCCAGCAACCTCCGGTAAGCTTTCAACATTATGACTCTGATCTTTTTCATCCTGCTAGTTACGTATGGTGCACGCAGCCAGTACGCTGGGACGAAAATAGAGGAAGGGTGTTTGGTGACCAGAGTCACGGTTATATGGGCTATGCCACCATAGGGGCGGGGCCCCATACAGGTGGGGTGCATGTAGTTGTTTCGTGGGAGATACATTAGGTATCATAGGAGATAAGGGGTATCTCATAAGGCTCAGAGCGGGACGCGAAAGCAAATACGATATATAACTGAATTGAACCGTGAAGTCCCTGGTAGAATCCCACTCCCATGTTAACCGGAAAACCAATACAAGAGATATGGCTGCAGAGTGTGTGTGTCTCTCTCCTACCTTCTTCTATGTCCTCAGACACGTCCATACGGGCCAGGTGAGCCAGCACCAGGACTCGGGCCTTAAGACTGTAAGGATAGCAGAACGGAGGCTCCTTCTTCTTCACGTTGATGTTCCCCAACTCCCGGATCAACTGCGAGGGGGAGGAGGGGAGAGCTTAGATCCTTTTGTTTTAGGCCATGCTACCTATAGGCCATGCTACCTCTAGTCTAGACCATGCTACCTCTAGTCTAAGCCATGCTACCTCTAGTCTAGACCATGCTACCTCTAGTCTAGACCATGTTACCTCTAGTCTAGACCATGCTACCTCTAGTCTAGGCCATGCTACCTCTAGTCTAGACCATGCTACCTCTAGTCTAGACCATGTTACCTCTAGTCTAGACCATGCTACCTCTAGTCTAGACCATGCTACCTCTAGTCTAGACCATGTTACCTCTAGTCTAGACCATGCTACCTCTAGTCTAGGCCATGCTACCTCTAGTCTAGACCATGCTACCTCTAGTCTAGACCATGTTACCTCTAGTCTAGACCATGCTACCTCTAGTCTAGGCCATGCTACCTCTAGTCTAGACCATGCTACCTCTAGTCTAAGCCATGCTACCTCTAGTCTAGACCATGCTACCTCTAGTCTAAGCCCATGCTACCTCTAGTCTAGACCATGCTACCTCTAGTCTAAGCCATGCTACCTCTAGTCTAGGCCATGCTAGCTCTAGTCTAGTCAATGCTACCTCTAGTCTAGACCATGCTACCTCTAGTCTAGGCCATGCTAGCTCTAGTCTAGGCCATGCTACCTCTAGTCTAGGCCATGCTACCTCTAGTCTAGGCTGTGCTACCTCTAGTCTAGGCCATGCTACCTCTAGTCTAGGCCATGCTACCTCTAGTCTAGGCCATGCTACCTCTAGTCTAGGCCATGCTACCTCTAGTCTAGGCCATGCTACCTCTAGTCTAGACTAGGGCTGCAACTAATGACTATTTTGGTAGTCGACTAATCTGTCGATTATTTTTTCGATTAGTCGACTAATCGAAAAAACAATATTAAAAAAAATATATAATATATATATATATATTTTTTCTTTGCACTACCTATCTTTGTGAAAGTGGCTTCTCAGCTCTGGTCCAGCTGAAGACAGAGCAGAGGAACAGATTGGACATTGAGCATGACCTCAGAGTTGCTTTGAGACTCTTGTCAGGACCAAACAACATCCCCAGTTATCCCATTAGTTCCCCCAAACTTACTGTCGGTCTGTTATGTTAAAGTGGAGATGAAGCAGTGAACAATGTGATCCTAGTTTGTTTGTTGTGTACCTTGTGTAAGACAGGGTCCTATAATAAAATGTGAAATCCTGCTTATTTGTCTGAAAAATCAAATATAATTTCCCTGTTTTCGCCATGGGCGGCGCCATTTTGTTGCTGACGTCACGGTGTTGGTTTTGTGTATACACTGCTGATTAGCTGCATAGTAAATATGGACTGTCGGGTCAGTCAAATGTTGCCTACCAAACAACGGGACCGCGGTGGTTATTTTTGTATTGCTCCTGGCTCTTCAAACTAATTTTACTGTGTGAAAGAGAGGAAAGTTGGTTAATTTCCACAAACTACCACTGAAAAAAACAGTGTTGTTGGCATGTTGGCTCAGGCTGGCTGCACTCAAGCGGCGCGATCAGCCTGTTGGACAGGGAAGGAGGATCTGCAGCGAACACTTCATTGCCTCGGATTATGTTGTTGGGGGTGGGAGGTTTGTCCAGAATACCACTAATCAGCTGAAGCGGTTCCCTCGGTCTTCGACAGACAGACTTGCGCACCGAGCGCAGGCAGTTCAGCGTCGGGAGCATTTAGCCTGCTGGCTACCTAGCTCCAGTTCAACCAGCCGAGCGACGGGACCATTTAGCCTGCTGGCTACCTAGCTCCAGTTCAACCAGCCGAGCGTCGGGAGCATTTAGCCTGCTGGCTACCTAGCTCCAGGTACCAGCGTTAGCTCCCGGAGCGATGGCTAGTTAGTTAGCAGCACCAGCCGGTTACCAGCGTTAGCTCCGGGAGCGATGGCTAGCTAAGCCAGGTACCAGCGTCAGCTCCCGGAGCTAACGCTGGTACCCGGCTGGTGCTGCTAACTAACTAGCCATCGCTCCGGGAGCTGACGCTGGTACCTGGCTTAGCTAGCCATCGCTCCGGGAGCTAACGCTGGTACCTGGAGCTAGGTAGCCAGCAGGCTAAATGGTCCCGTTGCTCGGCTGGTTGAACTGGAGCTAGGTAGCCAGCAGGCTAAATGGTCCCGTCGCTCGGCTGGTTGAACTGGAGCTAGGTAGCCAGCAGGCTAAATGGTCCCGTCGCTCGGCTGGTTGAACTGGAGCTAGGTAGCCAGCAGGCTAAATGGTCCCGTCGCTCGGCTGGTTGAACTGGAGCTAGGTAGCCAGCAGGCTAAATGCTCCCGTCGCTCGGCTGGTTGAACTGGAGCTAGGTAGCCAGCAGGCTAAATGCTCCCGTCGCTGAACTGCCTGCGCCCGGTGCGCAAGTCTGTCTGTCGAAGACCGAGGGAACCGCTTCAGCTGATTAGTGGTATTCTGGACAAACCTCCCACCCCCAACAACATAATCCGAGGCAATGAAGTGTTCGCTGCAGATCCTCCTTCCCTGTCCAACAGGCTGATCGCGCCGCCTGAGTGGAGCCAGCCAGAGTGCAGCCAGCCAGAGTGCAGCCAGCCTGAGCCAACGTGCCAACAACACTGTTTTTTTCACTGGTAGTTTGTGGAAATTAACCAACTTTCCTCTCTTTCACACGGTAAAATTAGTTTGAAGAGCCAGGAGCAATACAAAAATAACCACCGCGGTCCCGTTGTTTGGTAGGCAACATTTGACTGACCCGACAGTCCATATTTACTATGCAGCTAATCAGCAGTGTATACACCAAACCAACACGTGACGTCAGCAACAAAATGGCGGCGCACATGTTCATAAATGCTACATAAATGGACATTATTACAAATCGTTTTCTTAGAAACGCCTTATTTTTATAACGTAATTTTTTCTGTGGTTTATCTAAATACTAATTTGATGATATGACTGTTTATCGCTATGCTTCATCTCCCCTTTAAGCTAAGAAGTCTTCAGCTGGCTGGACCAGAGCTGAGAAGCCACTTTCAAAGATAGGTAGTGCAAAAAAAATAAAAATTATATATATATATTTGTAATGACTAATCGACGCAACAATTCGTCGTCAACGTTTTTTTTTATAATCGACATCGTCGATTATGTCGACTAATCGGTGCAGCCCTAGTCTAGACCATGCTACCTCTAGTCTGGACCATGCTACCTCTAGTCTAGACCATGCTACCTCTAGTCTAGACCATGCTACCTCTAGTCTAGACCATGCTACCTCTAGTCTAGGCCATGCTACCTCTAGTCTAGGCCATGCTACCTCTAGTCTAGGCCATGCTACCTCTAGTCTAGGCCATGCTACCTCTAGTCTAGACCATGCTACCTCTAGTCTAGACCATGCTACCTCTAGTCTAGACCATGCTACCTCTAGTCAAGGCCATGCTACCTCTAGTCTAGCCCATGCTACCTCTAGTCTAGGCCATGCTACCTCTAGTCTAGGCCATGCTACCTCTAGTCTAGACCATGCTACCTCTAGTCTAGACCATGCTACCTCTAGTCTAGGCCATGCTACCTCTAGTCTAGGCCATGCTACCTCTAGTCTAGGCCATGCTACCTCTAGTCTAGACCATGCTACCTCTAGTCTAGCCCATGCTACCTCTAGTCTCTAGGCCATGCTACCTCTAGTCTAGACCATGCTACCTCTAGTCTAGACCATGCTACCTCTAGTCTAGGCCATGCTACCTCTAGTCTCTAGGCCATGCTACCTCTAGTCTAGACCATGCTACCTCTAGTCTAGGCCATGCTACCTCTAGTCTAGGCCATGCTACCTCTAGTCTAGACCATGCTACCTCTAGTCTAGACCATGCTACCTCTAGTCTAGACCATGCTACCTCTAGTCTAGGCCATGCTACCTCTAGTCTAGACCATGCTACCTCTAGTCTAGACCATGCTACCTCTAGTCTAGGCCATGCTACATGTAGTCTAGGCCATGCTACCTCTAGTCTAGACCATGCTACCTCTAGTCTAGACCATGCTACCTCTAGTCTAGACCATGCTACCTCTAGTCTAGACCATGCTACCTCTAGTCTAGGCCATGCTACCTCTAGTCTAGACCATGCTACCTCTAGTCTAGACCATGCTACCTCTAGTCTAGACCATGCTACCTCTAGTCTAGGCCATGCTAACTCTAGTCTAGACCATGCTACCTCTAGTCTAGACCATGCTACCTCTAGTCTAGACCATGCTACCTCTAGTCTAGGCCATGCTACCTCTAGTCTAGACCATGCTACCTCTAGTTTAGGCCATGCTACATGTAGTCTAGGCCATGCTACCTCTAGTCTAAGTCATGCTACCTCTAGTCTAGGCCATGCTACCTCTAGTCTAGGCCATGCTACCTCTAGTCTCTAGGCCATGCTACCTCTAGTCTAGACCATGCTACCTCTAGTCTAGGCCATGCTACCTCTAGTCTAGGCCATGCTACCTCTAGTCTAGACCATGCTACCTCTAGTCTAGACCATGCTACCTCTAGTCTAGACCATGCTACCTCTAGTCTAGGCCATGCTACCTCTAGTCTAGACCATGCTACCTCTAGTCTAGACCATGCTACCTCTAGTCTAGGCCATGCTACATGTAGTCTAGGCCATGCTACCTCTAGTCTAGACCATGCTACCTCTAGTCTAGACCATGCTACCTCTAGTCTAGACCATGCTACCTCTAGTCTAGACCATGCTACCTCTAGTCTAGGCCATGCTACCTCTAGTCTAGACCATGCTACCTCTAGTCTAGACCATGCTACCTCTAGTCTAGACCATGCTACCTCTAGTCTAGGCCATGCTAACTCTAGTCTAGACCATGCTACCTCTAGTCTAGACCATGCTACCTCTAGTCTAGACCATGCTACCTCTAGTCTAGGCCATGCTACCTCTAGTCTAGACCATGCTACCTCTAGTTTAGGCCATGCTACATGTAGTCTAGGCCATGCTACCTCTAGTCTAAGTCATGCTACCTCTAGTCTAGGCCATGCTACCTCTAGTCTAGGCCATGCTACCTCTAGTCTCTAGGCCATGCTACCTCTAGTCTAAGTCATGCTACCTCTAGTCTAGACCATGCTACCTCTAGTCTCTAGACCATGCTACCTCTAGTCTAGACCATGCTACCTCTAGTCTAGACCATGCTACCTCTAGTCTAGACCATGCTACCTCTAGTCTAGACCATGCTACCTCTAGTCTAGACCATGCTACCTCTAGTCTAGACCATGCTACCTCTAGTCTAGACCATGCTACCTCTAGTCTAGACCATGCTACCTCTAGTCTAGACCATGCTACCTCTAGTCTAGGCCATGCTACCTCTAGTCTAGACCATGCTACCTCTAGTCTAGACCATGCTACCTCTAGTCTAGACCATGCTACCTCTAGTCTAGACCATGCTACCTCTAGTCTCTAGGCCATGCTACCTCTAGTCTAAGTCATGCTACCTCTAGTCTAGACCATGCTACCTCTAGTCTAGGCCATGCTACCTCTAGTCTAGGCCATGCTACCTCTAGTCTAGGCCATGCTACCTCTAGTCTAGACCATGCTACCTCTAGTCTAGACCATGCTACCTCTAGTCTGGACCATGCTACCTCTAGTCTAGACCATGCTACCTCTAGTCTAGACCATGCTACCTCTAGTCTAGACCATGCTACCTCTAGTCTAGACCATGCTACCTCTAGTCTAGACCATGCTACCTCTAGTCTAGACCATGCTACCTCTAGTCTCTAGGCCATGCTACCTCTAGTCTAGACCATGCTACCTCTAGTCTAGACCATGCTACCTCTAGTCTAGGCCATGCTACCTCTAGTCTAGACCATGCTACCTCTAGTCTAGCCCATGCTACCTCTAGTCTCTAGGCCATGCTACCTCTAGTCTAGACCATGCTACCTCTAGTCTAGACCATGCTACCTCTAGTCTAGACCATGCTACCTATAGTCTCTAGGCCATGCTACCTCTAGTCTAGACCATGCTAACTCTAGTCTAGGCCATGCTACCTCTAGTCTAGGCCATGCTACCTCTAGTCTAGTCCATGCTAACTCTAGTCTAGGCCGTGCTACCTCTAGTCTCTAGACCATGCTACCTCTAGTCTAGACCATGCTACCTCTAGTCTAGACCATGCTACCTCTAGTCTAGACCATGCTACCTCTAGTCTAGACCATGCTATCTCTAGTCTAGACCATGCTACCTCTAGTCTAGACCATGCTACCTCTAGTCTAGACCATGCTACCTCTAGTCTAGACCATGCTACCTCTAGTCTAGACCATGCTACCTCTAGTCTAGACCATGCTACCTCTAGTCTCTAGGCCATGCTACCTCTAGTCTAGACCATGCTACCTCTAGTCTAGACCATGCTACCTCTAGTCTCTAGGCCATGCTACCTCTAGTCTAGACCATGCTACCTCTAGTCTCTAGGCCATGCTACCTCTAGTCTAGGCCATGCTACCTCTAGTCTAGACCATGCTACCTCTAGTCTAGACCATGCTACCTATAGTCTAGGCCATGCTACCTCTAGTCTAGACCATGCTACCTCTAGTCTAGGCCATGCTACCTCTAGTCTAGACCATGCTACCTCTAGTCTAGACCATGCTAACTCTAGTCTAGGCCATGCTACCTCTAGTCTAGGCCATGCTACCTCTAGTCTAGACCATGCTACCTCTAGTCTAGACCATGCTACCTCTAGTCTAGACCATGCTACCTCTAGTCTAGACCATGCTAACTCTAGTCTAGGCCATGCTACCTCTAGTCTAGGCCATGCTACCTCTAGTCTAGACCATGCTACCTCTAGTCTAGACCATGCTACCTCTAGTCTAGGTCATGCTACCTCTAGTCTAGGCCATGCTACCTATAGTCTCTAGGCGATGCTACCTATAGTCTAGGCCAGGGGTTCCCAAACTTTTCAGGCCGCGACCCAAAAATAACGGTGTCAGAGAGCCGCGACCCCCACTATTATAAGAGGTAAAAAAAAATAAAAAAAAATTATTTTTATTTTTTTCTTATAAATGGAAATGTATGGTTGAAACATGCACACGTTCAAACGCACACACTAATAAGCATTGGAGGCTTTTAACCAGGGCCGGACTGGGGAAATCATTCAGGCCAGGAAATAGTGCAAAATATAGTGCAAAATATAGCCCCAGTCAGGCTACTTTTTAAGCGGGGGGTCCCCCACCAGGACATTTCTTGTTACAAAAACTTCATTTCCTGCATTCTGGTGCAGGCATTTTTTTTATTTGTACCCTTTAAATGCCAGTGTTTGTGATGGCATCACAAATTATTGTTAAAAAACAGGCTATGTATGATTAGCAACAACACAGATTTTGATGGATTTTCAGTTTTTTTGTAATGTCAGATTGAAAATAATACAATATTTTATTCAACTTCAGCCCTGACCATAACACCACATATACATTTTATAATTCTAACCCTTTAAATGCCAGTGTGTGTGATGGCATATATTTGCAATATATCAAATGCAAATTTTTCTGGGGGGGGTTATTACAGGCTAGCATGTGTCAATGATTAGCAACAACAGTTTTTTGTAAGAGTCCTGCCTCCACCAATCACATGCGGCTCCTTTTGTGTGTGTGTGTGAGAGCAAGAGAGAGATAGTTCTCCAACTTGTGTGAGTTGCAGTGATCTCCTGGTTGTTCCCCACCTAGGTTATCTAACTATTGCGCTGGTGCAACTAGAAACACTGTCCTGGCCTGCTTCTAAGTTCAGTGGCCTGACTGCATTAAAAAAAAAAATAAAAAAATGTTTTAGATATAATATATATATATATTTTTTTTTTAATCATCTGGCGACCCCACTGCGGCGGCTCGCGACCCTCCTGTGGGTTGCGACCCCGACTTTGGGAACCCCTGGTCTAGGCCATGCTACCTCTAGTCTAGTCTAGGCCATGCTACCTCTAGTCTAGTCTAGGCCATGCTACCTCTAGTCTAGGCCATGCTACCTCAAGGTCTTGCACGGCCATATTCCAAACAGCTTCAACAGACGACTTCCCAGAGGGTTCTGTGTAACAGACCATCCAGCGGGCCAGGTTAACACACACACACAGCTGATGTCTACCTGTGGCACTTCGATGTTGTCCGTTGGTCGTATGGTGGCATCTTTGTTGCTGCGCGGGTCGAACTCAAACGCTGCTGTGAGCACCATGGCCAACCCTGGAGTTTAGGACACGGTGAGGTCAACTAGGGCGAGGACGACACAGCTAATACAGTATGTATCATATATCTTTTTTTTGTGATCAAATATTTTTATTAAATTTTTTCAAACATGAAACAAAGACATATCACAATACAATAATAATAATACATAAAAAGACATCCCAATGCAACAACTTAACACAACAAGACAATAATTGAGACAAAAAACACCAAAAACTAAACGAAAGAACAATATACATGGGCACTGGCTCGCTCACCCCCCCCCCCCCCGCTCACCCCCAGACCTCAATATGCATCATATATCATATCCAAGGCTGAAACGCAAAACCTCCTATCTGAAATGTTCACTTTTTTGGGAAGAAAATTAAAAAAAAAAGGTGTTTTCTTGCAGAATGCCTTTTTTATTTTATTTTTATGATACGCAATACAATATACTGCTTTTGGAAAATGGATAGGAGGTTTTGCGTTTCAGCCATTGATATCCATTTTCCAGAGTCTTTGGCATATTATTGGCATAGTGAGCTGAAACGGTGGAGTGCATGCACTAAAAGAGCAGGTGGCGTCATTGGGAGGAGGCGCTACGAGACTCACGTTTCATGTTCATGTTGGGCGTCTTGTACATGAAGTGCATGAAGAGCTGCGTGGTGTTGATGAGGATCTGGTCTCCACTGTAGCGGATGGAGCGGTACCACCACGTGCCCTGAGCAGAAGTGCACACAAAAAAACAGTGAGAAGTAATAAGAGAATATCTAAATATCTTTAAATCTTTCAAATCATTTTTACACTCAATTTAACCACACGTGCAAAATATGGCATCATCACGATTGATCTTGTGTTAATACTTACGACAACGACAGGAAGGATGACCATGAAGGCTAGGCCATAGACTAACAGCACCTAAGGAAAAGAGACAGACAATCCATTTATTTATAATTGTAAATAAGACTAACTAACCAGTTTAAGTGTTAACACATTGTGCGCCAAAAACGTGTATACTCGTTATTGCCCGCCATGCGTTGTGCGCCAACAACGAATAAACTCGTTTTTGGGATCAATATTTCATTTTTTCGCCATGGCATTCATAATTCACCCAGCCTCCCTCCGCTGCTGCAGCTGGACCCTGTCTGATATTGCAACGCCTCAATACCGCCGCCTGGTGGATGTCAGGCGAGTTACACTCCAAGCCAAACCGGAAGTGGCGCTCGGTGCATCGAGGAAATTCCTCCGGCAGTAATATCTTGTAGTGTGGATCTAGATAGATCGCTTTCGAAACGCAATAATCAATATGATTTCGGCGTTTATTGCGTCATACAAACGGGAAATGGATCTAGCAGATCGACATCAAATAATTGGAATATTTTTCCTCCAGTCTCATCGGCGAACGGTAAGAGGAATCCAACGTTATTTTCAGCCCGATTGTTTATTCATTTCACGTCAATCCATCTGATCAACGTATCAACCCATAGTAAAAAAAGACGCTACTGACGATCAAGGAATTATAAACAACCCCCCCCCACCTTTCCTTCAAGCATGATGAAGCATAATTGTATACCGATCATATACATTTGAATTTTTTAATATAGCGTGTATAGCAGGGGTAGGCAACCCTAGGCACGCGTGCCCGCGGAGGCATTTTCATTGGCACAGGGGGCAGCATAATAAAAAAATATATATACGGTATATACTTTTTTTTTTTTTATACTTCGCTTTGAAATATTAGTGAAATATTTTGCACTGTTGTCGCATTTATCTTGTTGAAATCCTCCCACAGGTTCTTTTTTGTAAGTTGACTGTTTTGCACACCCCTATGACAGCTATACAGCTGTTCCCATGGTGCTCAGCTGTCAGCAGTCAGCTGGCCTCCCGCACCCGCGCGTAGTTCCCAAGTAATCAAAGTGCTGCGGTTGCATTCTGTATGTGCCGTCTTTCATGATGGCAACCCCCGCTAAGAAAGTTAAAGCAAAGGAAATTCGGGCATTCCAGCCCTCGTGGACAGACGACTACGGGTTTGTGTGTCAGAAGGACCGTGCTGTGTGTACTTTTATGTTTAGAAAATGTAGTTTGCAGAACGTCAGGTGTGAAACGCCATTTTGAGACGAAGCATCAAAAAAGTTAAGGCAGAATCGATTAAACGTGCCGTGGCCAGGTATGGAAAGCAAGCCAGCACCCTCAAAGTGTTCACGACTGCTAAAAACCATGCAACTGAAGCAAGCTATCGCATTGCTCATTGCATTGCGAAATGTGGAAAGCCATTCACTGATGGCGAGTATATCAAGGAGGCTTTTCTCTGTAGCTCAGATGTTTTGTTTGAAGGCTTGCCAAACAAAGAGACAATCAAATCAAGGATAAAAGATATCCCCATGTCAGCTTGAAGTGTCGAGCGACGCATCAACGAAATGTCAGAAAATATCAGAGAACAGCAACCGGCTGGATTAAAAGATGCTCCGGTGTGCAGCTTAAAGGGACCAACTACAGCCCCCAGATAACAGAGCTCAGTAAGGCAAAACTGTTTGTCTGCATTGCACCCCCGCCCGAACTCAGATTTAGGGTTGATACAACCATCATAATAATATTGTTAATAATAACAATAACAATAATGATGTAATAATGTAAAAATTATCATAAAAAATACCCGATTATGAGAAATGTTACGATGCATGGAATATTGTTGATATGGCACAGGCACACTAGTTACAACTATATTTCAAACTGGCACTTCATGTCAAAAAGGTTGCTGACCCCTGGTGTATAGGAAAGAAATGCCAATCGATAATCTATCATATGCGTCAGGGCCTATAACTCGCATTTTAGGAATTACTGCAGAAAACCTTAAAGACATACTTATATTCACGACTGTATTAACACGACAACGTATGAATGAAAAAATATAACGTTCCCACACGATAGATAATAAACGAACGATAGATAATCGATGTTGAATGGGCCATAGTAATGTCGATATAGCTATAACTTAAGAGGGAAAGGGAATCTTAAACAACCAATTAGGGGTGGACGGTATGGTCTAAAATTTATATCACGGTATAATTTGAAGCATAGACGGTAACGGTATATAT
The DNA here is from genome assembly GCF_963971535.1 of Notolepis coatsorum. Taxonomy (NCBI): domain Eukaryota; kingdom Metazoa; phylum Chordata; class Actinopteri; order Aulopiformes; family Paralepididae; genus Notolepis; species Notolepis coatsorum. The sequence goes on along the minus strand of NC_140169.1, from coordinate 43,077,075 downwards.
CACGGTATCAGTGTTTCCGTTAGAATAAATTTTTTTGCCTGATAGGCAGGCTATATAAATAATGACATCCTCAAGGCATGTAGATTTATAATATTTTAACTTAAAACTAGGCTACTTTTGCGTATAAAGTCATATTCCAAATAAAATAAGTCCCGAGTCCGTGCTGCTCCCATTGCAAACAGCCGGGCTGGATGCTGGATTTTGCTAGAAGCATATGTAGCTGCAGAGCCGCAGAGCCAGCGGCGCTTTCAGGTCTGGTCACAGCTTTCAGCCGTTGGGTGGGGGGGGGGGGGGGGGGGGCGCTGTTGAGCGGACCTGACCTGAAAGCGCCGCTAGCTCTGCGGCTCTGCAGCTGCATGCTATTCGCAAATCCACTGCTGCAGCCGTCCTCCCGCTGCAGCCGTCGTTATCATAACACTACACGCATATCATAATGTTTACAGCAAACTGTAGTTGATCACCAGGTATGTTTTATTAACGTAGAATAATTCATATAAGAAAAACATTAGGGACATCTCTTACCTTTCTCCACTGGTTAAAAATGCCAGGAACTGAAATTGAAACTTGCTGTGCGCCGCAGTGATATGCGTTTATTATGAAATGACAATTGCTAGGGATGCTCGATATTGGCTTTTTTACCGATACCGATATTCCGATATTGTCCAACTCTTAATTTCCGATACCGATACCGATATATGCAGGGTTTCCCCCCAAAAAAACAGAATAATTTCAGGTAACTAATAATTTCACTGGATGCATTCAAAAGGCTTTCTAAATGTAAGCATTATCTGTGCAAAATATGATAATTAAAAAAGTTAAAATTAACATTACATATCTCTTGTTGTTGAATTAAACCAACATGCATACTTTTGACAATAAATAAAATAAGAATTGGTTCTTACTTGCTTGCCTGGGTAAATAAAGGTTAAATAAATGTAAAAAAAAAACATATATATATATATATATTGTTATTGTTTTTTTGTTTTTTTTTACCGATACCGATATTTTCCGATATCACATTTTACTGCCGATATCGGCCGATAATATCGGTCGGCCGATAATATCGGACATCCCTAACAATTGCGTGTTACACGGCCACTGCGCGAAGCCTCCTAAATAACTTTTTCCAGTTATCTACTAATTCTATCTATTTTTAGGGGCAAATGCGATTGAAATAGTCGCGCTGTGGTTAAATGACATGACGTCATTGCTATTTTAGAGCTGCTCTACCGGTTACACGGTATAGTCAAAATCCATACCGTAGAGCAAATTAATACCATTTATACCGTATACCATTTATACCGTCCACCCCTACAACCAATGGTAAACACCACGCTGAAAAGCATGTGCATATCGGTGTGTGGAGTGAAGTTGTGGAATAATTTACCCGAATACATCAAACAGAGTAAACATGTGGCACAATTTAAAAAGCAGCTACAAAAAATACACATTGGAAAAATACAGAAATTAGTATTGAGGATAAACAAAGTTATGTTATATTGTGTATGTAGTGATGTACTATATGCACTGCTGTTAAGTGAATCAAGTTTTTATCTTTTCTTGTAATCTTTTAATATAAGTCAAAGTATATTCTATATTGTAATACACTAAATTATGTTATATCTAGTCAAATTAATGGAAGAACAAATATAAATGTAAGGGGGTAGGGATCAATAAGCTTAGCTTCCCTCTACTCCTTTTTTGGACATGTCTGCTAACCAAACACATTGCTCTTGACCTTTTGTTTATAATTCCTTATTTTTTTCTTTTTTTTTATGTTTTTCTTTTAATGTTTTATTAATTTGTTGCTATGATTGTTTGGTTCGACGGAACAAGATATCGTGAGTTGTTTGGAGAAATATGGAGAATAACATGTCCAAAAATAAACTTTTTCATTCATTCATAATATTTAAAAAGTTATAGCCCTGCAAAGAAGGTAAACATCTCCATAGGGTTACAGCTAGAGATGTTCCGATACCATTTTTTCCTTTCCGATCCGATTCCGATACCTAAGCTTTGGGTATCGGCCGATACCGATACTTATCCGATACCAGTGCATACATAAATTTAAAAAAAAATATATATTATATAAATTTTTTATAAATATAATTTTTTTTTTTTTAACAAATACTGTTTTATATATACTGTTTTTTAGTAATAACTAGAAAGTAATGGTATTTATTCAACAACAGGTGATTGTATAGATTTGTATTGGTATCATTAATCAATGAGTATGGGGCTTCAGCACTGCAGATATACCCTACTCCAATGATCCACACGGACATTATACGTTGCTGCACTCGCTACCCACTGGCTCTGCAGATATACCCTACTCAGTCTGTCTACAAGGCTCCGTTGAAGTAGCAGAGGATCTGTTGTGATTTTTGCACAATAAATATTCAACATTCTCTTTTGAGACTCCGCCTCAGACTCTTATCATTTGGCACTAAAAGCTAAACATTGTCGCCGATATGGCTGTCCGCAACATGTCATTAATTGTGTACGCGACGTGCAATTGTGCAATGACGACGTTACCGTTAGCTAGCATGAGCTACCGGTATATGGGAAGACCATAGAAGACTGTAACGTTACTGGTGACATTGTGATTTAACTTGGAATACTCCTTTGCCAACTTGCTGTACTTTGCTTGCAGGTCTGCAGCCATTATTGCTGGATTATATGAATAGCCCCAACTTTAGCCAAGGTAATGTTAAAGCTAGCTTTCGGTTAGCTGTTCAATGCTAATAACACCAGCCACCAAGCGAACCCATGAGCTCCCCGTCAACACCGCTCTGTCGGGACGATGACATTTAAGAAAGTATCTGCTGTTAAAATGACAAATGGCATTGACACTTTAATCGATTAAGCACACGTTTGTTTTATAATGCTTACTCAACAGACCACAGTGTTGTTGATAAATTACGTCATATGGTATCGGAGCGCAGCATTAGAGGGTACTCGCCGATACCGATACCAGCATTTTAGCCAGTATCGGCGGCTTTTCCGATACTGGTATCGGTATCGGAACAACTCTAGTTACAGCACTGGCAGACTGGGCCCAAGGATGGGTACAATGCATGGCGGACAATGTGTTAAATGGACTGCACATTTAATGGAAAATGAACTGCAAATATACAGTATATTGCTTTTATCCAAAGCGCTTTACAACTTATGCCTCACATTCACACACAGACAGCAGAGGCAACCGTGCAAGGTGCCAACCTGCTCATCGGGAGCAGTTAAGAGGCTTAAGTGCCTTGCTCAAGGACACTTTGACACACTGCACGGAGGAGCCGAAATCGAACCGGGAACCTTCTGATTACCAGGCGACTGGTCTACCTCCGGAGTCACTGTGGCCCCCCCGCTTAATTATTTAAGGTAACCAACTTGCGTCTAGCCACGCCCCCGCGGCAGCATTATGTAGCCGTAATTCCCCCTCTTTTAACATCGACGGTTAGCTCAACTGGTTCGCCGCCTTGCTGTGGATCCTGCGGTGCGTTGGTGACAAGTTCGAATCCCTTCAATTTCTTTTTTAACGTGCATTCTTTCGCCGGTTAAGTTTAGGCATTGTTTCGGAGTTGGTTAAGGTTAGAAGGGTTAAGTTTAGGCGCCGTTTCGGAGTTGGTTAAGGTTAGAGTTTGTCTTAGAGCATGGCAATATTCTTTCGGAGTTGGTTATGGTTATGGTTAAGTTTAGGCATTGTTTCGGAGTTGGTTAAGGTTAGAAGGGTTAAGGTTAGGCATTGTTTCGGAGTTGGTTAAGGTTAGAAGGGTTAAGGTTAGGCATTGTTTCGGAGTTGGTTAAGGTTAGAAGGGTTAAGTTTAGGCGCCGTTTCGGAGTTGGTTAAGGTTAGAGTTTGTCGCAGAGAATGGCAATAGAATGCAGCCTATTTCCGCAATGCCGCTCTCTCGCGCTGCCGCGGTCACATGGGCGTAGTGGCCAATCAGAGAAACGCTGAACACAAGTTGGTTGCCTAAAATATTGACGCAGCCCCCCCCCAGTTAAAGGTAGATTCCATAACGCCTTCAAAACAGTGACCTCTAGGCAAAAGAGCCCTGCGAGGTATTGCACTTTGTTTACATTTAGTTTGTGTTCCGTTTTGTGTGTGGAGGTGAGTTGAGAGGTCTGGAGAACCTAGGCAGAACCTGAGGTGCAAGAGCAACCGCTCCTCTATCCCACACATCAGGTGCTGCAACGGTGGTTCTGGACAATCTCTCCTCCCTCCCTCCCGCCTGGCGCAACGACACCCCGGTGTTGCTGCAGCCGACTATCGCATACGGTGTCTCAGACATACTGTAGTCGACATGTGTCAACAAATGTACATGCCTGTTTGAATTTATGTTGTGCCGTTGTTACTGTAAAAAATGTATGATTGTGATATGATGATTGTTTAATGAGACGATGAGCTGTATGCGTGTGTCACTTGAATTTCCCCGTGAGGGATCAATAAAAGTTATCCTTAACTTAAAACAAACAATGTGAAAAAAGTGCAATACCAAGAGGCACACTTCTCCCGGCATTACAGAAGCTAGCTTTAAATAAAGTAAAATATAAAAGTACAGTAAGAAAAGAACACTATGGCCTGATGGTAATTTATACAATGATTCTTTTTTTGCGTTTATCGCTTTTTCGTCGCATTCATACTTGGTCAAGTTCGACCGACAGAAGCAGGCTGAAAGGGTTCAGATGGGGGGAAAGACACTCTGGGAAAGGCACGGCTGCCGTCCGGGATTCGAACGCGCTCAGCCCCAGATCCGCGCGAGCGCGGTTGTCCACGCCGCTGAAATAGCACTCGCGGTACGTGGTGAGCTACTGGAGCTCCCCTATTTGTCAATCTTTAAGACTTGATGTGTCCAGCACTGGTAGGAGGCACGAAGGAGTGACTGGTTGTCTTGTTTTTTCTTTTTTTCCCTTTCTGTTGAGGGGAGGTATATATATATATATATATATTTGTATTTATTTTCTTTTTCTTTTGTCGTTGTGCATATCTGATGTCTTGATTTAGTCTGTTCTGTCTGCTTCATTTGTATATGTGTTAAAACATTGAATACAAATAATATCAAGAGAAAAGAACACTAAAATCTATCACAACATACCAGCATAGAGTTCTTAGAGTCCACGATCCACGCAGGCAGAGCGATACCAAAACTGGTCGCTGGAGAGAAAGAGAAATTGATTAGGCAACGAGACAACGTGCGCTATTCCCCACATGGACGTCAGGAGGGGTTCATTCTATCCAACAGCACATGCTGAATTTATGCTCAAATTATGTAAATGTGTGTGTGAGTTTGCAGGGTTTGAACTCACCTCCTGGACCATCTGGGTTGCCATACTGTTCCCAGTTCTGTCTCGACTGTTCATTGGTCAGACTGTAGTGAGGGGTGGGGGGTCAAATTGGGTCAAATTAAGTAAATAAGTGGTGCAGTTGGAAATCACCCAGAATACAGTGTGTGTGCCACAAGACAAAAGGGATGATTATGGCTATTTTCAACATATACCATATTTTTCAACTGGCATTATATGAATCTATTCACACCAAGATATGACAAAGAGAAGTTACTTTGTTTCAAAAGAGCAGCATAGCAAGGGATACAAAAAAGATACAAATATGAAAAGGATAAAAAGGTAAGAAATATACAAAAAGAGAAATGTAGATACAACATAAGCCAAAATGTTGTACAGAATATGTATGTACGTAGGAGTATATGATACATGTATATAGATATCTACAAGTATATAATGTAATAATAGTATGTACAGGGTTAGAGTAACAGTTAAGGAATAAACCAGGGCCCTAGCACAGGCCCTAGACATACATACAGCCCTAGGCTGCGTGATATGGACAAAATAGTTAGGCCCCTAGAATATCCATATTTCTGTCTTTGCAATAATAGGTAGATACTAGAGCTGAGGGATGTGGCTCAAATATCAATGTCACAATATTTCTCTTAGTTTTGCCCGTATTCCGTTTTCCAGCTAAGTTACAATGCGATATATGACAATGTTTTTATACAATCGTCGTGGTGCAATTTAAATTCAAAATGGCCTATTTTATCTATTCAAATATTTACCATTGTAATACTGCTGCAAGGAACAGGTTTTTGATTAACATACACACACACAGTGGATGACGGTTTAGTAAACCTCCACGATGGTATACATTAGGGCTGCACGATTCTTGCTAAAATGTGAATCACGATTTTTCTCGCTAAGAATTGAGATCACGATTCTCACAATTCTTATTTTTTCAATAAAAACATTTATTGCACTCTCTTAACACTTTCACTGCCACTCACGAGATATCTCGGGTTTCCGATAGTTATGTTGAAAGCCACTCACGAGATTTCTCTGATTTTTTACTCCACATTTTCCAGTCCACTGATGTAGCCGGGGTTATCACAGTTCATTCTGGAGCCTCTGAGACCCACGGAATCATGTACTGCACTGTACACACGTTGGATCCATACACTTATCGATTTTTTCTAATGGTGATCAGGAATTGGAATATACCAGTTGGATACCATCTGATGTCAGGTAAGGAATCTATGTTATCAGTGTTAGGATAATCAGACTAATTTTGATGAAGATATAGGCTGTTTTGTGAAATAGGCTCTTTCGGTTTCACTGTAAAAGTCCAAGAGGAAATGAACACAGCGATTATCCGTGCGCGGCTCGAATGTGCTTGCGTGCACGTATAATATTGATCATCTAGCGTTTATTTGAAAACGATTCATAAATAGGCCGACAAATATCAACGTTCTGGAATATTCCAGTAAAAGACGATTATCATAGAATGGTCTAGAACAGGGGTAGGCAACCCTAGGCACGCGTGCCTGCATAGGCACACAGGGGCATTTGCATAGGCACAGAGGGCAGCAGTAAAAAAAAATAAAAAAATATTAAAGTTATAATTTTTTTTTTTTTTTTGCTTTGAAATATTATAGTGAAATATTTTGCACTGTTGTCGCATCTTGTTGAAATCCTCCCACAGGTTCTTTTTACTACCACATATTTAATTGAGACCCTTTATTTGTTTATTATTTCAATTTAGCTGGAAATACATTGCTACATCATTCAGTAACATTTGCAGAGCCTTATAACAAAAACATTATTACGGTCACCATTGTGACCAGTGGGATTAATCAACACATTTTATTATTTATTTTTCTATTTCATTGAACATTGCACATGTTAAAAGCAAACACACAGCAGACACACAGAGGGAAGCACACACAGCAGACACACAGCAGACACACAGCAGACACAGAGCAGACACACAGCAGACACACAGCAGACACACAGCAGACACACAGCAGACAGACACACAGCAGACAGAGCAGACACACAGCAGACACACAGCAGACACACACAGCAGACACACAGAGGGAAGCAGACACACAGCAGACACACAGAGGGAAGCAGACACACAGCAGACACAGAGCAGACACACAGCAGACACACAGCAGACACACAACAGACACACAAAGGGAAGCAGACACACAGCAGACACACAGAGGGAAGCAGACACACAGCAGACACAGAGCAGACACACAGCAGACACACAACAGACACACAAAGGGAAGCAGACACACAGAGGGAAGCAGACACAGAGCAGACACACAGCAGACACAGCACACTCAGCAGACACACAGAGGGAAGCAGACACACAGCAGACACAGAGCAGACACACAGCAGACACACAGAGGGAAGCAGACACACAGCAGACACACAGCAGACACACAGCAGACACACAGAGGGAAGCACACACAAAGGGAATCAGACACACAGCAGACACACAGGGCAGCAGACACACACAGGACAGCAGACACACACAGGGCAGCAGACACACAGCAGACAGACAGACACAGAGGGCAGCAGACACACAGCAGACAGACAGACAGACACAGAGGGCAGCAGACACACATCAGACAGACAGACACAGAGGGCAGCAGACACACAGCAGACAGACAGACACAGAGGGCAGCAGACACACAGCAGACACAGAGGGCAGCAGACACACAGCAGACAGACAGACAAAGAGGGCAGCAGACACACAGCAGACAGACACACACAGGGCAGCAGACACACACAGCAGACACACAGGACAGCAGACACACAGCAGACAGACAGACACACAGGGCAGCAGACAGACAGACACACAGGACAGCAGACACACAGCAGACAGACAGACACAGAGGGCAGCAGACAGACAGCAGACAGACAGACACAGAGGGCAGCAGACACACAGCAGACAGACAGACACAGAGGGCAGCAGACACACAGCAGACAGACAGACACACAGGGCAGCAGACACACAGCAGACAGACAGACACACAGGACAGCAGACACACAGCAGACAGACAGACACAGAGGGCAGCAGACAGACAGCAGACAGACAGACACAGAGGGCAGCAGACACACAGCAGACAGACAGACACACAGGGCAGCAGACAGACAGCAGACAGACAGACACACAGGGCAGCAGACAGACAGCAGACAGACACAGAGGGCAGCAGACACACAGCAGACAGACACACAGAGGGCAGCAGACACACAGCAGACAGACAGACACACAGGGCAGCAGACACACAGCAGACACACACAGGGCAGCAGACACACAGCAGACAGACAGACACAGAGGGCAGCAGACACACAGCAGACAGACACAGACACAGAGGGCAGCAGACACACAGCAGACAGACACACACACACAGGGCAGCAGACACACAGCAGACAGACAGACAGACAGAGTGCAGCAGACACACAGCAGACAGACACAGAGGGCAGCAGACACACAGCAGACAGACAGACACACACACAGGGCAGCAGACACACAGCAGACAGACAGACACACACACAGGGCAGCAGACACACAGCAGACACACACAGCAGACAGACAGACACACAGACAGACACAGACTCACGCAGCGTAAGCTTTGGTGATCCTCATGAAGGTGGCGGCGTCTCCACCTTTGTCGGGGTGGAATTTGAGGGAGAGAACACGATACTGTTTCTTGATCTCCGACAGAGATGCCCCCTGAACACACACACACACACACAGACACACACACAGACAGTTAGAGCAAATACACAAAACAGCTGATGGAACGGAAGTCACAATAATCAATACGCTGATACTCAAAATAAATGAAATCTGTACACCGGTATATTGCTATATTTGCATGCCGATATTATATCGCTTCACTGACGCCAAGTATCTATATTCATTCATATCTGTCTGAATATACCGGCATACAATCCTTCTATATACCTACTAACCCATACAACTCTGTATAAACCGTATATATATATATATATATATATATATATATATATATATATATATATATATATATATTTTTTTTTTTTGTATTCTGTAGATACTATATCTATATCTGTACATATCCCTTACCTACTCTTTACTAGTTTCACTGCTGGCCAGTATGACTTCTACCATAGTGTCTTCATAGCTGCATCATAGGGCTGGGCGATATGGAAAAAAATCATATCGCGATAACGATATGATAATGTTATCATATTTCTCGATATCGATAATTATCGAATTGTTATAAGTATTAATTTTTTTTTTTTTTTTTTTTTACAACAGATGTATGTTTATTTTGCAGCAATTCTTTGTCATTGCCGCCATCTTTAGTGTTACATCCCCTCACACTCCAGTTCTCAGGCTGCAGCTGGTTTAAAAGCTAAAGTAAACTGGCTTCTCTGCTGGCTGTGGCTCCAGGGGAGTTGAACAGTTCTGGCTCTGCTAGTTTATTTTCGATCTTTTGGCGCTTTTTTGGTGGACAAACCACCGCACATGTGCACCGTGACTGGAGTCTAGTTCTGCTAGCACACATAGCCTACTGTGTACAGACGGTTTCAAACTGTATTTTAAATTAGAAAGCAAACAAAATAAATGGACAAGAGAAAAAGAAATCTGAATTTGGTCAGTATTGTCATTTGGACAAGCAAAGCCATTACTTTAAGTTGCAGGCAAGAAAGACAAGTCTGTCCACTGTCTCTGGTTTTAAAACTGCCCTGTTGCAGGTCACAAAAAAAAAAAAAAAAAAAAAAAAGATTTTTCGATTTTATTTATTTCGATATTTGATATCGATTATTAAAATATATCGCGATATTTATAGTTATCGTTATATCGCCCAGCCCTACTGCATCACTATACATATTAATACTACAACTCTGTACATACATCTGCTTAGCACTATTACTCAATAGGACAAATGTATATACCCAGTTTAATCACCTGTACATTGTATATTACTATTGTACTTTACTGTCAATAAAGACATCATTTAATATTCAATATAGAACCATTGATCTGGCATGGTTCTATTGAATATTAGATGTCTTTATTGATCCGATATGGTTCTATTGAATATTAGATGTCTTTATTGATCTGGCATGGTTCTAGGGCTGGGCGATATAAAGGTAATGATAAATATCACGATATATTTTAATAATCGATATCGCATATCGAAATAAAAAAAAAATAAAAAAAACGTTTTTTTTTTTTTTTACCTGCAACAGGGCAGTTTTAAAACCAGAGACAGTGGACAGACTTGTCTTTCTTGCCTGCAACTTAAAGTAATGGCTTTGCTTGTCCAAATGACAATACTGACCAAATTCAGATTTCTTTTTCTCTTGTCCATTTATTTTGTTTGCTTTCTAATTTAAAATACATTTTGAAACCGTCTGTACACAGTAGGCTATGTGTGCTAGCAGAACTAGACTCCAGTCACGAGTCACAGTGCACATGTGCAGTGGTTTGTCCACCAAAAAAGCGCCAAAATATCAAAAATAAACTAGCAGAGCCAGAACTGTTCAACTCCTCTGGAGCCACAGCCAGCAGAGAAGCCGGTTTACTTTAGCTTTTAAACCAGCTGCAGCCTGAGAACTGGAGTGTGAGGGGATGTAACACTAAAGATGGCGGCAATGACAAAGAATTGCTGCAAAATAAACATACATCGGTTGTTAAAAAAAGATTTTTTTTTTTTTTTATACTTATAACAATTCGATAATTATCGATATCGAGAAATAAAATAAAATCATCATATCGTTATCGCGATATGAATTTTTTCCATATCGCCCAGCCCTACATGGTTCTATTGAATATCCAATAGAATAGAACCATGTCAGAGCAATACAGATATTTAATATTCAATAGAACCATGTCAGATCAATAAAGATATTTAATATTCAATAGAACCATGTCAGATCAATAAAGATATTTAATATGCAATAGAACCATGTAGGGGTGGACGGTATAAACGGTATGAATTTGCTCTACGGTATGGATTTTGACTATACCTTGTAACCGGTAGAGCAGCTCTAAAATAGCAATGACGTCATGTAACCACAGCGCGACTATTTCACTCGCATTTGCCCCTAAAAATAGATAGAATTAGATAGATAATAGATATGTGCAAACTGGAAAAGGTTATTTAGGAGGCTACGCGCAGTGGGCATGTCAACACGCAATTGTCATTTCATAATAAACACATATCGCCGCGGCGCACAGCAAGTTTCAATTTCAGTTCCTGGCATTTTTAACCAGTGGAGAAAGGTAAGAGATTTCCCTATCGTTTTTCTTATATGAATTATTCTACGTTAATAAAACATACCTGGTGATCAACTACAGTTTGCTGTGAACATTATGATATGTGTGTAGTGTTCTGACGGCTGGGCAGCGCGAGCTGGATGCTGGCTTTTGCGAGAAGCATATGCAGCTGCAGAGCCGCAGAGTAGGGGCGCTTTCAGTGCAATACTCCAATTCAGCCATTGGCAATTCAGGCGTTGGGTGGGGGGCGCTGTTGAGCGGGTCTGTGACCGGACCTGAAAGCGCCCCTACTCTGCGGCTCTGCAGTTGCATACTGTTGGGAGCAGCACGGAGTCTCGACTCGGGACTTATTTTATTTGGAATATAATGACTGTATATGCAAAAGTAGCCTAGTTTTAAGTTAAAATATTATAAATCTAGATGCCTTGAGGATGTCACTCTTTATATAGCCTGCCTATCAGGCAAAGAAAATTATTGTAACGGAAACACTGATACCGTGATATATACCGTTACCGTCTATGCTTCAAATTATACCGTGATATACATTTTAGACCATACCGTCCACCCCTAGAACCATGTCAGATCAAGACTTAAAAATAAAAACAGGTACCTTGGTTTCTATTGAGAACCTTCCGATCACAAACTGTTTACGTTTACGACATGTATCCCAGCAAGGCCCTCTACTGTGCTGCTAACTGAAAGCTCTCACTGATGAAGAATATAACAGACTGTGTGTGTGTGTGTGTGTGTGTGTGTGTGTTTGAGAAAAAGTGAGTGAGAGTGTGTGTGTGTTTGAGAGTGTGAGTGAGTGTGTTTGAGAGTGAGTGAATGTGTGTGGTTGAGAGTGGGTGAGTGAGTGTTTGTGAGAGAGAAAGAGTGTGAGTGAGTGAGTGAGTGAGTGAGTGAGTGAGTGAGTGAGTGAGTGAGTGAGTGAGTGAGTGAGTGAGTGTGTTTGAGCATAAGTGTGTTTGAGAGAGAGACACCATACCTGGTCCAGGTTGAGGACTTCATAAGGATTGTACTCCTGGTATTCTCTATCTAGTTTAGACACCTTGTAGGCTAGCAGTAAAAACACTGCCCAGCCCAATAACAAGGCTCCTTTCCTGCAGAGGATGACAAAACAAAACATTAGCACGACCATGTTGCCCGTTTTATATCCACGTTTTAAAACAGTTAGTTGACTAAGAAGAACACATTTGTATTTACAAAGCCTGGGGGATGGTCTCACACACACACACAGGCACACACTGGCACACACAGCCCAGTTTTCTGCTGTTGGCCACTGAGTAGTTCCACTGGAGCAGTTGGGGAGTCGGTGCCTTGCTCAAGGTATGTCAGCGTTAGATGTTGAGGGATGTTGAGGGCAACCGCTGTCCCCGTACACCTGCCCCAGTAGACCTGCTGACCGCTGTCCCAGTACAGCTGCCCCAGTAGACCTGCTGACCACTGTCCCAGTACAGCTGCCCCAGTAGACCTGCTGACCACTGTCCCAGTACAGCTGCCCCAGTAGACCTGCTGACCACTGTCCCAGTACAGCTGCCCCAGTAGACCTGCTGACCGCTGTCCCAGTACAGCTGCCCCAGTAGACCTGCTGACCACTGTCCCAGTACAGCTGCCCCAGTAGACCTGCTGACCACTGTCCCAGTACAGCTGCTGACCACTGTCCCAGTACACCTGCCCCAGTAGACCTGCTGACCGCTGTCCCAGTACACCTGCCCCAGTAGACCTGCTGACCGCTGTCCCAGTACACCTGCCCCAGTAGACCTGCTGACCACTGTCCCAGTACAGCTGCCCCAGTAGACCTGCTGACCGCTGTCCCAGTACAGCTGCCCCAGTAGACCTGCTGACCGCTGTCCCAGTAAAACTTTAGGTTAGTTGTAACGTTAGTTTAGGTTCGTGTTAACGTTAGATAATGTACAAAATAAACGTATTCCGCTGCTATAGACGTCGCTCTTTTATTTTGAAACCCCCCAGAAAGGAAGTCATTATATTTGCTTGAGTGTCCGGTTGCTGGTTAGCTCCGTTAGCGTGCAGGATATCAAGACCAGCCATTGGAATATTGTTTTCTAAATTGGGGAGGCTTTTAATCGTCAAGGTAAGAGGATTTTAAGTCATGGTATCCATAAACTTCAATCGGTTCGGATCCTTTGAATGAATGAGAATGTCAACAAACACGGCGACACGTTGAAATCACTGACTGCGCCCAGAGGAGTGGTTCGGCAAAAAATAGTTCAGAGTATATTCGCTTAGAAAACGTAATTGTCGAATTCAATTATTTTTTATTTCTCCACGTGGTAAATACACAGGTCACAACATGTTTACAGGAACGTTTTGGAGTTGTATTTGGAGTGTATTTCGTGACTGTAGGGCACTGTAGGGAACGTCAGGGTACAAGTCTGACCAACATCCAGTGATGAAGCTAAGCTACGCTAACAGAGCGACTGTTCCCTAAGCCTATAATGCACGCACAGATAGAGCTGCCGCGATTACCGCAGTATCGCTGTTACATCACGGCCACCGCAGAGTAGGCTGAATACCGCGTCACCGCTGTTTTTTATAATAATAATAATAAATTACCCGCCTCTCGTTGGGCTTGCGGCTCTGCAGATATACCCTACTCATCTATCGAGGTTCCAAGCGACCCTATTGGGTACCAGAAAAGTCACGTGAAACATTGCAGACCACTGATTGGTCAGAAGAGAGACGCGTCACATGTTGTAGCGTCACCACCAATCGGCAAGCGCGTATTAGGTTTTTACTTCCTGAATGTCAGATCATCACAACACGGCTAATAACGTTAGCTTTAACTCTCCGCCGGAGTGGACTACGATCGCTCCTAAGGAGTACTAAACGAGACATAATGATTTTACTGTCTGCAACAAATGTTATAATAAAAGCCCTTCGTTCTATACACTTGTCTGATTGAAAACTTTATTAACAGACCGCAGAATGGGACAACTCAGCACGCTCTGAGCAAAGAAAGGAACTGAGATATGAATAGAGTATTGCTTGCCTTGCTATTGTCCGGTAAATACGCTGATGTTATTGAACGTATAACTATATAATGTTAATGCCACAAAACGAATGCCTTTATTATAAAGTAGTAACTTTATAGTAATAATAATAAGAAAGGGTCGGGGGGGTTAGGGGTAACCACCCCTGCCCGCGTCACCGAGTGAACGGCGCACGACCAGAGGGTAAACTTCGAATCCGTGTTTCACTTTCAATAACTAATGCGTGCTTGCCGAATCCCAAACAATATTCATGCTGCAAAGTCATCCTCTAAAAATAGACATTTAGACTAGAGGCAGGCTATATGCTATAAAGAGTAGACTACTACTAAAAAAAATGCATTCAAACTTTTTTTTTAAATTTTTTGTGTGCATGCGGTAATAACCGCGGCGGTAGGAAATATTTTGCAAATTTGTGCGGTAAGGAAATAATCAATACCGCGGCAGCTCTACGCACAGAGACAAAAAAGGTATGTATCTTCTTGTCTAACTCCAGGAAAGATGTTAAATAAGCTAATTTCCCAAAATGTTGGAGTTTTCCTTTAAGTGTGTGTGTGTGAAAGGACTCCATGTCTCCATGACAATGGTGAACCTACTACTATGTTGCATCCGTTACCGTGGCGACCGCTCACTCGTAGCTTGTGTCGCTCAAAGCCATGAAGAAACACTTGAGGTGTTGCGAGCATCCATTATCAACACCCTTATCAAAGCAATTTGGGTAGAGAAAAAAGAGAGAGGGGGAAAGAGCGAGGGGGGGGAGAGAGTGAGGGTGAAAGAGAGCGAGGGGGAAGAGAAAGAGAGAAGGTGAGTCACTGTGTTCTTGCTGAGTAATGTAAGTTCGTACTCAATCCATTGTATATTTTGATAATTGTTTGTTGTTAATCAATCAGGCTCTGTGCAACCCCATTGGGTTTGACTTGAGCAGCCTGTGGTAATTAGTCCAATCAGTCAGAGGCAAAGCTTGTTTAAATACATTTGCCTGTGCACACATTTCTCTAAAACCTGAGCTGACTTCACTGTGTTCTTGCTGAGTAATGTAAGTTCGTACTCAATCCATTGTATATTTTGATAATTGTTTGTTGTTAATCAATCAGGCTCTGTGCAACCCCATTGGGTTTGACTTGAGCAGCCTGTGGTAATTAGTCCAATCAGTCAGAGGCAAAGCTTGTTTAAATACATTTGCCTGTGCACACATTTCTCTAAAACCTGAGCTGACTTCACTGTGTTCTTGCTGAGTAATGTAAGTTCGTACTCAATCCATTGTATATTTTGATAATTGTTTGTTGTTAATCAATCAGGCTCTGTGCAACCCCATTGGGTTTGACTTGAGCAGCCTGTGGTAATTAGTCCAATCAGTCAGAGGCAAAGCTTGTTTAAATACATTTGCCTGTGCACACATTTCTCTAAAACCTGAGCTGACTTCACTGTGTTCTTGCTGAGTAATGTAAGTTCGTACTCAATCCATTGTATATTTTGATAATTGTTTGTTGTTAATCAATCAGGCTCTGTGCAACCCCATTGGGTTTGACTTGAGCAGCCTGTGGTAATTAGTCCAATCAGTCAGAGGCAAAGCTTGTTTAAATACATTTGCCTGTGCACACATTTCTCTAAAACCTGAGCTGACTTCACTGTGTTCTTGCTGAGTAATGTAAGTTCGTACTCAATCCATTGTATATTTTGATAATTGTTTGTTGTTAATCAATCAGGCTCTGTGCAACCCCATTGGGTTTGACTTGAGCAGCCTGTGGTAATTAGTCCAATCAGTCAGAGGCAAAGCTTGTTTAAATACATTTGCCTGTGCACACATTTCTCTAAAACCTGAGCTGACTTCACTGTGTTCTTGCTGAGTAATGTAAGTTCGTACTCAATCCATTGTATATTTTGATAATTGTTTGTTGTTAATCAATCAGGCTCTGTGCAACCCCATTGGGTTTGACTTGAGCAGCCTGTGGTAATTAGTCCAATCAGTCAGAGACTAGCCCCCTACAGGTGTGGGACAATATTCAATAGGGATTTAAGTGTAGTCTATCCAAGCGCCAGCAGAGCGCCGGCGACCGACTAAGACAGACAAAGACTTGGAGTTTTCCTGCTGGAGTTAACCGAGGAGGCAACCGAGTGCACTAGAGTATCTACTGCCCCTCACCTGCCCTCCTCTAGCAGGCCACTCCTTTGTACCTGCATTTTCTGGTCTTGCCTTGTTAGCTTGTCAACTTACTCGACCCACTGGTTTTAGCTCATTAGCTAAACCTTCAATCGGCTTCATACACATAGCCTTTAGCAGCTGATCCATAGTACTTCGTATCTTTATTTGTTCCTGCTCTACCTGGTGTAATCATGGCTATGTGTTCTGTCTGTCCCTCTCTCCTAGAAAGGTTAACTCTGTTAGAGAGTCGTGTCCTTGAACTTGAGTCAGGAAAACAGTCAGCTTTAGACGTCTTGGACACTACAGGCTTTTCTGAGGAGCCTCTAGCGGGGTCTTCTCGTCTGGAGAGTCCCAGACATAGTGCTCAGGACAAGGCCTTTGCGCCCACTACGAAGCGGCAGTGTAACCGCTCGGCCTTGGCCTCAACAGCACCTGCTCCGCAACATGATTTTACACGTGTTGCGGGTTCCGGTCCCAGTACGCAGCCGGTTCCACTGCAACCCCGTCGTTCCGTCCTTGTGATTGGCGACTCCATCACCCGGCATATTTTGCTAGACAAGCCAGCCGAGATCAAATGTTATGGGGGAGCCAGAGCTACAGACATTGAAGCCAACCTGAGATTTCTGGCGAATAGCATAGTCAAGGCAAAAGGTAACCCACGTATCACACCCACTGAAGATAAATTCGACCATATTGTTATACACGTCGGAAATAATGACTGTAGGATGAAAGTCTCTGAGGTCACAAAGATCAACATAGTTAGGCTTTCTGACCTCGCCAGAAAGATGAGTCGGCATCGAGTAATCTTCTCTGGCCCCCTGCCTGTAAACCGGCATGATGATGAGTTCGTGAGTAGGACAGCTTCTCTACACCGATGGCTGGAAAAATACTGTAAAGAACAGGGCTTAGGGTTCGTGGATAATTGGTCCTCTTTCTGGGGGCGCCCTGGCTTGCTGAGAAAGGACGGCGTGCATCCTAACATGCAAGGCGCCTCTCTCTTATCTCGCAATATAGACAAGATTATAGCTTCGGGCTGACAGCCACCCCACAAGCATGCCAGGGTGCAGGCTCTTAGCGAGCCTGCTAGTCATGCTAAACTGATGGACCCTGCCAATCCTTATACCTTTCTTGCTCGGTCCCTCCTCCACCAGGCTCCCCACTCCTCTCTTTCTATCTCTACCCCTAAACCTGTATACCCAATCAAAACTAGAATATCCCGTTACGCTCCGCTTTACCCAGCTCGTCCTTGTGCGATAAACCATGCCAACTTAATTGCGATTAAACCTACCCACATGGCTGAAAACCGCGCTGCTAAGTATACAGAGAGTGTGAAGGTTGGCCTTATCAACATCCGCTCTCTGCCAACCAAAGCTCTTTTGGTAAATGAACTGATAACAGACCATAGTCTCGACCTATTTGGCCTCACTGAGACATGGCTTAAACCTAATGATTTTCTGCCCTTAAACGAGGCCTCACCCCCTAATTTTTGTAGCTCCCACATCGCACGCACCTCCAAGAAAGGAGGCGGAGTTGCTCTAATTTATGACTCTAAGCACAACTTTACATCCGACGCAAACTGTAAGTTTTCCTCGTTTGAGGTGCTCCTGTTGCATCCCTCTCCACCCAACAGAAAGTGTGGCGGTCTGATTCCTACCTCCACTGCATCCTTTGTAATGGCTGTCCTATACCGCCCCCCAGGCCCTTACACCCTCTTCCTAGATGAATTTTCAACTTTCATCTCTGAGCTTGTTATGCGCTCAGATAACATTTTAATTGTTGGTGATTTTAACATTCATTCCAATAAAACTCTAGATCCCCTAAATAAGGCTTTTACCGACATCATTGACTCTGTCGGTCTCATTCAAATCGTTGACCAACCCACTCACAGTGGTGGGAACACCCTTGACCTAGTCCTAGCCCGCGGTCTCACTGTGTCAAATTTGACCGTCTCCCCCTATGTTCCTGCTCTCTCAGACCACTACCTCATCAAATTTCAAATTGATCTGACGGTTTCTCGCCCAGACAGTGTAGAATCCTACATGAGCCGTCGTATTAACGCCTCAACTGTCCCAATTCTAGTTAACTGCCTACCAGACACCCTCTCTCCCTTCCTCTCTTACTCTGGCCCCCTTGATCTCTTTACAGACAAACTTAATGCCGCCCTTCGTAGCACCCTCGACATTGTCGCTCCCCTTAAACCTAAAATTAAACGTGCTCCGCAAAAACTAACTCCCTGGTTTACGGAGGAAACGCGCTCCTTTAAAAAGGCTTGTCGCAAACTTGAACATAAATGGCGTTCGACCAAACTCGAAGTATTCCGCCTCGCCTGGAATGATAGTTTACGTAACTACAAAAAGGCACTCTCACTTGCCAAAACCTCTTATTTTTCCAGGCTCATAAATGAAAACAAAAACAACTCAAAGTTTCTGTTTGACACAGTTGCAAAACTTACGCAGAAACAACCAAGTGCCCTAAACCATGCGTTCTCGGCTAACGAATTCATGACATTTTTTACCAAGAAAATTGACCTCATTAGAGATGAAATTGTTGCTTTACTCAACAATCTGAGTCCCTCCCAACCCTTGACGGGCATTCCCCCTGACTTTGATTCCAGTCATACGCTATGCTGCCTTGAAAACGTCTCACTTAGTGCCCTCTCTAAACTGGTTGGCGCGGCTAAACCTTCAACCTGTCTGTTTGACCCTCTCCCAGCAACTCTCATCAAAAAACTCTTCCCAACTCTAGGCCCTGCCCTACTCAATATCTTCAACACCTCTTTGTCTACTGGCGTGGTGCCCCTGGCCTTTAAATCAGCCGTCATTAAACCATTACTTAAAAAACCGAACCTCGACCCTCTAATCTTGAAAAATTACAGACCTATCTCCAATCTCCCATTCCTATCCAAAGTGTTAGAACGGATCGTCGCAACGCAACTTACTGACCATTTATCAAACAATAATCTTAATGAATCATTTCAATCTGGCTTTAGAGCCTTACACTCCACCGAAACGGCGGTTACCAAAGTCACAAATGACTTACTGCTCTCTCTTGACTCAAACCTCACCTCTGTGCTCTTATTGCTTGATCTCAGTGCAGCCTTTGACACTATCGATCACTCGATTCTTCTAGGTCGGCTTGAGAACCATGTTGGCATTCGGGGTCTCGCACTAGCTTGGTTTAAATCCTATTTAACTGATAGAACACACTGCGTGGTCTATAATGATTTAACATCTGAGACCCTCCCAGTGCAATGTGGTGTCCCACAAGGCTCTGTCCTGGGCCCTTTGCTATTTTCGATTTACATGCTACCCCTCGGCGATATCATACGCAAATTTGGCATAAACTTTCATTTTTACGCTGATGACACCCAATTATATATACCTATTAAGCCAAATGATTCCTCCCAACTACAAAACCTTGAGGCCTGCTTGCTTGCCGTCAAAAAATGGATGTCGCAAAACTTTCTACTCCTTAATGCAGATAAAACTGAGATGTTAATTGTTGGCCCCCCAAACCACAGAGGCCTGTTTCAGGACATCTCCCTCAACTTTGATACCTGTCATGTATCCCAGAGCTCCACCATAAAAAACCTCGGAGTCATTTTTGATTCCTCCCTCTCATTTAATGCACATATAAAAAATGTCACCAAAATTGCATTCTTCCATCTTCGTAATATCGCAAAAATACGCCCCATTTTAACTCTGGCTGATGCTGAAACCCTGATTCATGCTTTTGTCTCATCACGTCTGGACTACTGTAATGCACTTTTTTCAGGCTTACCTAATTCAAGCATCAAAAATCTTCAACTCGTGCAAAATGCGGCTGCACGGATACTAACTAGAACTAGAAAATTTGATCACATCACACCAGTTTTGTCCGCCCTACATTGGCTTCCTATCCAAGCCCGCTCTGACTTTAAAGTGCTACTCCTCACCTACAAAATTTTAAATGGGCTTGCACCGCTCTATCTATCTGATCTCATCTCCCGATACTCGCCCGCTCGTGCTCTGCGCTCACAAAATGCGGGGCTTCTATCGACCCCTAGGGTTAAAAAGAAATCCGCCGGCCACAGAGCCTTTGTCTACCGCGCTCCCTACCTGTGGAACAAATTACCTGCCGTCATCAGGGGCGCCTGCTCTGTCGAAGCTTTTAAATCCCTGCTTAAGACTCATCTTTTCTCTCTCTCCTTCAACCTACCTTGATCTCACCTGGTCGGGGACTGACCTTTAGATTAATCTGTGTAGTTTAGTTATGGTACAGGGTACTACATGGTACCACTGGATAGTTTACTATAGGGTAGTTTAGTTAGGGTACAGGGTACTACATGGTACCACAGAGTACTACTTGGTACTGCATGGCATTACAGGGTACTACATGGCTTACATAGCTCTACATGGCACCACAGGGTACTACATGGCACTACAGGGTACTACAGGATACTACGGGGTACTACATGGCACTATGGGGTACTACATGGCACTACGGGGTACTACATGGCACTACAGGGTACTACATGTCTGCTCCTTTGCAGCACCACAAACATGGGAACTCTCTAACTCTAACGACCGGAGTGTTGAATGTCCCGTGACTAAGACGGGGAGGACGTGACCCTCTTGCGCCGCCCCTGTGCCTCAAATAGATCCGCTATCAACTCTATCTTTAATCTTTCAAAATGTTCAGTTGCTATCGCTATTAGCTCTATCTTTAATTTTTCAAAATGTACAGTTGCTATTGCATGCACTCATCTGTGTTTCACCACACACATGAGTGCATGCTTACCAACTGTCCGTCTGCAACACTACTATCACCGACATCTAAGAAGGGAGATCCCCCCTTGAACGGCCCTTCTAAGGTTTCTCTCCTCCACATTGCCTGTGGAGCTTTTTTTCCCTATTGTTAGGTTTTAGTGAGTTTTTCCTTACCTTCGCGTGGGGTATGTCTGGGAGTGCTTGCATTCTTTCATTTATTTGCATTCATCTAGTGTTCTTGTTCTGTTCTTGACTTATTGTTATGTTGTCTTCTTGACTTGTTTAAAGAAGACCTGTACGGCCCATGGGGACATTAACGTGTGTTGTCGGGCCCTATAAATAAATTTGATTTGATTTGATTTGATTTGAGATAGGAGGGAAGAGAGGGGGGAGAGAGAGAAAGAGAGAGGGGTGAGAGAGAGGAGGAAGGAGAGAGGAGGAAAGATAGAGGGGGGAGAGAGAAAGAGAGCGAGAGGGGAAATACAGAGGAGGGGAAAATAGAGATGGGGAAGAGAGAAAGAGAGAAGATTGGGTAAGAGAGAGTGAGGGGAAATACAGAGGAGAGAGGGGGAAATAGAGATGGGGGAAGAGAGCGAGGGTGGGGAGAGAAAGAGAGGGGGAAAGTGAGAGAAAGGGAGGGGAAAGAGAAAGAAAAAAGGGAGAGAAAAGGGAAAAGAGAGAGGGAGATGAAGAGAGAACAAATGAAAGCAACGGATCAAAGCTATGAGCCTCTTTCATGTCTGCAGGTGCCTGTGCTTCAGACTGCCTCAGTACACAACAAGCACAGTCAGTATAGATACAACATTTACAGATTCTGAGGAAAAAACACAAGATTACAGTCCCAGCGTCTATTTGGAGAGGAGGGAACGAGAGAGCATAGGGAAAAGAAACAACATGGCAAGCAGAGATGGACCATGGAAGAGCTAGATCAAAGAAGAACTGGACCAAGGAATAGATGGACCAAGGAAGAGATGAACCTAGGAAGACATGAGCCAAGGAAGAGATGAACCTAGGAAGAGATGAACCTAGGAAGACATGAGCCAAGGAAGAGATGGACCAAGGAAGAGATGGACCTAGGAAGAGATGGACCTAAGAAGACATGAGCCAAGGAAGAGATGGACCAAGGAAGAGATGGACCTAGGAAGAGATGGACCAAGGAAGACATGAGCCAAGGAAGAGATGGACCTAGGAAGACATGAGCCAAGGAAGAGATGGACCTAGGAAGACATGAGCCAAGGAAGAGATGGACCAAGGAAGAGATGGACCAAGGACATGGACCAAGGAAGAGATGGACCAAGGAAGACATGAGCCAAGGAAGAGATGAACCAAGGAAGACATGAGCCAAGGAAGAGATGAACCTAGGAAGACATGAGCCAAGGAAGAGATGGACCTAGGAAGACATGAGCCAAGGAAGAGATGAACCAAGGAAGAGGTGAACCAAGGAAGAGGTGAACCAAGGAAGACATGAGCCAAGGAAGAGATGAACCAAGGAAGAGGTGAACCAAGGAAGACATGAGCCAAGGAAGAGATGAACCTAGGAAGAGATGAACCAAGGAAGACATGAGCCAAGGAAGAGATGAACCAAGGAAGACATGAGCCAAGGAAGAGATAGACCATAGGGCTGGACGATATGGCCAAAAATGATATTGCGATAACGATAGATAATTTAAAAAAAATCGAATATATATATAAAATGTAAATAAAAATGTCAACAGATGTATGTTTATTTTGCAGCAATTCTTTGTCGTTGCCGCCATCTTTAGTGTTACAGCCCCTCACACTCCAGTTCTCAGGCTGCAGCTGGTTTGAAAGCGAAAGTAAACCGGCTTCTCTGCTGGCTGTGGCTCCAGTATTGGTCAGTATTGTCATTTGGACAAGCAAAGCCATTACTTTAAGTTGCAGGCAAGAAATACAAGTCTGTCCACTGTCTCTGGTTTGAAAACTGCCCTGTTGCAGGTCAGAAAAAATTAAATAAGATATTTTTTTCCCCCGATATCGATTATTAAAATATATCGCAATAATTATCATTATCGTTACATCGCCCAGCCCTAATAGACCAAGAAAGAGATAGTGACGAGTAATAACGATTGAGAAAAGGCAGAAGTGTGAGGTGATTGGGGGTGGGGTGTGTGTGAGTGTGAGTGAGTGTGTGAAAGAGAGAAAACGAGGCGGGTTTACAGCAGGGCTGACCCCTCATAGGCAATTAATTAGTTGATTCAGTCTTAGACAGCCAAGAATCTATTAGTCAATTCTATCTATTTGTATGCTATTTTATTCCATGCTGAATGAGATATTTCCTGAAAACATAATTTCACACACATCCAAAAACTCTAAACCGTTTCACACATTAATTTTGTTTGACAGTGACAGCTCTTAAAAAGGGATAGTTGTGATTTGAGTACCCCTATTTCTTACTCCCGTCTGTACAAGCTGACTGAGGCTCACAGATTGTACTCGATGTAGTGTGTACACAAAGGTAGATCTCAGTCACCTTCAGTCAGCTTGTACAGACAGCAGCTTGACTCCATTGACGTTCTATGGATTTGTGGCAAGACTAGCCAGAGCTAGTATGAGAAACAGAATGGATTGTGCTGAGAAAGGACCCCACCGATCAACAACATCAGGCCAGCACTAGGATGACACGTGTAAAAAGTAACCACTCATTCACCACAGCTGAATAATAAAGGTGATGCGTCAGTTAGTGGTGAAGTGTATGTGTAATTAAACACTAAAGGTAACACCTTTACACAAATGTAATTAAACACTAAAAGTAAGTGTTCTTTTTTGCGTTGAATTACATTCGTGTAAAAGTACAAACTTCCTGTTTGACTATTTTGTTCCTTGAAGTGGTGTTTAACACTTTCAGTGCCACCAGGGGGCGCACGACTTAGAAATTCAGGGTATCTCGCAGCTCACACAGTATACAGACATTGACCGTTCTCATTCAGTTATTACACGTTATGTCTGCATCATGAATAAAAAATAAGCACATGATCAAATTCAATTAAATCATATCCATCAATATTAATAGGAGCGTGATTAGATAAAAGCAGGTGTATAAAACAGTGTATAAAAACAGGTGTAAAAACAGGTGTGTGGGTCAGAGGTCAGGTCCCCCGCACTATAATACACTGTTGGTACAGTCTGATGGCTGTGGGGACAAAGGACCTCCTGTGCCGCTCAGTCCGTGAGTGCAGGGAGATGAGCCGTCCGCTGCGACTGCTGCTCTGTCCCACCAGGGGGCGGTGGAGAGGGTGGTTGGTATTGCCCATGATGGCCAGCAGCTTGCTCTGCGTGCGGCTCTCCACCACGGTCCCCAGTGGGTCCAGTCTCCTCCCCACCACTGAGCCAGCCTTCTTGACCAGCTTATCCAGCCGCCTGGCATCCCTCACTGCCGTGGTATTACCACCCCAGCAGACAGCGGCGTAGAGGAGCACACTTGACACCACTGCCTGATAGAACATGAACAACATTTCCCCACACACATTAAAAGACCTGAGCCTCCTAAGGAAGAACAGCCGGCTCTGTCCTTTCTTGTATAGCGCTTCCGCGTTTGCTGCCCGTCGCTTATCAAAGAATCATTTTCCAGTCAGTGCTGTCAAGGCAGATTGGTTTTTTATCACTTCATTTCCGTTTGAGAGCATTTTGAAAAACACCCGTTTTGAGGTAAAAAACAGCCCATTCTGTGATAATCGTCTTTTACTGGAATATTCCAGAACGTTGATATTTGTCGGCCTATTTATGAATCGTTTTCAAATAAACGCTAGATGATTAATAGTATACGTACACGCACGCACATTCGAGGCGCGCGCTGATAATAGCCGTTTTCATTTCCTCATGGATTTTACAGTGAAACCGCTGGAGCACATATCAGAAAACAGCTTATATCTTAATCAAAAAGAGTATGATTATCCTAACACTGATAACATAGATTCCTTACCTGACATCAGATGGTATCCAACTGGTATATTCCAATTCCTGATCACCATTCGAAAAAATCTATAAGTGTATAGATCTAACGTGTATACAGTAGAACTCATGCTTGCCGCGGCTCAGAGTCTCCAGAATGAACTCTGGTAACCCCGGCTGCATCAGTGGACTGGAAAATGTGGACTGGAATATTTTTTTCCCCCATCCATTTTCATTGAGTCCATTCCAAAATCCCTGATGTCATCTGGGAGACGATAGGGGGCGCTTTTTTCACATCTGATCGCCGGCGGCCTTTGGGTAGGCTAGGGTAGGCTCGCGTGATGCAATATGATTTCAGATCGCTAAAAAAAAAAAAATATCAAGAAATCTCGTGAGTGGCTTTCAACGTAACTATTGTAAATCCGAGAAAAGCCGTGAGTGGCAGTCAAAGTGTTAATAGTGACGTTTTAACATTGAAGTGAATGGGCACTTCCGTATATCTCCACCCCATCAGATGAGAAATACATGAAACAAAAAAATGTAATCATTTGGTGTCTCACCACTGTTGTACCCACTCTCACCACTGCAGTACCCACTCTCACCACTGCAGTACCCACTCTCACCACTGTTGTACCCACTCTCACCACTGTTGTACCCACTCTCACCACTGCAGTACCCACTCTCACCACTGTTGTACCCACTCTCACCACTGTTGTACCCACTCTCACCACTGTTGTACCCACTCTCACCACTGTTGTACCCACTCTCACCACTGTTGTACCCACTCTCACCACTGTTGTACCCACTGTTGTACCCACTCACCACTGCAGTACCCACTCTCACCACTGTTGTGCCCACTCTCACCACTGTTGTGTACCCACTCTCACCACTGCAGTACCCACTCTCACCACTGCAGTACCCACTCTCACCACTGCACAAAGAGGGTTCCAGTGGTTACTTACAGGCAGCCATGTTGGAAGAAAGATGACAAACATTCTGTGCGAGGCCTCTGTTTAACCCTTTCACTGCTGCACTACCAAACGGTTAACCCTTTCACTGCGACACTACAGAAGGTTAACCCTTTACTATCACACTAACGTCGGTAGTGTGATAGTAAAGGGTTAACCTTCTGTAGTGTGGCAGTGAAAGGGTTAAAAGGGGAGGTTCTGTGATATGGGTGTCACGTTAGGGATGAGGTTCTGTGATATGGGTGTCACGTTAGGGATGAGGTTCTGTGATATGGGTGTCACGTTAGGGATGAGGTTCTGTGATATGGGTGTCACGTTAGGGATGAGGTTCTGTGATATGGGTGTCACGTTAGGGATGAGGTTCTGTGATATGGGTGTCACGTTAGGGATGAGGTTCTGTGATATGGGTGTCACGTTAGGGATGAGGTTCTGTGATATGGGTGTCACGTTAGGGATGGGCGTGAGTAATCCATTACTCGTAGCTATGAGAAATCTGAAAATATTTACATATATTTTCACATGTGTAAGATTATAGCTGTTTGTTGGTTTCCTTAAACATATATACGTGAATGAACTAAAATAAGTTAATATATATATATATTCTAATATCTTTTTTTAAAGTTTTTTTTTCCTTTGAGTAATACAGATCAATCGAGTATAGCATGCGATCAATCGATCTGGACTTTTCTTTAAAATGCCCATCCCTATGTCACGTCATAACCGCTTTCCGTTAGCGAATACACAAGAGGCAATTTACCTATCTATTGCCTACCTACCTAGCGGTCCTTTATACCGGCAGCCATCAGGCTCTACAACAAAGAGCTTAGACGACCGGCTCTGCTGCCACAACTATCATTGTCAGAACTCGGGACTTGAGAACTAGAGACTCACTGGACTATCTTGTATTTGTACTTTTTTATATTATATTGTATTTGTATTTATATTTTATATCTATAGTGTATATAGATACTAGACTGTATAGGAATGTGAAGCCTGTATATCCCCCCCCCCCCCCCATGCTGCTTTGACACCCAAATTTCCCCAAGGGGATTAATAAAGGATCATCTTATCTTTTATTATCTTATCTCAAGCCCTGCCCTGTTTTCTTGATCCTCCAATAATGACGGTTACTTCCATGCACAAACAAAGACTTTTCTTGATCCTCGAGTCACAATTGTTGCATCCCTCCCTCCTTGTCGAAGGGAAGCAATAGTCATCATTTGAGGGTGAAGAAAAGAGGGCGAGGCTTGCATTCAATGCATGTGTAAATCTGTCAAAGTCAAATTCCTTGAACATGTTACACATGACGTGCGGCTAAATGAAATGAAATCACTTCTGGTTCATTCAGGAGGGGGGGGGGGGCTTACTTTAGTGTGGGGACGATGCTCTGCTGTGACTTGGTCAGCCTGAGGGGGGGGGGGGGGGGGGACTTACTTTAGTGTGGGGACGATGCTCTGCTGTGACTTGGTCAGCCTGAGCCGGTACCAGAGACACCTGCCGTGGACCCTCCTCAGGCTCTTCAGACGCAGTTGTTCTGAGGTCAGCAGAGAGAGAGAGAGAGAGAAGAGTGTGAAGAGAGAGAGAAGAGAGAAAGAAGAGTGAAGAGAGGAGTGTGAAGAGAGGAGTGTGGAGAGAGAGAGACAGAGATAGAAGTGTGAAGAGAGAGAGAGAGAGAGAAGAGATTGAAGAGAGAGAGTTGGTAAGGGGTTTCACACAGAACACATTCCTACTAGTATTCAAATGACATAATAATAATCATCACAGTCTCACAGACATCTTGGTAGGCAAACATCAAGTGATTACAATAAACTAGTGGGTAGGGAAGGGGTGCGAGTAGTTGATTTCTACTCGCGGTTTCAAATTAACTTGAGTGGTTTTTGAGGGAACTCCTTTTTTTTGTTACCATCAAGTACGTCGTCTATTAAAAGTGCTTGTTTTTGTCATGGAAACGGAAGTCTCACTCTGAAATCCTGCAAGGCGTGAGTTGTTATGAGAAGACAACATTTTAAGTTGTAGAGAATGAGAGCATAAGGAGGATTCTATTAAAACGTTACAGCGAAAAGTTTGTTGCGTTGGAAATTAATACAGCAAGCTTAGCGTTATCTAAAAGAAAAAAACAGCTGTTCATGTGGGGCGGCTACGTGGCGTAGTGGGCAAGGCACTCGCCACGAAATGCTGGAGACGCTGGGCTCGTCAGTTCGAGCCCAGCGCTCCACATTTGCTTTAAGTTTAGCTGGTCGTTCATACTAATACACATTGGCCGTATTAGGGGGTGGGAAACTGATGGGTGGGGATCGAGCGTTGTGAACAAGCGACTCCTACAGGTCGGTTGGTGCGCCTGCGCAGTAGAATCAGGAAGTGTCGGGGGCAGCGTGAGCCTCCCACGCATTACTCCTCGCCACTGAGAGATCGAGCTGCGCAGGTGAAAAGATGCGACTGCTGTTACCTCAAGTACCGGAGGGGACTTGTGCTATGTATGACTTAGTCCACATTGCAGCCGGCTTGTGGGAGGCAAGAAACAGCGTCCGTGACAGGGGAGGGTTGAATTGGATGATACGAAATTGGGATGGGAGAAAAAGTGGATAAAAAAGAAGAAAAAAAACAGCTGTTCATGTTAAGTGCATTTCCAAATTGTGTCAACATCCTATCGCCCAGTTTGTGTGGGGTTCATAGACTACTGATATGGAAATATGTTGTTCCATGAGAGGAGAGACCTGCTGCAGACAGAGTGGAGGTAATGTAATTATTACAAATGGTAACTGACTGTTTTGACTGACAATACGCAATAAGCATCGGGTATATTGCTGTGCATCGTTATCGCTGCTGCCATGCTCTTTAAGATGCGTTCTAAAAAATAGATTTCCCTAAACAAGTAGGTGCTCATCAAACAGCACCATGTTGGTAGGAAGTTAGCCAGATATCATGAGTATATACTGAGATGTCATGAGTATATACTGCCATGTCATGAGTATATACTGATGCTCACTCACATTGCAGTGCTTTTTTTGTATACCATTTCCCCCCCGAGGCTAAAAAAAAACTGTCAAGATTCACATTACAAAATACAAAAATGGGTAAACACTGGCTGCATAGAAATATGTTTCCCAGGTTAGCCTAAATGTAATTGCCAACGTGTATAATGTCTTATAAACGTATGTCTTCACATGTTCAAATAGCATTCTTTGGAATCCAATTCCTTCATACCGTTTCCCCCGGCTACCCGACCAGATGTTGGGAGAATGCTGCATAGACTTTGATTTCGGGAAATTCTGTCATACTGTACGTTTGAATCGTTTGTGATCCTAAAGATTACTGTGAGGGATTGATTGATTGAAAACTTTATTAACAGATTGCAGAATGGGTACAGTACAGCTCAATACATACAATTGTTAAGGGGATGCAGACCAGAGAAAGACTTTCGTCTTGTTTACATCAGGGTCCCCCATTTTCAATTCATCGTAACATATATGACATATATGACATACAGATAGACAGTACTGCTACATCTATGACATACCAGATTTGCAAATACAGTACCGTTTGTGATACAAAAAGAGTCCAGAACAGAAAAAAAAAAAAAAAAGAGTATATACATTTGACGTAGAAACTGTACATTGGATTGGATTGGGTAGGGGGGGGGGTGGGGGGGACTGTACATTGGAGGTGGTTGGGTGGGTGGGGGGGCGGAGGTTGGGTAGGAGGGGTGGGTGGGGGACACTGTACAAACAAAACTGTACATTGGAATATTGACAAGACCATACTTGGTAATTTACTGTACATTGGAGGGGGTTGTGTTAGGATATTTGCAGGGCCCAGTTTCGAATTGCAGTCTCCCGTAGGTGTTTTTTGAGAGTGTTTTTGAAAGTGGGTAGTGATTCACAATACATTCCTTTACAGCTTTGGGTAGGGCGTTCCACATTGATGTGGCATAATTGCGAAACGTGTTTAGTCCCTTGTTTGAGCCGAATCTGGGTTTAACATGATTTGTGGAGCTCCCTCTGGTGTTGTGATCGTGGTATTCACTGACCTTTGGGAAGTATTTTGACATGTACATGGGTACCTTGGTCGTGTAGTGTATCTTGTAGACCAGGCCCATTGCAAGTTGCTGTACTCTGTCGTCTACTCTAAGCCATCCTAGGTTGTCAAAGTGGGCAGTGGGTTCTAGGAGTAAGGTCAAGCAGTAGTCTGACCAGTTTGTTTTGAGATGTTTGTAATTTTGTTTTTAGCGCCTTTGAGGTGCTTTGGTACCATGAGGTGCAAGCATAGTTATGCATAGGGAGCTATGCATAAAGAAATCCGATGCTTACATAACTTCTCGCTGAGAAAACTGCCAGAAGGGAATACAGTGTTAACGTGAGCTAAGTTATACAATATCACCCAAACTAACATCTGCCTACGATTCAACACAGATTACCTGGCGATTTTGACAGCTGGGTTTTGTCAGCTAACGTTAATAAAACGACGTGTTACGTGGAAACACTCAAGCCAGGTCGGTTATAGCAGGTCTGACCTGGTCAATTGATTGATTGAAAATTGTATTAACAGATTGCAGAATGGGTACAATACAGTACAGCTCAATACACACAATTGTTAAGGGGATGCAGTCATGCAGACCAGAGAAAGACTTTCGTCTTGTTTACATCAGGGTCCCCCATTTTCAATTAATCATAACATACATGACATACAGATAGACAGTACTGCTACATCTAGACATTATGACATACCAATCAAGGCAGTGAATAGTGTCGTTATGAATATATGAACCCCTGTCCGCGATGCTGTTGCTGTCTCTCGATTCGATGTTAGCTAAGCTAGCTAAGCTAGCTAACATCAGCACAACAAGATGCACGATAGCATGACTAACTACTGTTGCCAGGCTGCTAGCTAGCTCACGGTTATGGCAGCTTGCTTATTAAGCTTGTTGGTTTTGAACAACGAGGCAACAGATAAGTGTAATATATCCGTCACACACTAAGCTAACGTCGTCAACTAACAAGCAGAGAAGACAAGTGAAACGTAACGTTAGATAGAGAGAGAGACAGCTAGCTTCAGGGAGTGTGTTTACTAACTAAGCTAGCCGCTAGCTCCTCCAGTCAGACGGACACCAGGCCTCACCAGCGTTCTGGTCCCGGGGCCAGAGGTAGTATGTGGCCGGGATCACAATGAGACCCACGAAGGACGTTAGGAAGTAGAAGAATGTGTTGCCGCTGTCGTCGTATTGGAACTGTTGCCCGGCCATGTCGTCGCGGCTCTGCTCGGGTCCCGCTGGGTCTCCGCAGTGCTCCTCTCCCTCTCAGCCCGACCTGGTGACCTGACAGACCGGCAGCCCGAACAGCTCTGACGAGGGTCGGTGGACGTGGTTTACGCGCCTGCGCAGTGTGTTTTATTTTTCTTCTTCAGTGGTGGTGACTCGTCTTTAAAAAAAATTAAAAATAAAACCACTGTGCTTGACTTTACTGACACCTACAGGTTGCAGAGATGCACGCAAATCAAATCAAATCAAATGTCTGTAGTAGTGTGTGGTAGTGAAAGGTTTAACATTCTGTAGTGTGGTAGTGTGAAAGGGTTAACATTCTGTAGTGTGGTAGTGTGAAAGGGTTAACATTCTGTAGTGTGGTAGTGAAAGGGTTAACATTCTGTAGTGTGGTAGTGTGAAAGGGTTAACATTCTGTAGTGTGGTAGTGAAAGGGTTAACATTCTGTAGTGTGGTAGGGAAAGGGTTAATATTCTGTAGTGTGATAGTGAAAGGGTTAACATTCTGTAGTGTGGTAGTGAAAGGGTTAACCATTGGGTAGTGTGGTAGTGAAAGGGTTAACGACAGGTTATGTATATAACCTAGTTATATGAGTACTGGCTAAGCGTCCCGCTCTTAAGCCATACCGAGATATACCTCATCTCATGTACCTATTGTACTCCAACGAATAAAACCAAAATACACCCCTCACCTGCCAGGCCCCGCCCCTAGTGGCATGCTACATAGGACTGGGCATGGCCACCACTCACTCTTCCTCGGAAAAAAATCGTTTCCAAAGAAAAGTTTCCCCAAGGGAACTCAGGGCACACTAAGAGCGGGACGCTTAGCCAGTACTCATATAACTAGGTTATATACATAACCTGTCGTTATATTTCGTACTTGCATCGCGTCCCGCTCTTAAGCCATACCGAGATATGGGGTAGAGCGGACCCGAGGCCCGACAGATGCACCCCCTGAGGACCCGTAAGCCCACATTAAGGGGGAAGGGGAGTCCCGTCACCGCATCCTTTCTAATGAAGCGTGGGCGCAGTCAACTCCACCCGAGTGCGAACAAGAGGGAACTAGAACCCCTTGAACACACAGCACAGGCGGAACCACGTGCGACACAACACACTGTGGCCCATACCCACACACCCCTGCTACCCCACCAAAGGACGGGAAGCAGGAGAGGCCACAGACCTCAGAACCGCCTGGGAGACAGAACCCCCGGTCATGTCCATGAGGTAAAACCTTACGAAGGGACCCGGGGAGGACCATGAAGCTGCAGCACAGATGTCCTCCACCGAGGCCCCACCCAGCAGAGCGGCAGAGGCTGCCACCCCACAAGTGGAGTGCGCTCTGACGCCCCCAGGGGGAGCCAGCCCGGCCAACGTGTAGCAAAGGGCAATGCCCTCGCACAACCAATGGGACAGGCGCTGTTTCGATAGTGCCTTACCAGCACGAGAACCACCGTAACAGACAAACTGATCGGTAGCCCTGAGGCCCTGAGTACGGCTGAGGTAAATCCCCAAAGCCCGGACCGGACATGACAGGTGAAGGCCCGCCTCCAACTCACTAGCGTGAGGAGGTGGATGAAACGCCTGAACCACAATATCCCTGGAGCGGAAGGAACTCCGGATATTTGTAGGCACGAAGGCAGGATTAGGCCGCAGAGTGGCACCGCAATCGGAACGAAAGACAGGCACTCTGGTCGTACCGAGAGAGCACAAAGCACACCCACGTGTTTAGCGGAGGTGACGGCCAGCAAGAACGCGGTCTTGAATGACAGCTGTTCCAACAGCGCTTGCTCAAGAGGCTCAAACGGGGCCAAGGACAACCGACGAGGACCAATTAAAGATCCCAACTCGGAGCCAAAGAGCGTTTTACCGGCTTAACGCGTCGGGCGCCAAGCAGGAAACGCTTCACAAGAGGGTGGCTGAACAACATCACCCTCAAATCCCTCATGATAAGAGGATATAGCTGCTGCATATACCCTCACCGTCGAAGCCGACAGTCTATCAAGGAGAGACTGGAGGTAAACAAGGACAGTATCCAGGGGGCAGGACACCGGTCCCTGCCCCCCGCCTTACACCACTCTTGGAACATACGCCATCTGCCCGCGTAAGCGCGACAGTGGAGGGAGCATGCGCATTCCGGATGGTATCAACCACAGAAGGGTCTATCCTCTCCAGACTTACCCTCTCACCAGCCAAACCATCAGACGTTGGCACAACACCGGGTGCTGAACAGCGACCCGTGTGCTTGAGTGAGGGCCTTCGCCGACCAAGGAATAGGCCATAGCGGTGCTACCAGTAGCTGGATCAGGACCGGGAACCACACAACTGCGCCCCGGTCCGGCGCAATCAGGATCAAGGACCTGCGCTCCTCAACGTACCCGCCCCCAACAACTGACCTAACAGATGTATGGGGAAAGAATCCCAGGCGGCACGGCATCGGTCCCAGACCTGCCTGGCTATGTCCGGACGTAATCCCCACCCGTCAGGATGAGGACCGCCCGCGACATTACACCTGTACCCATATTCACCCTGCCGGGGATGTGGGGAGCCCTCAGGCCGCGCAGATGGAGGACGCCCATAGCCAGCCGGCCGCCGCCCGGTGCAGACGGGGGGAGCGTACTCCTCCCTGTCTGTCGATATACGACACTGACGTCGTATCGAGCGTGTCGCAACACGCTCTGAGAGGGATGCCCATAGCACTCCACCCGTTGACTGGGAAGAGGAGTACTCTACTTCCAGTCTACAGCAACCCCAGGCTGGTAGGAACCCTGCCTGGCATGAGACCTGACGATCCACCTTGACCGCCAAGGACCAGAACGTCGGCAGGGCAGAATACACTTCGTAACCCCTGACGACGCAGAGGCCCCTGTCCGGCCTCCACGCACTTGGTGAAGATGCGGGGAGCCAGAGAAAAGCCGAACGGTAGCCCCTGGTACCCATACGCTAACCCTGTAAGAGAAGCGCAGGTAAGCCCTAGGACGGAAGATCGGGAATGCGAACACGCATCCTACAGGTCTATGGAGGAGAACCAGACCCCCACCTGACAGTGTTCAACAGGTAGGAGACGACCCAAAAAATACCGAACCTTCCCATGATCCAACATGGGTCTGACACCCCCCCCCTCCCGATTTCCACCAGAGAACACCGGGAGTAAAATGCCACGACGATGGCTTGCTTCGTCCACAGAGATCAGATCTCGTCGACCAGAGCTGTCACTGCTGGTGACCCTGACAATAGGGTCTGTACCAAACCCGAAAATGGGTGGGGTTGTGTAAATACAAGTCCCCGCCTCAGCGTTCTCTCCATCCACCTTGACATATGGTACTGCCGTAGCCATATGTGATGACACTCCCAACGCACCCGCCGCCATGTGGCGCAGGTCCGCAAGGAACTGTAGATAGGTGGCCCGGTCCCACCCGCTGTGCGTAGCCAACCCTGGACCCGTGCGAGCAGAGCGTTCCGTGGAGTCGGGTCGGAACCTGACACTACCCACGAGGCAATCGCACCCAAGGGGGGACCCCGACAGAAAGGGCCGGTTTGATACGGGGGAAGCTGACATCAATCTAGGTGACAAAAGCCCCCCCACTGAACACCCCTCCAGAACATGCTGAGGAGTTGTTCTGCAGCCGGACATGCAAGGCGTGAGGACCCCATGGGTTCCTACACACCGTAGCCCTGCAGTGATATTACTACCACCTAAATCACACGCACCTCTTCTTTTCAGACCACTGCCGATCTCGCGGGAGTGGGAGGCACCAACATGATACCTGGCCTGGCGAAGGCGAGGCCGGGGAAGCCTGCACTGTGTGCCTCAAAAGGTTTCGAGCCCCCCTGCTGACAACACCTATAGTTGACAGACGTAACACCAGGCTCAACCAACACAGCTTATGGTGTCGGAGCCGCTTGACAGCACAACATTCTCACGGACAGACCCAGGCTCAGCCATCAACTGGGTGTCAGCCCCTGTCCCCATGAGAAGCGAAAAGTGGGGCCGCCCGCGCTTTAACGAAGGCACGCGGCCCGCAGCCAAAGGAAACAATAAGAGCCCCCTTTTTCCGCTGGTGTTGGGGGAGGGAGTGATCGGAGAGCGGGTTGCTCGCGGCAGGACGGCGACGGCTTGTATATTCTAAGCCGAGCCCATCCAACATGGCCGATCCCTCGGCCGCCAAGGCTGTCGGCCTTGTGGACACCTGTCGATTCAACGCCCAGGATACCTCTGGCGGGGGAAAACATGGCCACCTGTCGAGGGCCTCGTCATCGCCGCTGACGAGGCCGTGCTCTCTCTTCTTCTGGCTGCGCGGTGTGAGGCGGTGTGGGGCCTAGGACAAATACCGCCCGCGCTCCAGCGGAAGACCAAAATCCCTATATAATCCCTGAGCGGTTATAGCTTGCGGCTAGGTCAAAGCTAATAACGTCAACAACCTCACGCGATGTGTCGACGTCGGCTGGCCCTCAAGGTCCCGCCACCAGACACCATTTTTTGACAGAAAAAACAGCAATTCGAACACAGTTCTAATCGCTGCCAATTCCATACCGTGGCGGTACAGGCTTTAGCAGCCCACCAGCCACTCGCCGGGCCGACCCACCTCATGGCGTCGGCCGGGCGGGGCACTGTTTCAACATGTCAAAAGCAAAGGACTGATGCTAACACAGAGCACCAGTGGTGGTTGTAAACAGCAACCTCCACTGTGGTGTGCACCATGAAGGGGTTAATGAATAAATGAACTAACACCACGAACATACTGTAGAATGGGCAAGCCCATGTACACAACGTTAAGGGGAGGCGGAACAGAGAGAACCAGTCCCGCATTCATTCATAATATTCACAACAGCACACCAGCCCTAGACCTCAGCCCATTTACCCATGAAAGTAAACAAAGCCCCCCCCGCACTACTCCCCCAGTATACACCGATTGACCGTCAGCATGAACGGTTGAGAGGAGGGAAGATTGTAGCATAGACAGACATTCCCGTAGCAGAGAGACAGAACAAAAACAGTAGCCCCACTATCAGGGGTGTAAAAAGTACCCAGAAATTGCACTTAAGTGAAAGTATGGGTACCGTCTCAAAATCTTACTCAAGTTAAAGTCAGAGTATCTGGCTAAAAACACACTTGAGTAAAAGTAAAAAGGTTTCTACTTTTAAATGTTTAATCAAAGATCCCCGCTTTCTAGTCTTGCACAACGACCAATCAGCATGGGTATGGGCGGGTTCATTTTCCATTGATGGGGATTTGATTGGCTGTTTTTAAATAAAGTGTGGCCGCAGGATTAATAACGTTAACGTTAGTTCGGCCAGAGAAACAAATATACTAATTAAAATAGTTGTACTTTGTACTTTGTAGGTCTGCATTTTAAATGTAAGGAGTAAAAAGTATGTATTTTTTCTCTGAAATGTAATTGAGTAAAAGTACAAGTATACAAACCTAATAATACTCAAGTAAAGTACAAATCCCCAAAAACAGTACTTAAGTATTGTGATGAAGTACAATTACTCAAGTACTTTACACCTGTAGTATATTCCTATAGAATCCTTCTGTAGTATATTCCTATAGAATCCTACAATAATCTAAGGTTATTGTACAGTACAATGAGATTGCTATCTGGAAGGAGGAGAAAGGAGCATACGTGATAGAATTGTTGGTCTCCTCATCTGACTTAAGCAGATGAGAAATAAACGTGTAAGCCAGACAACCAGAACTCTAGTTCAACTCAACTGATTTATTTGACCCAGGGCCAAGAGTGAATAAAAGGTTGCCTTTCACATACAAGGATTATCAGAAAACATTAACATGTCTGCTCTGTACAAAGAATCAACACGGTTTGCATCTCAAACCCCAACAGGTACACAAAACAGTCATTTGTTAACATAATTTGAACATGCATTGAAAATACTGTAAGCCCTTTTTGCATATAAGTAAGCCTGGTTTCTAAGCTAAGTTACATTCTATTCTAACCAAACATAATGGTTCCATCCGGCTTACTTACATCAAAAACAGCACAGTCTCTCTGGTGGGGAGGGGTGGAGCCGCAGACCCTGGGGTTGGGGTGGTCTGGGCTCCTGAACTGCCAATATGTTCGCTCTTATATACTATCATTTCTGGCCAATAATAGCACATTTTACTAATACAGTTGGTCCAATCAGGCGGTCTCCTGTGGGGCTGGCTGCCCCCACCTCTGGGTTTCTCTGGGGGGGGGGGGCCGGCTGCCCCCACCTCCTCGATCTCCTGGGCGTCTCTGTGGGGGTTGGTGTTGTCTTCCGTCAGTGAACAGAAGGGGGGTCTTGATGGCCCCCCCTCCTTGGTGTGGCCAAATCTCCTCTTAAATGAATAATATATAACTTTAACATTCCTTCTATATGGCTATAGATGTCTAATATCATCCAAGTACAGTCAGTGCTTTCTTAGACTGATACCAGACATCATATGAGATCTTTTGATACTAAACAGTTGATTAATAGATTGTCCTGTCTTATAATGTCAGAGCCAGTATGAGGTCTCTGGTTAGACCAGCTGTCCTCTGCGGTAATCTGGTCACAGTAGGTGTGACCTTTGTCTCTTTGTTCTGAGTACTGAGTACATTTGTTAGTGGGGGTTTATTGACTGTTTCTGTAACACCAGTATCACTTAAAACACCCTCTGCTGTTGAAAGGGTATGTCGTATATTTCTAAATGAAAACATGAATAAAATAACTAAAAGTGTACAAAATAATACTGGACGGAAATGCAGTTGGTAAACTGAAAGGGGCGACAGGGGCTCCAGGAAGAATGGTGTCCGTTAGCACCAGGCCTAAAGAGGGTAGAGACAGTTGACTCCCCAGACCAGATGGCTGACCTTAAGATAATTACTGGGCCCTCCAGGAGATAGTAAGATAGGGCAGGAAGGAAGTATGTACTCTAGCTAAGAGAGGAAACAAAAGCTTACTCCAGAAGGACCCATTTGCCCCCACCGGACGGAACCTATTTGATAATAACAGACAGAAGGAAGGATATAATTATCTTTGAAGGAACTAAACCAAACTCAAAATAACAGTTGGGATCAAAGATCATATTTACATTAAGCCAAAGCAATTTAAGTTACAACGGCAGCAGCTGCTGACTAAGGTACAGAGGTCAGAAAGGTGACACCAAAACGGTTGGAATCTTCCTTTCACATCACAGAAAACTGCCACCAGTTAAAACAGTGCAAATCAATAATATACTAATAGGTTTAGCAATTTCATAAGTTACATGTAGGCATAACTCTTAGAACTATTAGAATAACAGAAGTCACCATAAGGAATAAAAACTCTTAATGCTAAAAAGATAAACAACTATACAATATTGGTCATATGATTTAATCAGGAAATAAAGTGTTCTATTGAAGGACGGATATGGTTTGTTGTCTGGGCACTGAGAGTAGTCTGTTTCTTCAATCTAGACTATGTAAACATTTTGTCACAAGAAAACATGAGGATGTGGCACGCATTAAACTAATCAATGATTAAACAGCCCGGCAGATTCTATGGTGAACGGTTGTGTCAGCAGAATAAGTGTAACATGTTGACGCAAGACCCAAGAGGACGTGTCACAACAGACAAATTCCGGCTACAAGGAATTTGGCCAAATAGGGAAGCCAGATTGTGGGAGTGACGTCAATAGATAGGCAGGGAAGGTCCTCTCTCTCTCTCTCTCTCTCATAAAAAGGGCTGATGGCGACGGAGAAAAACACACACACACCAGAAGGGACCTGGAGACTGCAGACACACCCGGTGACGGGAGCGAGGAGACGGAGAAGGATCCCTGGAACCGGTGACACAGAGAGCCATTGACACCAGATGACAGAGCCGAGGCTCATAGCAGACTCCGCCGAGACTAAATCAAGCGCTCCCTGCCTGACCGCCGAGGAACGACCAGCAAACCACTAAGAGAAGACGCGTGTTGGCATGGGAACCAAAGAAATACCACCCCAGCACCGGAGAAGAAAAGCTCTGATCGGCCCTAGCTGATCGGATCATGGACCAAACTGCCACATCAAAGAGACGATTAGATTGAACCAAAGAGACGATGTACTTGTTTTGATTCCTAAGCTGT
The DNA here is from genome assembly GCF_963971535.1 of Notolepis coatsorum. Classification (NCBI taxonomy): domain Eukaryota; kingdom Metazoa; phylum Chordata; class Actinopteri; order Aulopiformes; family Paralepididae; genus Notolepis; species Notolepis coatsorum. The sequence continues at coordinate 43,037,400 of NC_140169.1, read as the reverse complement.
GGTTTATTAATAAACACCGCAGCCTGTTGATTTGACCACTTCGTCAGCTTCTCTCCTTACTTGAACCGAACATCTGAAATACCAAACAAATGCAGGAGAAGGGTAATATAGAAAACTATACGATCACTGAACTTAGATATAGAGATAAATGAAGATAGAAGATACTTCAATTGGTCCGTGACCCGTGCTGCATTCGGCCACAGCCGGTTGGAGACGACGGAAAGCTACTTCTGGAAGATGGACCTCGTCGACGCCTCTACGACTGAAAAATCGTCACCATTTCAACCGAGGCCAGCGGGACTAGGTAAGTAGTGATGGCGTTTAAGATTGGTAGTGGTCGAAGCAGTCTCGCTTTTGGGGTTGCTATTACTTTAGGTAGAAATGAGATGTAAATGGACCAGGATAAAGTTGGTGTTGGAGGAGTACCGGGGTCCAGGGTTCACAACCTGGCGCTGGTCTCAGCCACACACCGGCGCTGCGCTTAGAGGGGTTAGGGGATAGGGGATGTTCGGTTAGGATGCCTATGGTTGGTACAATGCCAAGTGAGGAGAGGATATAGATGTCTATATTTAGTTAGCTTAGGGGGATAGGTTAGGGATAGGTAATTGACTAGAAGGCGTAGGCGTGGAAGCGGTAGAACGGGGAATAGTCACAGATATGCGGGACGTGAGACTGTGAGGTGGCTAAGTGGTTCATTAATGGGTAACGCGGAGTGGTCAGATCTTTAAGAGAAGATTATAGGGTGAGGTAAAGAGTTTATTGAGAGAACCGTGATTGTAGTACAGGAGATCCTGGTTCCACGGTGAGAACAGAGTACGGAGGACAGGGTGCAGGGAACGGAGTATAGAGTATACTGAGAACAGAGTACAGGGTACAGATAACATAGAAACAGAGAACAGAGTGATGAGAAGAGGATAGGCAGGGGCTAGGGTACTAACAAGTATGGATGTTGAATATGGGGATTAATTGATTGCTTTTTGCCAGACCGTCTATCGAGGCTTCACTCTTAAGTGGTCTGCACACGGCGGGCGACAGACGTCGCATGGCGATGCGATCGCCTGTTGCTCAACGACAATCGCTTATCCCCCCACACCAGAGGCGACCGTCGCTCTGTCTAGCTGGGGGTGTGGTTACTTGTTTCCCCCCGGGAGATATAGGAGGACGGACCGCCGGGACCGGACGTCATGTTGTTGTGAAGTGAGCATATTAGCAGCTCTTCACTAGCACTAGCAGGTAGCTGTGTTGCGCGTTACGAGGGAATATTAACCTGTAAAACCCATATTGAGCTGGAATTAAACCACCATATACGAATACAACCTCTCCTCATTCTTCCTGACATTACTGCATGCCTGATCGCTACGATACGTTCATTACCAACGATTGGACAAGTATTGTTATGCAGCTGCTGAGCGAGTGTATTTTTCACGGAAGACGCAAACTGTTTTGTTCTCAACCATAATTTTCTTTGGACAATAAACCTTACAAACTACATCAGCTGCAGCCTGGACATTAAACTCTGTCAACATCCACAACTTCTTTTGTTACCCGAGTATAAAAACACTAGATGCATCGTGGCGCATTGTTCATTTATTAGTTAATGACAAGCGGCCACTACAGCTTCTCAAACTAACGTTATTTATTTAAATTGTTCCCATTAATAATAATGAACATAAGTAGCATGGTAATAATACGGAGGTTATTGATCAATGAATGTATTGAATGATACATTAATGGTGTACAAATGATACACCAGTAGAACTACTGTAGAAGTCATGTTATTTCCTCAGTCCTGCCTGCCGTCGCCTCCAAAAATAGGATCGAGGCGATTTTGAGCGAGGCGACAGAAATAGCTGCGCGACCGTCGCTTCAGAATCTCCTGCCGTGTGGGTTCTCTCATTCATAACAATGAAGGCGATACAATTCTGTCTGTCGGCTCGCTAAAAAAATCGGTCGCCTGGCTAAAATCGCTCGCCGTGTGGGGACCCCTTTAGAATCGGCGCGTATGACAGGCGAGCTTTGAAAGGCGTTTCATGCAAATCTGTTGTATCGTGGTCCGACATAATCTGCTTAAAAAATTCGCCTTTCGAGGTATTGGTTGATTGGGGGTGAGATTTAGACAGGTAAACTCCCCGACAGCGCTAATATGAAGATTGAGAGGATGGGGAGTTAGAACGACGGGGGGAAGTAACCTTTGGAATAATGCACTTGTGGGAGAAAAGCGTGGGGTAACTGCACATGAGATTAGAATTTAGGAGAATATTGTGTGAAATGGGCGAGGTAGGAAATGCGTTTAGGATGAATGTGCGCAAATGAATGGTATGCTTATGAATGGGACATTGTTTTGCTGAGTATATGTGTTTGAATGGATGAATGTTAGGAGCTCTGAGTGAATGCCAAGGTATTTTTTGTGTTATTATGGAACATGGGTGATCAAAACGGCAGAGGAGAAACCATAACACTGTCCAGGGACTAGGTTGGCGAGCGGCGTTAGCCGCAAGGGCAACGGGACTAACGTGTGGACGCTGTGTTGCGTTATCGGGTGAATTGAATGAATGGCAAGTGTGATGGAACCAAGATGATGTGTAATGTTCGTTGGAATTTTTCAAAACGGTGGTGTTAAGGTCTAGAAATAATGTAGAAGCGATTAAGATAAACGGAGTTTTTGGAGCCGATGACGTCACTGGGAGCGTCTAAGCTTGGGGAGCGTTGGAGTTAATATACTGTGTATTTCGGCCAGGCGGGGCCAAACGGGCGAGCGTACTAGGATAAGGATAATGATATATGTTCTGTGAACGGGGGCTAAATAGGATTAAAGTTATGTTGCGGGGTAAAACAGGAGTTGTGTAGACGTCGCGATGTGTTGTGCCGCTCGGATCAACAGGGGAATGGGCCGTTTAGGAGAAGTGATGTTGGATGCTAAGCTAAGCTAATGGAGCTAGCAGTACTGAGCTAACGAAGCTAAGATGCTAAGCTACCTGTGCTAACAATATAGCATGATTGAACTCTCGGGGAATATCGCGTGATGCTACTCTTGGTGGCTGGGACGGGACCTTAGAGAGGCGGAGGACAGGGACTTCCGGTGTAGGGGGTTCTGGGAATTGTGGTTTTGTGGTTGAGGTGAGACGTCGAGTTGACGTCGAGTCAAGTGGTACGGCGTGATGACGCACTTGCGGGGGAGGCGTGGGCGCCTCCTGCAGGACGTTGTGAGTACTGTAGTGCAATGGTGGTGATGGACAAACGTTCCAGCGGAGGGCAGTGTTGCCTCTTTGATAGTTACACCTCTCCTTCACAGGTGAACGAGGTGCAGTAGGCAATAGGGGACAGTTTGTGGTTATCATGGGTTTTAAAGCGCGACCATCTGTGGGAATTTGTAAATTCTTTTTATCGGTTTTTTCAGTTGTTGATGACAAATGTATGTACTTGTTTGGTTATCAATCTGTATTTGTTATGGGCCAAGTATGATGGCGCTAGTGGGATAGAAATGAGATGGATGGGTGAGTTTGTTTGTGACTTTGGTTAGAGTAGTTTATTCGAATTATAGGCTGCTGATGTGAAATGAGTGTTGGGACATGTGGACGGTATGTGTCTGTCTGCGCATGCGCGCCACGGTCGGTCGGCGCGAGGAGGAGGGACTATGGGCTTTTGATGAGGCAGTGGACAGTGAAGGGCTATGGGGGGCGATGTTGGTCAGGAATGGTTGAAGTGAGAGCAGCGGCGTTGTGTGATGGGATTTGCGTGAACCCCCCCCCCCCCTTTTTTCCTCTGTCTCTTCCTCCCTCGTTCACACTCTCCCCTTCCTCCTTCCCTCCCTCCCTGTCTCTCTCTCTCCCTCCTTCCCTCCCTCCCTCCCTCCCTCCCTCCCTCCCTCCCTCCCTCCCTCCCTCCCTCCCTCCCTCCCTCCCCCCCCGCCCCCCTCCGCTCCATCCCTATCTCCCAGCTTGACTTTGTGAGATGACAGGTGCGCAAAGGGAGTTTTGTTCAGGATGGATTGCCTTTATGGGGGGCTTGGGGTATTGGTTGTATTAATGGTGTTGCTTGCTAAATTAGGATTACTTAGGGATAAATAGGATATTCATGGTCATTTTGGAGCCCTCCCTCTCTCTCCCTCTATCTCTCTCTCCCTCCTTTATCTCTAGTTACTGTTGGACGGCCAGGGTTGATTCAGGTTGTGGTGCCCCGGCAGTAGGATTTAAAGTATAGTGTTATATATTAGGAGCTCCATGCGGACTCTTTTAGTCTGATTAAAGTTAAGGTTTGATTTGAGTTACAGTTGGCAACAGATGATGGTGATAGTGTTTGAAGTCCTGTGGGTTAACTGGACCAGGCAATACGGGGTGATCTGCTGATTAAGTATAGACGGTTTTGGTAATAGTTAATGTTGCATTGTGAGCCCCCCCCCCCCTTTCCTCCCCTCAGTCCCTGGATCCCTGTATCCCTCCCTCCTTTTTCTCTTCCCTCCGCCCCCCCCTCTGACTCTCCTTGTATTTCTCCCTGTGGTTCACCATCCTTGGCTTTGCGGCATGTTGTGGGCATTTGGTTGTATGTTTATTTGGACTGCGTTGTTATTGTGTATGTGAAGTAGGTACCGGATGGGCGTTGGCCTGTCTGGGTGCAGGTGATGGTAGGATGAGTTGTGATATTCTTGGTGTGATGAAGCTTGGGGTGTTTCCGTTCAGGTTCGAAACTGAAGGGAGGACGCTTTGGGCTGTGAGTTGACGGTTCTTTGTGTATTCAGGGAATTGGGTGAATATTGCGGTGGCATAGTACGGGTGTCCATGAATTTATTAACATGGCCAGCTGTGCTATGTGACGGTCGGGGTTTTAGTGATCTAAATTACTAAAAGTTTATTGTTTTCCCTGATTGATAGTTGGAAGCAGTAACAACACTAATTGATTTTTATTAGTGTTGTGAGGGGGTAGTAGTTGTGTGTAAGGATGTAAGTGTGTGTGTGGGGATGAATGAAATTGATGTTGTATGAGGAGTGTGAAGCAAAAGCGAATAATACATTTAGTCGATACGCTAATCGGGCATTTAAAGTAAGAAATAAGATTAGGATGAACAGATTCATCAAGCAAAGAGAGATTGGAACGGATGAAGGACCAGGTTTACCAAGATTATTAGACAATTGATAGGCGTGGGACTAATGATTATGTTTCCCAGAAAATCAGGTGAAGAGAACACACAGGGGATTGGAAACCTCCAGTGTTCCTGTTGGAGGAAACGGACAAACACAAGATAAGCTGTATCGTTATTTTCAAACAAATCGCACCGTGTCTCTCTAAATATTTTAGTATAGTGTTGCCCGACATTTCCAATGCATAACGAATAGTGGAAATAACAGGGAAATGCCACTGTGTTAATGGATGTTTTTGCTTTCTTTCTGCACAGGTGCTCGGCCGGACAGGAGCTCTAACGATTTCCATAAGCCAACTGGGGAAACGGCTAATAAGCCTTGGTATAAGTATGAATGATAAGCCAGTTATCAATCCTTGTCTGCACAGTAAAAATTTGACAGTGTGAGTGTTTTAACTCAAGTAAGTAGAAATAGTGAAAGACGGAGAAACTTGTTTTTTCAAACGGTGATTGCAGGAGTGTTTGAAAGTGGAGTGAATGACTGTAACATAGGAAGTTCACCTTAGTGGAACATTGATAGGAACAACTGAACAATAGAATAACAACAACGAGAGTAAACAATCAGTCTGTTTCAATAACCTGTAGTAAAAAAAAAAAAAAAAAAAACACACAACAACAACAACAACAACAATATGGAAAAGGCCTTTAGTGATCAGGCTATTGGGGGGAGAAGGCCGAGAGCCTCTGCAGACATTTCCCAGATAGACTTTACCAGTGATGATAATCTGATTGATTGGAATAGGATGGACTTCTCTCATGTGACCAGTACGACAGAAGGACTTGAAATGTTGACTTTGGTTCCAATACAGGGGAGTGAACCAGTGACAATGGGGTTACTCCAACCAGAACCGATCCATGCTGGAGTGTCCATTGCAGGCGACTGCGGTTTAACCAAGGGGCAGAAAAGGAGACTGAGGAGAGCGGCGTTGTTACAGCAGTCCCACGAAGTCCACTCTGGCCGAATGGCTGGAACTGAGACCGACAGCAGGTATGGAACAATACACAAACAGTTTCTACAGCCCACTCGTTTCCCATGTCCAGTCGTCCCTCAGCACCAAAGCCAAGATGAGAGGCGGGGCCCAGCGATGGAAGTCAAACCGCCAGTGCTGAGATGGGGGAAGAGGCAGCATCCTATAGACAACAGAGAGCATTTATGACAGCGTTCGAACAACACGAGGCAGTTCATCGAGATCTGATGAAGACACAGCTGGAGATCGGTCAAGCCGCACACGAGACTCAGAGATTGGAACAAGAACTGGCAAGAAAGGCTGCGCTACTAGAAGCGACAGCTATTGAGGTCATGCTTCGGGCGTCTGACCTAGGCCGCCGTGATCAAAGAGTGCCCTGTGCTCCGTTGCCCGGACAGGGAACTGGGCCGCGACAGGGTGAACGGAACCGCAGGAGGGGTGAGTTTCCAGGCCCCTCCCAACAAGAGAAGGCCAGAGGAGAGGCAGCAGAAAAGGACAGGTATGCCCCTCTCTCCTCCAGGCAACAGGACATGCGCCCAGAGGACGGGAGAGGGGTTGACCTGGCGAGGACTGTGGGATGCCAGCCGAGAGACTGCGGGAGTCGTGGTAAACTGGGACCCCTGGGATGGCCGGCGTCGGCTGAGTGCTGGCATTGTGGGGAGATTGGCCATTTCGCTCGGTCATGTGACAAAGGGTGGCGGGCTCAGCAAAAGTCCAGTAGAAAGCGAGAGTCCATCAGAGAACAGGGTTGCTGGAAATGTGGAGAGTTGGGACATTTTCAGAGGGGGTGTAAATAGGTTTTGTCTGCATAGGTCATAGGTTGAATAAGAGCGAAGCGGAAATGCACAAACAAAGCCTTTTGGGTGCTCGAGTAAATAGAGTTATTGATAAATTAAAATGGAAAATGAGACTGATTAGAATAAGGATAGAGACGAAGATACATAGATAAGGTTTGATTAGGTGTGCAAGTTACTAAAATGGTTTGGAAGACTAACCAGGGTAAGTTGGGGCTGTTGATGGGATGAAGTAACTGGGAATCGCATGGGCTAATCGTACTAACAAAAATGATGGGTTTTAAACAGGAACAATGGAACATTTAATATTAGACAGAGTTAGAAACAAAGGACTATTTATAGTAGTGATTATATCCTTGATCAAAGGGTGGTCAAGAGGATTAAAAAAAAAAAAAAAAAAAGAGAAAAAAAAAAAGACGCACATTATTATTTCATTACTTATTTTATTTCTTTTTGGATTTTTAATTTAGCTGTCTTAGTTTTTGCGGGGTATTTATGCCTCTAGATGATGGTTGAATTCTGCTGGATGGGTGTGTAGCATGTAGGCACTCACAATTTTTTTGTTCATTTGCAGTTTTGTTTGTTTTTGTTTGATACTCTATTTTTTGTAGGAACTGGCTGGCTGGGGGGGGATCTCTCGCCGGTCAGGGATAGCAGGTGGTGGTGACACAGCGGGACTGGTAGGAAGTCTGATATAATGAGCTGGAAACTGAGAATGGACGGGAGCTGGTTCATGGTTTGTTTTCCGCTCATTAGGAGTCCAGATGTAGAATCTGGGAGGTTGTGTCACATTTTGGGAGATGGTAAGTGTTGGGGAAACATATTTCTCTGTCTATAGAAAGCTCTGTAGGTTTTTGGTCGCAATTGGCCGGAATAGTGTTCATGTAGGGTGCAGACATGTGAATTTGATGATTGACTTATGGGAGGCTCTGCACCGGCTTGTTGAAAGCTGGCGGAGTGTGTGTGATGTGTGTTTGTGACTGTGGTTTGTTGCCATGCACAATAGGTTCTGTTGGTGATTGGCCTTGTCTAGAGCTGGCTGTCCGGACCGAGGGAGCTGTCTGGAAACAAGGTATTGATAGTGAAATAATGGTTATTCCACTTTCAAGGGTGGAAGTGGTAGTTGTGTTGAACTTGAGATATTTGATCTAGTAAAACAGTACAGCACAAAAAGAAATGAGACAAAGGGGATTTGATTGAATAATAACTTAAGAAGCTGTGAAATACATAGATAATTAATTTGGAGAAAAATGTATTGTCAGAATGCAGAACAGTAGAGATGTATCTGCGAAAATAAAAGTTTCCAATCTATTGTGTGTTTGTAAATAATTATTTCCAAAATGCAAAAAGGACAGAGGGAAAATCGTTTCCTTCTGTGGAGAATCGGAGCAGTACCGAGACCTGCATACAACAAAGAGGCGGTGGTTAGCACAAAAATACAACAAGAAGAAAACGGTCAAAAACGAGTTAGCAGTAAAGGCTTCAGGAGGTTGAAATAGGGATAATTGACAGGGATGAAAGCGAAGAATAATTGAGGCCTCAGTGGTCTTTTCAAGGAGAAGAAATGATTTATGTTGATTGTTTGAATTTCCCTCAAATGTTTAGAGTGTTAATCTTTTAGTGGTGTGATGTATTAATCTTTTCTTGCAGAGTCCATTACACAAAATAGACATTGAAGCTAATTACACGGATAATGGATAGTCATAATTGAAATAAGCTGAGAATGGTACGATGATTCTTTTTGTATAAAGACACGGACCTAGACTGGATGTCGTATTTATAACTGATAATGTGTAGAACTGTGAAAGGAGGAAAAGGTAGGTGAAATGATGATTTTGTAACTGTACAGATGGAAAGGGGGTTGATAGTTCGATTTGTGTCAATTTTGAATTTTTTTGAAATTTTAGAAAATATTAGCAAAAATGATAAATTATGGTTTTAATGTTTAATTTAGAATACTGGTGCTGTATAGTGGGTTATTAAACCCCCTAAGGGTGGATTGTCGTATATTTCTAAATGAAAACATGAATAAAATAACTAAAAGTGTACAAAATAATACTGGACGGAAATGCAGTTGGTAAACTGAAAGGGGCGACAGGGGCTCCAGGAAAAATGGTGTCCGTTAGCACCAGGCCTAAAGAGGGTAGAGACAGTTGACTCCCCAGACCAGATGGCTGACCTTAAGATAATTACTGGGCCCTCCAGGAGATAGTAAGATAGGGCAGGAAGGAAGTATGTACTCTAGCTAAGAGAGGAAACAAAAGCTTACTCCAGAAGGACCCATTTGCCCCCACCGGACGGAACCTATTTGATAATAACAGACAGAAGGAAGGATATAATTATCTTTGAAGGAACTAAACCAAACTCAAAATAACAGTTGGGATCAAAGATCATATTTACATTAAGCCAAAGCAATTTAAAGGGGAACTATTTTACTATTTCTTTCACTATTTGGGCACTTTTACACAATTCCTGTGAGTCTATGGAACACCTCTGTAATATATATATTTTTTTTATTCATTGTTTTGTATTTCTAATCAAGTCCTCAAAAACAGCATTTTTCTACCTCAAGATTTCGAGCTGTTTTGCAGCCGCAGCTACAGGTGCCACCTAAACCACTGTGTGGCCTGCGCCGTCTGCTGAACATTAACATGCAGCAGTGACTATATGACATCACATATAGGCACATTTTCAAACGACTCAGTTCAGTGAGGGTGAATATTGTGAGAGGAGAATTGGAAGAATGCGCCAATATGAGAATTTTGAGACATAGATCATATTAATATAAGTTCACATAGCTAGGAAACAATGCTAAACACTCAAAAAGGCCATTTATAAGATAGTTCCCCTTTAAGTTACAACGGCAGCAGCTGCTGACTAAGGTACAGAGGTCAGAAAGGTGACACCAAAACGGTTGGAATCTTCCTTTCACATCACAGAAAACTGCCACCAGTTAAAACAGTGCAAATCAATAATATACTAATAGGTTTAGCAATTTCATAAGTTACATGTAGGCATAACTCTTAGAACTATTAGAATAACAGAAGTCACCATAAGGAATAAAAACTCTTAATGCTAAAAAGATAAACAACTATACAATATTGGTCATATGATTTAATCAGGAAATAAAGTGTTCTATTGAAGGACGGATATGGTTTGTTGTCTGGGCACTGAGAGTAGTCTGTTTCTTCAATCTAGACTATGTAAACATTTTGTCACAAGAAAACATGAGGATGTGGCACGCATTAAACTAATCAATGATTAAACAGCCCGGCAGATTCTATGGTGAACGGTTGTGTCAGCAGAATAAGTGTAACATGTTGACGCAAGACCCAAGAGGACGTGTCACAACAGACAAATTCCGGCTACAAGGAATTTGGCCAAATAGGGAAGCCAGATTGTGGGAGTGACGTCAATAGATAGGCAGGGAAGGTCCTCTCTCTCTCTCTCTCTCTCATAAAAAGGGCTGATGGTGACGGAGAAAAACACACACACACCAGAAGGGACCTGGAGACTGCAGACACACCCGGTGACGGGAGCGAGGAGACGGAGAAGGATCCCTGGAACCGGTGACACAGAGAGCCATTGACACCAGATGACAGAGCCGAGGCTCATAGCAGACTCCGCCGAGACTAAATCAAGCGCTCCCTGCCTGACCGCCGAGGAACGACCAGCAAACCACTAAGAGAAGACGCGTGTTGGCATGGGAACCAAAGAAATACCACCCCAGCACCGGAGAAGAAAAGCTCTGATCGGCCCTAGCTGATCGGATCATGGACCAAACTGCCACATCAAAGAGACGATTAGATTGAACCAAAGAGACGATGTACTTGTTTTGATTCCTAAGCTGTGGTTTATTAATAAACACCGCAGCCTGTTGATTTGACCACTTCGTCAGCTTCTCTCCTTACTTGAACCGAACATCTGAAATACCAAACAAATGCAGGAGAAGGGTAATATAGAAAACTATACGATCACTGAACTTAGATATAGAGATAAATGAAGATAGAAGATACTTCAGGTACACCTGGCTTTTTGCATTATGGTTCTCTAATTTATTCACACATATTAATTATGAAATTCAAAGGCAATATTACCACACACCCCTGCCCACTATAGCATAGCGTTCGACGCTAATGTGGACAGAAAACAATCAGCTGAGCCACAACACAAATTCGATCCTGCAGCAGTATAGCTCTACTGCCACCCGCCGGGCCGACTCGCTCTCAAGCATCGGCTTTCGGGTGGGACACCGTCCAGCCCCGCCGAGGCACAGGATCGATGCTACCTGGCTAGGCTACCTAGCCACGGCACACCCGCCCTGCACCCTGTTGTCAACCCATTTACCCGTAAAAGGGAAAAATAGGACTCAGCAAAAACCCCACATTAACTACCGACTGACCTTCATCAATGAACTGGTTTAAGAGGAGGGAAAAGTGGCAACATCCCACAGCGGGGAACATTAGAACAGTGCCCAGCATTTCAGCAGTAGTGTTAGCATTTAGCATTAGCATTAGCATTTAGCGTTAGCATTAGTGTTTAGCAGCACGCTCCAGGATCGCTTGGAACCCGTCCACTTCAGTGGAACGTTCACCAAACCATCCCGCCCCTGGCGCCGACACACAACATGGTTGTGTAACAAAACAAACCAGCATTACTAACACTAGCATCAATGCCTGATGACACAGGGCTCACCTGTGTGCGAGCCGGCTCGATAGCCAACCTCGCACGCTGTTCCTCGATCTGCTGCCACAAGACGAGGGAACATCAGAATAGACCCGACGTGTCGTTGGAACATACCCCGAAGATTCCAGGGGTAAGCAAATCTCCGTAAGTACCCAATATTATCTAAACTTTTCAAATCAACTAGTTGCATAGGGCGTCTTGCATCCGCTATGATGGAAACGAAAATAGAGGAAGAGTGAGTGGTGGCCATGCCCAGTCCTATGTAGCACGCCACTAGGGGCGGGGCCTGGCAGGTGAGGGGTGTATTTTGGTTTTATTTGTTGATGAAGTACAATAGGTACATGAGATGAGGTATATCTCGGTATGGCTTAAGAGCGGGACGCGATGCAAGTACGAAATATAACATTCTGTAGTGTGGTAGTGAGAAAGGGTTAACCTTCTGTAGTGTGGTAGTGAAAGGGTTAACAATCTGTAGTGTGGTAGTGAAAGGGTTAACCATTTGGTAGTGTGGTAGTGGAAGGATTAACCATTTGGTATTGTGGTAGTGAAAGGGTTAACATTCTGTAGTGTGGTAGTGAAAGGGTTAACCGTCTGTACTGTGGTAGTGAAAGGGTTAACCATTTGGTAGTGTGGTAGTGAAATGGTTAACATGCTGTAGTGTGGTAATGAAAGTGTTAACATTCTGTAGTGTGGTAGTGAAAGTGTTAACTTAACTGTCTGTAGTGTGGTAGTGAAAGGTTTAACATTCTGTAGAGTGGTAGTGAAAGGGTTAACCGTCTGTACTGTGGTAGTGAAAGGGTTAACCATTTGGTAGTGTGGTAGTGAAAGGGTTAACCATTTGGTAGTGTGGTAGTGAAAGGGTTAACCATTTGGTAGTGTGGTAGTGAAAGGGTTAACAGAGGGTTATGTATATAACCCAGTTCTATGAGTTATGGTGCGCTCAGCACCTGTCTGCACTGTACTTCACTTCGTGCACGAGCACTGAATAAAAAATTCCACCATGTACCTTTACATCCGAACATCCGTCTGACCACACCCCCTTCCGCTTACCTTCATAAGCAGGTGTGTGGTCACCTACTCGCCTCCTTCCCAAACTTTCACCACAAGGCGAGATCAAGGGCCGCACCATAACTCATAGAACTGGGTTATATACATAACCCTCTGTTCTATGTCGTTTATGGCTTGCTCAGCACCTGTCTGCAACAGGGGCTGAGCGGGAGCCATAGCCCGACAAATGTACCCCGCTGAGGCCCCCCACAACCATCAGACCGGGGAGGACCGAGCCCCCCCGACCCTCCCTAATGGAGGATACCCCCCCTATTGGAGGTTCACGGGAGGGCGACGGATCCGACCGTGCGAAGAGGCACTCAAGCAACCCAACGCACAGGGTGAGCAGACCGTGGCTTGACCCCACGACTACACACACGCACAACCCGCATGCCACCCGGGAACGAACGAAGGGACAACCTCGTTACTGCCCCCAAAATCACGGGGTCAAGAGCAAACCCAACCCCGTGGCAAGGCGTGCGTGTGCTATGACGGGGGGAAACCCAACACTCAACGCCTGTTAATAGGAGCAGAGTCAGGGCAACCCTTCCCCCCCCCCCCCCCTCCCTGCCAAGTTGCCTAACGGCTTTTCCCCGACTGGCCTAACAGGAGATGAGTAAACCCCCCTGACCAATCAGAAGAGGGAAGGAGGGGTTTATTCGGTACCCCCTCACAAGCCCTTCCCCCTGCAAACAATAACAACTTTAGCATATGATACCTTTGGTAGAATGCTAATGAAATAGCGCAAGCTAATACAATGCACGCTACCCACAGATAACTGTGAACAGGGTTTACAACAAAACCAAGTTGCGTGTGTGTGTGAATCCTACACCCGCATCCTATGTTGTACACAGAAAAACACTGATAGAGAGAGCGAAACGGCTGGGCCGTGGTACGTGTTCATACAAGCATTACTGCAACTAACACAACAGTGTTGTAGCTCAACATTACTTGTGTAAGCAACAGACCATACAACTAGCCTCTACCTGCATGTGGAGTCCCAGGCCGAGGTAGAAAACCTTTCTATAACCGAGTGTAGGCTGCAGACTTTGCTTAAGCTCATAACACGAACGTAACCCTCCTATCAATGCATACAAGTGAAGATTCACACTTTGCAACCTCATCATATGTTTTGGTGAAGAAACACACAGTTTGTTAACAAAAAATACAGTCCCCCTTTAGAGGGGACTTTTTATTTTTGAATCAAAATTATATGAGAGGGCCGGGGAGGGGTAAACAGAGGGGACCACAGGGGGAAAAAGTCACTGGCCTAGCGGCGCCTGCCGCCTCGAGCCGCTCGGGATTTGCCACCCCGGGAAGCCCAGGAGGGACGGTAGACAATCGGCGGCTGGTCACGGCGATCCCTACCATCTCCTCCAGGCGCAGATGGGCCGGCTGCAGCGGCGGCGCCCTCTCTCCTCCTGGCCTTCTTCGAAGGGCCAGCAGTGGCGGTGGTAGCAGCAGCAGCCACGGCGGAGGAAGCTCGACGACGTGGTAGCCGTCTGACTCCACCGGCGATGCCGGGAGGGGGAAAATGGGGTTGGAGCACGGAGCGTTCCTCTGCCATTTCTCTGCACGTCGAGGTCATCAACTGCAGGGCCGTCCCAAACAGTCCAGCATCGGAGAGGGGTGCCGTCAGAAGAGGACTTCTCTTCTTCTCCGGTACACGGGCCTGCTCCAGCCAAAGGTGGCGCTGGGTTAGAGTTGCCAGGGCTCGCACTTTCCCAGCGGCTATGGCCTGCGGCTGCGTCAGATGCAGGATAGCTCCTGCCGACTGGGTGAGCTGGTCATGTTGTTCATCACTCAGCTCCATGCCGCCCATCAATACCCCGGACATGAATCTTGCCAGCTGTGCGATGTTAGATGCAGCAGCCAGAGATTGTGTTCCGGCGATAAATGACTGGTCGCTCCAGTAAGCCAACCGCCTCGCCGATTTCCCTTGAGGAACCAGCTTGCATAACGGCTCCCACACCACCTCCGGACAGAGGAGCGCGGCCATCGGCCTATCAAGCCGTGGCACGCCCTCTCTCATACCTTCGACCAAACCCGCCACCCGCGTAACTTGTACGTAGGCGGGGGTGAGGCCCATGATGTGGGACACCACCTGGCCCCGACGAACATAGGCCCCCATTGAGGGGAAAAATGGGTAGACAACGTCCACCCCTCTCACCGGGCGACGTTGCCAGAGATGACCTATTAGATCATCAAGGACAGGAACAGGCAGTGGCTGCGGCAGCGGCACGCCGTTTGCAACGGCCGCCACCGCCATAAGCTCGGGAAACAAAGCCTGCAGTTCCCCCTGCAGACTTTCCTCCACCGAGCCTGCATCCCTCACATACAGCAGGCTTCGGCTGGTCAAGGAGCCACACTTCGATGTGGCTGATAGTAGGGCATCCTGCCGACGAGTCCGAGGGTCTTCCCCGACATCTTCAAACAAGGCGCCCCAAGGAGACATTTCACCCCCCTCCAGTGTTACCTGGACGGGCGGGATACATGTCTCCACCGGGCCTTCAAATAAGAACCCGTCCACCTCTACCATGTAATCCTCTGTTTCCATCGGGCAGGTAGAGCCCGACGCATCCTCACTGGGCTCCAGCAACTCACCAAACCCAGGCCGTTCGCGTCTGCAAGCCACCATCTTGCAACGGGAGCGAGCAGACGCAAAAAGTTTGCATCTCAAATCCTCTGGAACCAAAGGAACCGGCCGCTCAACAGCGGACGATTCCCCGGAAGCAGAGGAACCAGAGCCAGGACCAGGCCATCGCAGAGGCGACGGCACCGGTGCACCAGCTCCTCGGAGAGGCAAACTACCCATCGGACGCCTACCAGGCGTGGCTGTCAACCACGAGAGAGGCAACAGCCCTGCACCAGAACGCACGACGGAGGCGGAAATGGAGAACCGCTGGTGGAGAGTGGCTCTGCGACTCTCCGAAGTAGACACTATGAATTTTTCTATCGAATATTTATGAGAGAAGAAAAAAATAAGCACAATGTAAACACGTCTCAACTTTCTTCAGCTAACAACCTCGTCAAGTGGGGATCTACCGAAGGCACTTCCTTGTGGTGAAAGTGAAGAAGGAGGCGAGTAGGTGACCACACACCTGCTTATGAAGGTAAGCGGAAGGGGGTGTGGTCAGACGGATGTTGGGATGTAAAGGTACATGGTGGAATTTTTTATTCAGTGCTCGTGCACGAAGTGAAGTACAGTGCAGACAGGTGCTGAGCAAGCCATAACGACATAGAACCATTTGGTAGTGTGGTAGTGAAAGGGTTAACCATTTGGTAGTGTGGGTGGGGTGGGGTCAAATTTATTTGTAAGGCCCGACAACACGTTAATGTCCCCATGGGCCGGTCACGTCTTCTTTAAACAAGTCAAGAAGAAACATCACAATAGGTGTTGACAGAATCCGGCTATAGGGCGACAATAATGTGGTCAAGAGGCATGGTTTCTATCTTTAGCCTTTAAGCGGCGTGGTTTATTCATTCACATGGTATGAGCAGTAGCACATGAGTCCTCCTCTCACTGAGAGGCTGGTGGAGAAAGAGGTAGAGGGGGAGGAGACATCTCTATTTATACTCGCCACCTGGTGGTATCTTGAGTGGCTCCGCCTAGAGCGCCCTCTAGTGGAAACAGTTATATATATGCAGTTAGACAATTACTAACAATCCTACATAGAACCTCTAACTTCAACAATAGGTCAAGAACAAAAAACACCATAAAGTCAATTTTTTTTAAAATAAATGCAAAATAAATGCATAGAGTAAATAGTTTGCTTGCACAAACCAGAGCCTTCTAAAAAGATTATAAGGCTCTGGCACACAAACTATATAATTGTACTTATTGTATATTGTATTGTTTATTGTACATTTGTTGTATTTATCATCTATTTATTATTATGTTTGTATGGAAATGAGAGCTTGCCCTCAATGAATTTTCTAGTTGAAATAGATTGAAAAAAAAATAGTTGCACTCTTTCTCCTATCCACTACTACAGTACCACATTTATTTGTATTATTCCAAGCTGTTGGCAAGATATACAACAACAAAAAAAAGAATTAATGAACAATTATCAATGCACATAATTCATGGTAAGCTGCAACCAATTTGGCGAGCAGACCCCCCCCCCCCTCCCCCCATTCCTAATGTTTCTTACTGTCTTGACACGTGCTTCAACCCAAGGATGGTAGCTGTTGACAGTAGTTTTGTGCAATTCTCTAGTGACAAATTTATAGACAAAGGATTGCTTTACAATTTATTGACTTTTGATCTATTTATTGTGGGCACACCAGTAGACCTGGGGAGTCGCGTGGCTCTAAGAAAGCCTTTGCCTGTAGTCTCTACTACATTGATTGATATTTTAAATGTTTGTGTCTTACATGTATGCCCAGTCCATAATGGGTTTACAAGACAGTAAGTGATCATATAGACCAAGATGGCCACACAAAAGAAAACAAAATAACAAGCTTGTAAACAATGTACTTAAAAAAAACAAGAGGAATTCATATAAAATTATATAGGATATAATGGATATAATTAAATGTGTGTGCGCTGAGGCAGGTGGCCAGGAGCACGCAACAAGTCGGTATAAATATGGAATATTAATAGTCTATTCCACTATAGCTATATCCACACGATTGGGTTTAGTTCTTATTTATATATCCACTGTCATTTGTAGTGTTGGTGTAGTGCTTATATTTATTTTCAGACATCACAATGCCTCTTGAGGCATGACTGTAAATGTAAAACATAATTTTTTATCATACAAATATTGTCGTAATTATTATTATTATGATTATTTAATTCCAAGGATGTTTGTAGAGTCGACATGAATGTAATCACCATGATTCCTCCCAAATAAAGCCCGTAACCTGTTAGGCTGTAGCCCTATTTTCAGAAATTTCGCCTAAAGGTACATGTAATTGGAAGATTGCTCCACTTCTACAAGGTCAATTTGCATGTTCTTGGTATCTAGGAACATCCAGGGACCTGGGGGTATGTATTTCCAGTGTCAGAAATATTGTGTCTGTTACTAGGCTTGAGTAAATTGTAATGAAAAAAAGGAGAATATAAATTATGATTTATTTTTGCATCTGTGCCGGTGAATAACACCATGAAAACATTGAGGTTCTTTTGATTTGGCTCACTGAGCTCATTCACCACCTTCTTGAGGTCAAGTGTACAAAAGATCTAAGCAAATGAATGAAGGGAAGATGATTAAACAGAAGGATTTGTAGATACAGTAATAAATGATAATCGATTTTAATTATGAATTCATATTTGACCTTGAACTTGACCATGACCTTATTATCCAAATCATACATCTATGGATAGGGAAAAGGCTCCTCTTTCCAATGGCAGGGTTAAATCTGGATTTAGTCATTTCCTTGCGGTTTTACGATAAAAGAGATATAATTAGCATTTTCCCGATCAATTCTTATTTTCGGTAAATCTTACAAAACATCGGTAAAAATAAAAATATACACTTTGACTGCTGTTTTGATAGGGTTATGGTCTTTACTCTTGGCTGCAAATTATTATTATTTTTTTTTTTTTTTATCCACTTTTTCTCCCATTTTTCCATATTTTCTCCCATCCCAATTTCGTATCATCCAATTCAACCCCCCCCTGTCACGAACGCTGTTTCTTGCCTCCCACAAGCCGGCTGCAATGTGGACTAAGTCATACATAGCACAAGTCCCCTCCGGTACTTGAGGTAACAGCAGTCGCATCTTTTCACCTGCGCAGCTCGATCTCTGTGTCGAGGAGTAACGCGTGGGAGGCTCACGCTGCCCCCGACACTTCCTGATTCTACTGCGCAGGCGCACCAACCGACTTGTAGGAGTCGCTTGTTCACAACGTTCGATCCCCACCCTTCAGTTTTCCCTCCCCGTAATACGGCCAATGTGTATTACTGCGGACGACCAGCCAAACTGAAAAACAATGTGGAGAGCTGGATTCGAACACGCGAATCCTAGCGTCTCCACACTGGTGGCGAGTGCCTTGCCCACTACACCACCTAGCCGCCCTATTATTATTATTTTTTTAAACATAACCTCTTAAAATTGTGGGCCCTCATGACGACGATTCGCGACGCGGCACTTTGCCGACCTCTAACGGCTCGGGTGTGCATTTATTTTAATACAATATATAGATATAATTAAAGCCCTATTTGTTGCCTGTCAATTGCCCTTTCAGGTGACAACATTTGTTCAACGGTTCTCGAGTTACATGCCGATATGTGAGGCGTGCGCCAAAGTACACATTACCACCCCCAACCTCCGGGGGCTATAGCTCCGTCAATCATTTGGCGATCTCTAAAAAATTTGGACAGGGTTGTAGCCAATGAGTGTGGCTTTCCAATGATACCCCATGCTATGATAATTGGGGATCTAATACGGTCTCTATTGATCGATTTATGATAAAGAAAAGGAGGGTCCCCCAATTGGTGGACCTTACGGCTTAACAAGAACACCAGTCGAGCGAAACCCCAGAAAAGGGACCGTTGGTGAATCCCAAAATCGGACCCGAAAAGGTCTTAAGTGGAGCTATACAAGAAAATGTGTTCTTAACTTTAGTCTTAAGTCCATTGGTGAATGAGACCCAATGACCGGAAGTGGATACGGACCATAAGCCTACCGTCAAAAGTAACAAAATACACTGTCCAACAACTCCCAAACTGTCTTATTTACACGTTGTGACTGTATTTAACACATCTAAATAACTGTCTCATCCTGTTCGACCACCTCAGCCTCCCTTCTTGCTGCTCCACTTCCAGAACATGTAGTTCTTCCTATGTAAATTCTGGTTCAAAGTAACATATAAGGTTCTGGATCTTGGTTTGTCCAGAATTCATCATCACCTTCCTCTCTTACAAAGTTGTCCATGATTAACAGTCGTTCTTCTGTAGGTTAGCCAGTAACATTGGTTTTGTTGGCTGAAGTTACAACAGGGCTTTAGAGGTGCTGCGGAATATGTTAACGTTTGTGGCTAGGGGAGATGTGTAGAAACCCAAATGCTGGACAGTGGAGGGTGAGAGAGACGAGTCGACGTTGTAATAGGGAGTGAAAGTGTGACGTAGGGTTATAGAAAAACCGCAAGGCATTGTGGGTTTCCGAGGGAGAAGTATGAATGAATGAATGAACGCAGTGGGAAATACGTCTTCGCGCATTTCTTTTTACAGTTCTCCCGAGGTAACGTTACGTTAAAATGGTGCGGGACTGCTGTGTTGTGGACTGCCACAATCGGTCTTATGACAAGCATAGGAAACGGGTTGCTAATGGCCTTAGATTTTTCTCTTTTCCAACTTGGAAAACAAACCAGGGACCTCGGATCTCTGTCATAACAAAGAAGTGTCGAATGGCGTGGGTATCGGCTGTAAGACGACCTACAGTAACATCACCTTCAACACAATTTCTGAAAACATGGTGGTATGTTCACGACATTTTCACTCCGGTAAGTTGTAGAAGAAAAAAGAAAGCTATGTTAATGCATGGGTTAACGTTACCCCTTGATCCGCATACATGAGTAGATGGGAATGCTAGCACCAGCCAGCTAATTTAGCACAGCTAACATGATGGAAGCCTGCTTCCATAATGCTGTCTTTGTAATGTCTGTTAATTCTGTTGTGCTTTTAGTTTTGGCCCAAGAAAAGTAGCTGATGTTCTTTCTGCCAGCTAATGGGGCTCATAATACAATCCCAAGTCCTGCTTAGCTACATAACTAATCAAAGAAATTGTGTGTTTTTCAGGGAAACCAGCATATGAAATGTATGAAACCCACCCAGACTGGGCACCTTCTGTTGACCTCGGGCACACAGAGGTCAAAGCAACACACACTGAGCGCTTTACCCGGAAAACGAAGAGACAGCTACACCGGTATGTCATAAATGTCTAGATGTTACAGTACTGTCTATCTGTATGTCATATATGTTATGAGAGAGAGAATTAGGATACGGCATGTGTCAACTTATGCAAAACACGCCCCTTTCAGTTTGATTGATTGTAGCCACGCCCCTTTTGGAATTTGGAGCGTTCTGATTGGCCGAGAGGTTTAAGGGGGCGGGACTTAGGGTAGGTTATTTTGAGATGATTTATGACCCCCTAGGGCTTCTCTGATTGGTCTAGGATGTAAGGAGGCGGGACATCCGGTTTTGAGGGAGGGTCATCCGGTTTTCGGAAGGGGAGGAGTTTTTTTTTTATTTTATTTTTTTTTCAAAAAAAAGTCTTTCAAAATAAAAGATTCCATTTTTTTTTAGATTCAAAAGTTTTTTTTATTTTCAGATTGTATGTATTCCATGGTTTTACAGAATATGTATTTCTGTATTTCCAAACGTTTTCAGAATATATCATCACAATTAAGTTTTACAAGGTTGAATACATTATGTGTATTCCAAAGTCTTAAGAATATATATTCAGAATAAAAATACAAGATGTGTTTTCTTCAGAAAGTGTATTTATTTCAAATGGTGAGTGTATCTTCAGAAAGTGCATTTATTTCAAATGGTGAGTGTATCTTCAGAAAGTGCATTTATTTCAAATGGTGAGTGTATCTTCAGAAAGTGTATTTATTTCAAATGGTGAGTGTATCTTAAGAAATACCCTCTCTCAAATGTCTCTCAGTAGACTGAATATTTCTCCCTCTGTCTAACTGCAGCTTCTCTGAAAATTCTGATAGTGACATCCCCCGTAGATGTCATAGGAGGCTGGAGAATGACTACGGCCAATGAGATGACTCAAAACCATCTGCCAAAAGCAGATTTATGACTCTGCGACTTCCCGTTTCTGTAGAAAACGGCCCCCAAGGTGTCTGTGTGTGTTTTCTTAATGCCAGATGCCAAATGTCACAATCTTTAGATAAGTGTATTCCAAATTACAAATGTAATGTGTCTAATGTGTTTAAGCAAAAGTCTAAATAAATGTAAAATAAATGTTTTGTATTCCAAATTACAAATGTATGTATATTAGTTTCTTGGATAAAGACATAATCTTCACTTGTGTTTAAGCAAAAAGAAAATTACAAATGTATTTTGTAAAATTAAAAGTGCACCATTACGTTAATACAGGTGTTTTATATTATACACATTAATTATTTTAGAGTTATTATTAAAAGAGTTGGGCTGAAAATATAAAGTACAGAAAAGATCTATGTGTGTCTGTGAGGTGTGTGTCTCTGATCGGGGGTGTGAACAGGGCTCTCTTAGGTGCTAAAACACAGCATGAGGCGTGAAGATTAGGGTACATGCATACTTAGAGTAAAAAATGTAAACTCAACACACATTTACAGTCATCATTCAAATGGTTTATATCTTTTGTAACATGTACAAGTAATGTACAACATTATACTCATAGCATATTTTGTAAGATTAAGATCACACATATTTTAAAAGATTTCCCATAAACATGCATTATGTCCTAATAAACTAACCTACACTTTGATGAATATTGTTACACCGCTGACAGAGATGTATTATAATTATAATTTGGATAAAAACGTCAACTAATTGACTAAATGTAAAAGTAATACCAACTATTTGACAGTTTGGGTGGTGATTCTTATTTTCTTATTTCGTAAGACTAAAATTAAAAGGCTACAGATCATAAGACTTATGTCTTGTTTACATCAGAGTCCCCC
Source organism: Notolepis coatsorum (assembly GCF_963971535.1). Taxonomy (NCBI): domain Eukaryota; kingdom Metazoa; phylum Chordata; class Actinopteri; order Aulopiformes; family Paralepididae; genus Notolepis; species Notolepis coatsorum. The sequence continues at coordinate 43,015,140 of NC_140169.1, read as the reverse complement.
TTTTTTCAATACATCCAGACATTTAGGACATAGCAGATTTACAAATACAACACTGTTTGTGAAAACAGTCCAGAAAATATATGTCCAAGCTGTTTTAACTGTTTAAATAGGGTATTTCAACCATCTCTTTAATTAAGACTTATTTTGGATATAGATCACTTCAAGGCCTGAATGTCCATATACTGTAGCAATGGTAAGCCTGCATTTTAGGTCAACTTCCCTTACCAACATGCACATCTAACCCCTCTTTTAATGTCACAGTAACCTGAAATAGCACAGAGTGTGGGGAAAAGGCCTTATTCAAAATAAAAAAAACGTTGAAACTGTACCCATTCTCCAATCTGTTAATAAACTTTTCAATCAATCAATCAATATATGATTATGTATAAAAGTTAAAGACATGATAGATTAGAGTTGGGGCGAAAATATAAAGTGCTGTAAATATCTATCTTTTTGAGGATCGGGGGTGTGAACATGGGGCCCTGTTATAGGTGTCAAAATGCTGCAAGGAGGTGTGAAAGATTAGGGACCAAACAACCTCTGTATATTTGCTTGTAATACTCTGCATTTACTCTAAACAAAACTAATAAAGTCTGTATTACAGCTAACTCTTTAAGTTTCAATAGTTTGGATTTAATACATAATTCATTGGTATGTTCTCTTGAATCTACATTGTGAACTATTCTTACTGCTCTCTTCTGTAATATAAATAAGGGCTTTATGTTGCTTTCATACGTGTTACCCCACACTTCCACACAGTAACTCAAATATGGTAGGATGAGTGAACAATATAATATTCGCATAGAATTATAATCAAGCACATTCTTTGCCTTGTTCAAAACAAAACACTCTTGGCTACCTTATTTTTTTTATATACATTATATGTGGCTTCCATGTCATTTTCTCATCCAACATAATCCTTGGATTCCTTTGTCAATACATAATGCCACATTGTCCTTCTTTCGATTAGTAAATATCAAACATTTCGTTTTTCCAAATTTAGGGATAGCTTATTGTTATTAAACCATATCTTAAGTTTACACATTTCATTTGTAATTTGGAATACAGAAATTTGTATCGACAGCAAATAAAACAAATTGCAATATGTTTGACACTTCACATATATCATTAATATATAAAATAAAAAAGTGTGGGCCCCCAGGACCGAACCTTGAGGGACAACACATTCAATATAGTTGGCTCCACCTCAAATGTAATGTTCAGAAAATGTGTATTTTAGGTCTTTGCTGTTGCTGTCATTTTGACCATCTAGCTAAAAGAGGGGTCAATGATCGCAAATGAATACATGGTAAAAAGGTCTACCAATTGTTAGGCAAGAATGCACTTCTAATATGTTACACACTAGTAATACAGCCATAATATTTCCAAATAGTATTGTTCTAAACAGTGTATTACAAATACAGTGTATTTGTAGCTAATGTAGACAATAGGCAATTATATAATTGTCACCTGAAAACATATTGTTGTCTATTTTCAAGATAGCCACTTAACCAGTTAATCGCCACCCCTCTCACACTGCATGTTTGTAATTTAGAAATTAAAATGTGATGATCAATCGTATCAAATGCTTTTTTAAGTGTATTTCCTATTCCTATTGTGTAATTCCTTTCATCTACGGTTGTGGTTATTTCTTCATATATATTCATTAAGGCTAAGGCTGTTGATCGATTTGCCCTGAATCCATACTGACTCTCACTCAGAATCTAAGAATCTAAGAATCATGAATCAAGAATCTTGAAAAATTGTGAAAGCAAAGACACTGGTCTGCAGTTGGTAAAACTGTGTTTGTCCCCAGATTTAAATAGAGGAATAATAATTATTTGAAAAAATTAATAGAAATTTCCCACAGGGATAAGGTGTATCTTATCTAAGTGTGCTAGTGTTTAATAGTGTATAGGGACATAGTGTGTAATAGTGTAATATTGTCATAGGGTAGTCCTAGTATGTAATAGTGTTATATAGTGTAATATTGTGCAAATGTGTAATAATGCAATAGTGTAATAGTGTGTAATAGTGTAATAGTTTAATACATTATTTTGTTTCCTCAAACAGACATGTTCATGTAACTTGCATCAATCCAGTTTTCAGTCACCTTTTCAGTCACCTTTCAGCCAACTGTGTTGAAGATTTGTAGCATGGTCCTAGGATAAACATAAATTATAGACATCTAAAATCATGAAACGGGTCGATTTTTAGTAGATTTAATCAATAGTCAGAAGGATAATGCTATTTTAGTCAGGGGTTGAGATATATCACCCCCATGACACATCCCTATTTTGTAAGACAAACAGTTTGATATTGTAATTTCAGTGATTAGGCTCGCTTGCCTGTATAAATTTTTATCAATCTGCTTTTGGTGTATTTTTTAGGTGTTTGGTTATGTTTTTATCTGTCATTTTGATCAGGTCTAGCTAAAAGAGGGGATTTATGATCTCAAATGACTAAGGTTTACCAATTGTCATGCATGAATTTCAACTCTAACGTGTTACATAAGTAAAACAGACTATTTGCAAACAACATTGTTCTAAAACAGTGTATCTACTACAGTGTGTATTTATATTTTAGCTAAATGTAAAAAAACATGAGAACACAATCCTAGTGAATTCTGAATTTGATGTTTATTGGTTGAATAAGCATAAATTATAAAACATCTAAAACCATGAAACTGACTGATGCACTTAAAACAGACATGTCAACATAGTTTTTTTTTACCTGTTTGCATAATGATAAGGTATAAAAACAAAATGCTTCAATACAAATGTATTTTTTAGAAGTTTAGTAATATCAAGCCCCAAATGTATTTTCTTTAACCTGATCTAAGCTACATTATACAACTCATTTATGAATTACTTTGCAACGTCTAGTTTTTTTTAGCCCCCCAGAGTTTTATGCTCTCAATATTATGGATATGCATTAAATCCTACACACGATAGGAAATATTCAATCAACTCAAAGATGATGGTTCTAAGGTAAATAAAATGTAATTCAGTCAACATAGTTAGTGTATAGTATGGCTAAACATGTATGAAAGTTGTTGATACAATATTATAATTCATAATTCATTTCAAAATAATTACCGGCGAGGTTGTTTGATTTTTGTCCCGATGATTGAAGGAAATTCATTTTTAAGAACTATTTAGCATGAAATATCTTAAAGATGTATTTTATTCATTATAACCATGAAAATAATGCAATGTTAGGTTTTACCGTGATTTTAGTGTTCACAGATAGGAATGTATCATTCACATTCAATTATCCAAATGTACTCTGAACAGACTTGTGAAGTTAGAGATAGGAATGTATTATTCACATTCAATTATCCAAATGTACTCTGAGTAAAATTTACTCTGTGAAATGTACTCTGCGAAATGTACTCTGCGAAAGTTCCCTGCAATATGCAGGTTTTACATAGACTACTAGCAAAAACAATTCATATTGTTTCAGTGATGGCCTGGTTGATAGCTACATTGTCGACATGTCTTATTTTTTATTCTTATTTCAGTGTATAGTGAATCCAGGGGTATAGTAGAGCGATTATATTTTGTTTTTATAATATTTTATAATATCAAAACATGTCTTATGTTCTTATATATCTACAAGTCTTATATAGAATGCTGTAAAAAGAGTCCTACTAATATATTTCACTTAAAAAACGTGTACAGAAAGATAAATATCTGACCCCCGGAGCCCTGTCAGAGTGTATACAGGTTCTGTACAGTATACCATATGCAAATCCCATATGGTCTAGCGGTAATGATGCCCTGCTTTCATCAGGGAGACGCGGGTTCGACTCCTGCTATGGGAATAACACTTTTTTTCTATACATAACAAATGTGTTGGTATGTTTTATTGTAACTGTTTGACTGTTTTTAGTGCAACACTACTGACACCAACATCTAAGAAGGGTCTAGGGTTATCTCCTCAACACTAGGTTGGAGATGCATTTAAGTCCTATTGATAGGTTTTTCCATACTTTTGCAAGGATATGACTGTGTTGCATTCAGTTATTTTTAAATTTGGTGGACTTTATGGTATTTTATGGTTTATTTATGATTGTGATACTTCTTATTGAATTGTTTAAAGAATATGTGTTTAACCAGAGTATAGTAGGACCTTACAAATATGATTTGATCCCAACAAGTGGTGACATTTCGAAGTCTTTAAGGGATCACATTCACATAGCTGAATATAGTTAGACAACAGGATAATATTTGTATTATTACTAGGATGAACTTAAAATCATTCAAAACAATTATTACATAACAATTATTACAATGAAACGCAGATGGTTATATTATAAATGTTTTTTATTAAAGAATATTACAAATCATGCTGCAACCTTTTTTTATCAATAATATAAGCGTGCATAACATCAATAATGTGATTAATATCTAAAGTTTCTAAACACTTATGATTTTTCAGCTTAAAAGCCGTAACATCCACTATTACTGTGTATAAACATAACAGGTGTGCTCTGTTAAAATGACCATTCATATGATCTAAAATAGTAACTAAGCCGTTTTCAGATAGAAGACTTTCATCCTCTGAGAGTGTCTCTATCAGTAATTGCCAATTATTTAACAAGCCTTTCTCTCTCACCAGCTTCAACATATTTTCAAAAAGCCTTAAGCGCAGGCTATTGACATTCCCGGTTACAGTGTACAAGTGGGCATCGTTGACTTTATTAGCTATAGCATGCTTTAAAAGCAGTGCGATATCATAGTTTATAGAGGTCGTAATACAGCTGGTAGTCCTACTGAAGAAATTCCCCATTTCCTATGCTACGATCCTGATACTTTAAACAACAGGTGATATAGGGTGTGTATTTCTGTATGGGGGTGGGGATGAACCTGCGGGCGGGTCTGTATGACGCTATAGATGTGTAGGATAGAAACCTATATATTTAGAGAGTTCCCTCTTAGAGAGACCCTAAAAAAAATAAAATGGCGAGCAGTCTAGCTACATCTACTATACGCACGTCAGCCCTAGTAGCGCATTTTAAGGCAGAGTTACTTGCACCATCCAAATTTGGTAGCGTGTTTTATAAAGAGATATGGCCCCTCAGGGATGGGGTCCTCGGATTCTGTTATGATGTTAAATTTGAGAGAGTTGTCTTCTACAAGACCTCCTTGGAGAATTTCCAGGGTGTTGGAAGAAGATCTGAGATAGACCTATCGGAGACGGAATTTTGGAAAATGAAAAAAGATTCGTATGAGGCTATGGATGGATTAGTGGGTAGAACGCTTAAGGACGGGCATATATTCACCCTGGTAATAAGCTCGATAGACTACGGGTATGTGTATTACGGGCGGATATCTATAAAAAGTACTCTGGCTTTTGGTGTAGAGACTAATCTAACCATCTTCTCAAGGTTCCTTAATACAAGTCATGAGTATATCCTCTTCTCAGTACCGGTAACGGCCTGGTTAGAATGTCTACGGACTTGCGGATTGGTTACTAACGCAGGGGTTAAGGTGAGGACAGACCTGGTTCATTTAAAAAGACGTCTATTCCCATACACCGAATCAGAGGAGATGGAGTGCGATTGACCCTCATCGAAGGGGCGGAGGATGGGGTGTGTCAACCCTAAATCCTCCTTTAAAAAGTCTTACAGTGCATTTGTAGTTTTAGATACCAATCATGACTTTCCCCCCACAAGATCTCTACACTGACTCCACATATGGGTTGGAGTTGGTAGAACCCGGCTCTCCGCTACTGTACATTCCTCTAACCTCTACTACATCGCCGGGGGTACAGATACCTGCCTGTCTATACGATACCCCCACCCCCGAAGCACCAGACCTGTCATCACAGGAGACCATCGTCGACCCCCTCGATGCAGAGGCCGTCTACACACCCCTACTTAGCCCCTGGCGATCACACACACCGGAGTTGGGGTACCCAGAAGAAATACCAATCGTTGAGGCGGCCATGAAATCACCCTCGCCATCGAGAAGGCTTGCATTACTCCCTGTAATGGTGGACGAGAGAACCGGATTTATGGACTATCTAATGATAGCTAATATTAAATTAGTTATGGCCGGAATACTGAGGTGTTGTAGCGATCAACATCTCACCGTGAACTGCTACGGCTGTAGTATTAGACACCCTAGTCAGAGGCATCATGAATGTCTGTTCGAAGCACCACTATATTACAGGGTCAACGAAGCGGCATTGTTGACAATGCTGTGGAGCCCCCAGCTGATACCGGTAATAACCACCCTACTTGGCCGTGTGGGTTTACCCATCCCAACATCAACGCGGCTGCAAGGAATCTGTGAAGGGTTGCTTTACGAGTTCCAAACAGTTAAGAATAGTGAATGTCTGAAAGAAATGATTAAGGATAATCTAGAAGAGTACCCTGAGATCGACAAGGATGATATCTACATCGCTGTAGGCGAGTTCATGGAGGCAATGCCACAACTCCCAAAATCGTATTACGGAATCCCCCGAGAATAATATCGAGAACCTCTACCTGGATGTAGGGGGATTCATGTCGAATATACCATACTACTAATAATGTATCCCTGCTAGATGATTGTTTTCTGTAATGAAATGTTTTTTATGCTTCTGTACAATCAATAAAATGGTGTGTTTTTGAAAATATGTTGAAGCTGGTGAGAGAGAAAGGCTTGTTAAATAATTGGCAATTACTGATAGAGACACTCTCAGAGGATGAAAGTCTTCTATCTGAAAACGGCTTAGTTACTATTTTAGATCATATGAATGGTCATTTTAACAGAGCACACCTGTTATGTTTATACACAGTAATAGTGGATGTTACGGCTTTTAAGCTGAAAAATCATAAGTGTTTAGAAACTTTAGATATTAATCACATTATTGATGTTATGCACGCTTATATTATTGATAAAAAAAGGTTGCAGCATGATTTGTAATATTCTTTAATAAAAAACATTTATAATATAACCATCTGCGTTTCATTGTAATAATTGTTATGTAATAATTGTTTTGAATGATTTTAAGTTCATCCTAGTAATAATACAAATATTATCCTGTTGTCTAACTATATTCAGCTATGTGAATGTGATCCCTTAAAGACTTCGAAATGTCACCACTTGTTGGGATCAAATCATATTTGTAAGGTCCTACTATACTCTGGTTAAACACATATTCTTTAAACAATTCAATAAGAAGTATCACAATCATAAATAAACCATAAAATACCATAAAGTCCACCAAATTTAAAAATAACTGAATGCAACACAGTCATATCCTTGCAAAAGTATGGAAAAACCTATCAATAGGACTTAAATGCATCTCCAACCTAGTGTTGAGGAGATAACCCTAGACCCTTCTTAGATGTTGGTGTCAGTAGTGTTGCACTAAAAACAGTCAAACAGTTACAATAAAACATACCAACACATTTGTTATGTATAGAAAAAAAGTGTTATTCCCATAGCAGGAGTCGAACCCGCGTCTCCCTGATGAAAGCAGGGCATCATTACCGCTAGACCATATGGGATTTGCATATGGTATACTGTACAGAACCTGTATACACTCTGACAGGGCTCCGGGGGTCAGATATTTATCTTTCTGTACACGTTTTTTAAGTGAAATATATTAGTAGGACTCTTTTTACAGCATTCTATATAAGACTTGTAGATATATAAGAACATAAGACATGTTTTGATATTATAAAATATTATAAAAACAAAATATAATCGCTCCACTATACCCCTGGATTCACTATACACTGAAATAAGAATAAAAAATAAGACATGTCGACAATGTAGCTATCAACCAGGCCATCACTGAAACAATATGAATTGTTTTTGCTAGTAGTCTATGTAAAACCTGCATATTGCAGGGAACTTTCGCAGAGTACATTTCGCAGAGTACATTTCACAGAGTAAATTTTACTCAGAGTACATTTGGATAATTGAATGTGAATAATACATTCCTATCTCTAACTTCACAAGTCTGTTCAGAGTACATTTGGATAATTGAATGTGAATGATACATTCCTATCTGTGAACACTAAAATCACGGTAAAACCTAACATTGCATTATTTTCATGGTTATAATGAATAAAATACATCTTTAAGATATTTCATGCTAAATAGTTCTTAAAAATGAATTTCCTTCAATCATCGGGACAAAAATCAAACAACCTCGCCGGTAATTATTTTGAAATGAATTATGAATTATAATATTGTATCAACAACTTTCATACATGTTTAGCCATACTATACACTAACTATGTTGACTGAATTACATTTTATTTACCTTAGAACCATCATCTTTGAGTTGATTGAATATTTCCTATCGTGTGTAGGATTTAATGCATATCCATAATATTGAGAGCATAAAACTCTGGGGGGCTAAAAAAAACTAGACGTTGCAAAGTAATTCATAAATGAGTTGTATAATGTAGCTTAGATCAGGTTAAAGAAAATACATTTGGGGCTTGATATTACTAAACTTCTAAAAAATACATTTGTATTGAAGCATTTTGTTTTTATACCTTATCATTATGCAAACAGGTAAAAAAAAACTATGTTGACATGTCTGTTTTAAGTGCATCAGTCAGTTTCATGGTTTTAGATGTTTTATAATTTATGCTTATTCAACCAATAAACATCAAATTCAGAATTCACTAGGATTGTGTTCTCATGTTTTTTTACATTTAGCTAAAATATAAATACACACTGTAGTAGATACACTGTTTTAGAACAATGTTGTTTGCAAATAGTCTGTTTTACTTATGTAACACGTTAGAGTTGAAATTCATGCATGACAATTGGTAAACCTTAGTCATTTGAGATCATAAATCCCCTCTTTTAGCTAGACCTGATCAAAATGACAGATAAAAACATAACCAAACACCTAAAAAATACACCAAAAGCAGATTGATAAAAATTTATACAGGCAAGCGAGCCTAATCACTGAAATTACAATATCAAACTGTTTGTCTTACAAAATAGGGATGTGTCATGGGGGTGATATATCTCAACCCCTGACTAAAATAGCATTATCCTTCTGACTATTGATTAAATCTACTAAAAATCGACCCGTTTCATGATTTTAGATGTCTATAATTTATGTTTATCCTAGGACCATGCTACAAATCTTCAACACAGTTGGCTGAAAGGTGACTGAAAAGGTGACTGAAAACTGGATTGATGCAAGTTACATGAACATGTCTGTTTGAGGAAACAAAATAATGTATTAAACTATTACACTATTACACACTATTACACTATTGCATTATTACACATTTGCACAATATTACACTATATAACACTATTACATACTATTATATGACTACCCTATGACAATATTACACTATTACACACTATGTCCCTATACACTATTAAACACTAGCACACTTAGATAAGATACACCTTATCCCTGTGGGAAATTTCTATTAATTTTTTCAAATAATTATTATTCCTCTATTTAAATCTGGGGACAAACACAGTTTTACCAACTGCAGACCAGTGTCTTTGCTTTCACAATTTTTCAAGATTCTTGATTCATGATTCTTAGATTCTTAGATTCTGAGTGAGAGTCAGTATGGATTCAGGGCAAATCGATCAACAGCCTTAGCCTTAATGAATATATATGAAGAAATAACCACAACCGTAGATGAAAGGAATTACACAATAGGAATAGGAAATACACTTAAAAAACCATTTGATACGATTGATCATCACATTTTAATTTCTAAATTACAAACATGCTGTGTGAGAGGGGTGGCGATGAACTGGTTAAGTAGCTATCTTGAAAATAGACAACAATATGTTTTCAGGTGACAATTATATAATTGCCTATTGTCTACATTAGCTACAAATACACTGTATTTGTAATACACTGTTTAGAACAATACTATTTGGAAATATTATGGCTGTATTACTAGTGTGTAACATATTAGAAGTGCATTCTTGCCTGACAATTGGTAGACCTTTTTACCATGTATTCATTTGCGATCATTGACCCCTCTTTTAGCTAGATGGTCAAAATGACAGCAACAGCAAAGACCTAAAATACACATTTTCTGAACATTACATTTGAGGTGGAGCCAACTATATTGAATGTGTTGTCCCTCAAGGTTCGGTCCTGGGGGCCCACACTTTTTTATTTTATATATTAATGATATATGTGAAGTGTCAAACATATTGCAATTTGTTTTATTTGCTGTCGATACAAATTTCTGTATTCCAAATTACAAATGAAATGTGTAAACTTAAGATATGGTTTAATAACAATAAGCTATCCCTAAATTTGGAAAAACGAAATGTATGATATTTACTAATCGAAAGAAGGACAATGTGGCATTATGTATTGACAAAGGAATCCAAGGATTATGTTGGATGAGAAAATGACATGGAAGCCACATATAATGTACATAAAAAAAATAAGGTAGCCAAGAGTGTTTTGTTTTGAACAAGGCAAAGAATGTGCTTGATTATAATTCTATGCGAATATTATATTGTTCACTCATCCTACCATATTTGAGTTACTGTGTGGAAGTGTGGGGTAACACGTATGAAAGCAACATAAAGCCCTTATTTATATTACAGAAGAGAGCAGTAAGAATAGTTCACAATGTAGATTCAAGAGAACATACCAATGAATTATGTATTAAATCCAAACTATTGAAACTTAAAGAGTTAGCTGTAATACAGACTTTATTAGTTTTGTTTAGAGTAAATGCAGAGTATTACAAGCAAATATACAGAGGTTGTTTGGTCCCTAATCTTTCACACCTCCTTGCAGCATTTTGACACCTATAACAGGGCCCCATGTTCACACCCAGATCCTCAAAAAGATAGATATTTACAGCACTTTATATTTTCGCCCCAACTCTAATCTATCATGTCTTTAACTTTTATACATAATCATATATTGATTGATTGATTGATTGAAAAGTTTATTAACAGATTGGAGAATGGGTACAGTTTCAACGTTTTTTTTATTTTGAATAAGGCCTTTTCCCCACACTCTGTGCTATTTCAGGTTACTGTGACATTAAAAGAGGGGTTAGATGTGCATGTTGGTAAGGGAAGTTGACCTGAAAATGCAGGCTTACCATTGCTACAGTGTATGGACATTCAGGCCTTGAAGTGATCTATATCCAAAATAAGTCTTAATTAAAGAGATGGTTGAAATACCCTATTTAAACAGCTTGGACATATATTTTCTGGACTGTTTTCACAAACAGTGTTGTATTTGTAAATCTGCTATGTCCTAAATGTCTGGATGTATTGAAAAAAGGGGGACTCTGATGTAAACAAGACATAAGTCTTATGATCTGTAGCCTTTTAATTTTAGTCTTACGAAATAAGAAAATAAGAATCACCACCCAAACTGTCAAATAGTTGGTATTACTTTTACATTTAGTCAATTAGTTGACGTTTTTATCCAAATTATAATTATAATACATCTCTGTCAGCGGTGTAACAATATTCATCAAAGTGTTGTATGTTATAGTGTAGGTTAGTTTATTAGGACAATAGCCTGTTTATGGGGAAAATCTTTTAAAATATGTGTGAAAACATTGTGTGAACAAAAAATATGCTATGAGTATAATGTTGTACATTACTTGTACATGTTACAAAAGATATAAACCATTTGAATGATGACTGTAAATGTGTATTGAGTTGTCCCCTAATCTTCACGCCTCATGCTGTGTTTTAGCACCTAAGAGAGCCCTGTTCACACCCCCGATCAGAGACACACACCTCACAGACACACATAGATCTTTTCTGTACTTTATATTTTCAGCCCAACTCTTTTAATAATAACTCTAAAATAATTAATGTGTATAATATAAAACACCTGTATTAACGAAATATTCAAACCCTAGACCCTTGCATGCTAATGTAATGGTGCACTTTTAATTTTACAAAATACATTTGTAATTTTCATTTTGCTTAAACACAAGTGAAGATTATGTCTTTATCCAAGAAACTAATATACATACATTTGTAATTTGGAATACAAAAAATGTATTTTACATTTATTTAGACTTTTGCTTAAACACATTAGACACATTACATTTGTAATTTGGAATACACTTATCTAAAGATTGTGACATTTGGCATCTGGCATTAAGAAAACACACACAGACACCTTGGGGGCCGTTTTCTACAGAAACGGGAAGTCGCAGAGTCATAAATCTGCTTTTGGCAGATGGTTTTGAGTCATCTCATTGGCCGTAGTCATTCTCCAGCCTCCTATGACATCTACGGGGGATGTCACCATAGATATATATAGAACACTAGATAGCTTGCCCGCGCTGCCGGCCAATGGAGAGCGACGTCACTGAACCGCCGCCATCTTGCTCCAGTTAGCCTTGAGTGAGAGTGAGTGAGCTGCACAGACAAAAATACTCATAACTCGCTGAAATATTGACGGATTTACAAACGGTTTGGCTTATTACAAGCATTATTAACGTGGCTATGATTCAAGCGGTTTGTAAAAAAAAAAACACATCTTTAATTTTTTTTTTATAAGTATGCAGTATCATAACTACATCTTTGATGTTTATAGCAAACCAACCCGTTTGTAAATCCGTCAATATTTCAGCGAGTTATGAGTATTTTTGTCTGTGCAGCTCACTCACTCTCACTCAAGGCTAACTGGAGCAAGATGGCGGCGGTTCAGTGACGCTGGTGACTCCGCCTTAAGCTATCTAGTGTTCTATAGATATCTATGGATGTCACTATCAGAATTTTCAGAGAAGCTGCAGTTAGACAGAGGGAGAAATATTCAGTCTACTGAGAGACATTTGAGAGAGGGTATTTCTTAAGATACACTCACCATTTGAAATAAATGCACTTTCTGAAGATACACTCACCATTTGAAATAAATGCACTTTCTGAAGATACACTCACCATTTGAAATAAATGCACTTTCTGAAGATACACTCACCATTTGAAATAAATACACTTTCTGAAGAAAACACATCTTGTATTTTTATTCTGAATATATATTCTTAAGACTTTGGAATACACATAATGTATTCAACCTTGTAAAACTTAATTGTGATGATATATTCTGAAAACGTTTGGAAATACAGAAATACATATTCTGTAAAACCATGGAATACACTCTTTTTGAAAAAAATAAAAATAAAAAAAAAACTCCTCCCCTTCCGAAAACCGGATGACCCTCCCTCAAAACCGGATGTCCCGCCTCCTTACATCCTAGACCAATCAGAGAAGCCCTAGGGGGTCATAAATCATCTCAAAATAACCTACCCTAAGTCCCGCCCCCTTAAACCTCTCGGCCAATCAGAACGCTCCAAATTCCAAAAAGGGGCGTGGCTACAATCAATCAAACTAAAAGGGGCGTGTTTTGCATAAGTTGACACATGCCGTATCCTAATTCTCTCTCTGTTATGATGAATTGAAAATGGGGGACCCTGATGTAAACAAGACGAACGTCTTTTTCTGGTCTGCATCCCCTTAACAATTGTGTGTATTGAGCTGTACTGTATTGTACCCATTCTGCAATCTAGTAATAAAATGTTCAATCAATCTGCTCCTCCCAGACCAGCGATGGATGAAGCTGCAGCTCCACAGAGGTCAGAGGTGCATGAAGCTACACCACCAGTTGAAGCTGCACAGATGTCAGAGGTGGACGAAGCTCCATCCCCGGACCACATAGAACAGGAGGAATGCAGTTGGTGTAACCGTATGCGTGGTGAAATGAAGTCCATGCGTGATGAAATTAACTGCTTGTTCGAGGAGAACATGACACTGAGGAAAGAGCAGGTGAAGATGAGTGCGGAGTCCTTGAAAGATGATGATGTGAAGGTCAGATTCTACACTGGCCTTCCATATTGGACCTTGCTGCAGGCTTTGCACACATTAGTTATTCCATGCCTGACAAAGGCAGGCCGAAAACTGTCTCATTTCCAGATGCTTCTCCTAACTCTGATGCGACTGAGGCTGAATCTGCCGCAACAGCACCTTGCACACCTCTTCGGTGTAAGCCGAACAACAGTGGCCACCGTGTTTAGAGAGACCTTATGTGTACTACATCATCACCTCTCAGAGTTGGTACACTGGCCGAGTAGACATTGCCTCCAACTAACCATGCCACATCAGTTTGTAGAGGCTTTTGGCAATCGTGTTGCGGTTATTCTGGACTGCTTTGAAATTGGCACTGAGAGACCATCAAATCTGAAAGCGCAGGCACAGACATATTCTCACTACAAGCAAAAGCACACTGTTAAGTACCTGATTGGCATTACACCACAGGGGTCTATCTCTTTCATTTCCAAAGGGTGGGGAGGGCGTGTAAGTGACAAGCATCTGACCGAGAACAGTGGTCTCCTCAATAAACTGTTGCCTGGAGACTTGGTTTTAGCAGACCGTGGATTTGACATTGGGGACCATGTTTCATTAATGTGTGCATCTGTGAAAATCACTGGATTCACAAGCGGACGTGCCCAGATGGATCCAAAATCTGTAGAAGAGACACGGCAAATAGCTCACCTCAGGGTCCATGTTGAAAGAGTGATCGGTTTGGTACGCAATAAGTATCGCATGCTACATAATACCATACCAGTCCAACTGCTGGTTCCATTTGAAGGCGAGGACTTTTCTTTCATTGACAATATTGTGACTGTGTGCTGTGCCTTAACGAATATGTGCCACAGTGTTGTTATGAAACCACCAGACCATGTGTTACCAGATAGTGAGGGAGAGACGGAGTGAGGTACTGAGGGTAAATCTGTTATGCTAAAGCTAAAATGGAAAATCAAGGCCTCTTAGTTTTACTGATGTGGATTATTTAAATTCAGTTTGTCATGTTTTCAACGTTATTTGAACAATGTTATGTCTGTTCTGTAAATACTAGGGCTGTCAAAAGTTAATGCTTTAACTGTATTTCACAGGAGAGAAACTGTATTCAAAGAAAGCTATTAAAATTGCCTTTGAATCTAAATATACTCTCTTTGTGTTGATTTTACATTAATTCCATGATTTCTCAAAAAAAAAACGATTTCAAACCATTTCAATTATTAACACCTTTACTGCTGTAGCATAAGATTGGTAAAACAGTAACATATGGAAAACAGTGGTAAACATTGGTACAACATTGCTAGATTTGAGTTTATTACTCTTCATTTATTTTTTTGGCATGCGCTACAGAGCCATGGCTCACTTGAGGCACGACTGTGAGTAAGTCCCACACACGTGAGGTGGTACCACACAATTTTGCAGTTCTCACCATCACAGGCCACCATGTCATCTTGTTCTTCTGGCCCTCCACACACACACCAACAGTCTTTTGTGGCAGTCCACATCTGGCATGAGTCACACACACCAGCTGTCTTTTGTGGCAGTCCACATCTGGCATGAGTCACACACACCAACAGTCTTTTGTGGCAGTCCACATCTGGCATGAGTCACACACACCAACAGTCTTTTGTGGCAGTCCACATCTGGCATGAGTCACACACACCAACAGTCTTTTGTGGCAGTCCACATCTGGCATGAGTCACACACACCAACAGTCTTTTGTGGCAGTCCACATCTGGCATGAGTCGCACCACCACACAGTCTTTCGTCGTCCACACAACAAAGTCACAAAAGTTTGACATAGTCACAAAGATCTGAGTTTGTGTTTGCCTGTAGTATTTGTGTGCCCGCTTCAAGCAAAACATCCCGTCTGTACATTCAAGGCAAACGTTTTTATCTTCAGAAGCCTGCAGGATAGTGTTGTAGCGGTGCTTGGATGGGCATTTCACTTCCAGACAGCCTTTCCCACAACATGTGCAATAGGCAGTCTCCACTTTACCACTTGAATGGAGGATAACCCATGGCTCGAGTGGAGCTTCCCGTAGCCGCTGAGAGTGCAAAAACCTAAGACATAAATATAATTGAAATTAGTATAGAATAAATGAAAACAACAACACTCATAAGAAGCTTCACTTTAACAGCTAATCACCACCACAGGCTAAAATCAAAAAGTGCAAAAACAGTGCCACTGAAGGGACAATGTACAATGCATTGTACCAGATATAGCTATGAGCTCATTTTCATCTGCAGTCCCTGTACACTAACATTAGGTGAATTGATTGATTGAACATTTTTATTAACAGATTGTAGAATGGGTATAGTCTATTTGCCATCCCATAGAGCCCCATTGTGAACCCGGAAATTTCGGAACCACCAAAGTTTTATGATGGATATGGATAGTACGGGTCCCCAGCACTCAGAAACTGCCGGATGCTAAGTTGTAAATGTTGGGCAACTTTTTTTATTTGCATAATTAGCATACATTTGCATAATCGCATAAATGGACAAATCTCAGAAACTACTTGATCAATTTTAACAATGTTGGGGTTGTTTTGGGGGTTATTCAGGATGCTGAATCCATTTATGATACTTAAGTAATATTTACTGGAATTTACCAAATTTCTACTCATTTTGGTGCAATTTTTTTAATGAATTTTCAGTTTATAAATGTTTCAGAAGATGCTGAATTTATAGAAAATGTTCATGGAATGTTCAATTGTAAACAGAATGATAATAATAATAATAACTTTAATTTGTAGAGCGCCTAATGGGGTACTCTAGGCGCTTATGCTTGGTTACTGGGGTAACTACTGCAGTTGAGCTCTGCCATGAGTCCATGTGGCAGCGGAGCAGTTTGCTGCCACAACTAGAAACTATTCTATTGGATTTTTGTATGTGAATGAATGAATGAATGAATGAATAAAAACTTTATTTAACACATTGGTCGCCAAAACCGCTTTCCAGCATTATTGGCCGCCATGCGTTGACCGCCAGGATCGCTGTACAGCGTTTTTTAGATCAATATCAAAACTTTTCGCCATGGCATTCATAATTCATATACCCACCCCCGGTGCTGCAGCTGGACCTTAGATGTGACTTCAATGACGGCTCAATACCGCCGCCTGGTGGATGGTCGGGCGAGTTACACTCGCCAACAGGATGTGCCCATCAGTGCATCGATGAAACTCATCCGGCAGTCACATCTCGTTACGGGACTACCGACAGACACTATGTACATAATGGATCGCTTTCTAAACAAATAATCAATATGATTTCGGCGTTTATTGCGACATACAAACCGGAAATGGACGGTAACTAATGTTAATGCAAGCATAGCTTAGCTATGTTAGCAATGTATGTCATGAATGTGTGATTATTACCCGTTATTACCTAGCCTCGCATCACCAGGCTCTATCCCTCGTCACACAGAGAAGCATCAAGTTTGATTCTAAATATTGTATAGAGTATTCATATGGTACTTTTGCTCTCCTTAATGTAGAATTGTGTGATAGAAGATCTGAGGCACTGAGGCAGAGAAAGAGACCCAAAAGGTAATGCAAATGCCAGTTTGTTCATGTAGGATACCAATAACATGGGAAATACATGTTTTCATTGGAATAGTGAACAGCCCGTCCGAAATGTACATCCTGGCAATGTATCCATATTGCTCTGTAATGTAGTGTGTGGTAGTGCAGAGACGGAGGATACAAATAGCGCATTCTTCTTTTGTTCATTTCAGATTGACATGTCAAGGAAGAAATTCCTATTTGAGCCCTGTGACGGCAAGGACAATGACTTCAAGACATCTGGACGAAAAGGCATTACAGCTTTGCTTCAGAGGAGTGAAGAGCTTGACGATTCAGCTAAAACTGAGACTTTATCGAACATCATTGCTACCCATGGTGTGTCAGCATCTGTAGTTTGTCACAAATCATGTTATAGCTCATATACCTCTAAGTCTAGAAATGCAACCAAACACAAACTCAGCTCATCTGATGGTCAGCTAGGGAAACGTATGTCTCGTTCTCATGTCTTTGAGTTTTCTAAACAATGTCTGTTTTGTGGTATCATTTGCGAACCCAAAGACACCAAACACCCTGATAGATGGAAGCCAGTGAAACAATGCCAGACTGTTGAGAGACCAGGAATGCCATCCTTCAAAAACATCATCTTGTCTAAATGTGATGAGCGCCAGGATCAATGGGCTGAGGAAGAGGCTCTACGGTTAAATGCCGTCCTGGACCTGCATGCAGCTGATGCCCAGTATCACACCAAGTGCTACGATGACTTCAAGAGAGTTTCCTCAAGTGCAAGTTCCCAGTGCAGACCGTTTGATAGCTGTTTAGCTGCTGTCATTGACCACATGAATGCAGACAAGTCATCAACCTGGACAGTGTCAGAGTTACATGATATATATGTAGCCAACTCCGGGCACATCTGCAGTAAGCAGATGCTATCTAACTTGTGTGACTTTTATGGTGATGCTGTAGCTGTCATGAGGGTGGAAGGGTGCCAGACATTCCATGAGTAACTCACTCACTCAGTCACTCAAACTGGTAAAACGAGATAAAACCACTGCCGTTGATGAAGTTATCACCAAGCTTGTGAAGAGAGTGCAAGCTGAGGTGCAGAATATTCCCTTGGACCGTGAATATGACCGTGGAAGCTTCCAGCATGACAAGATCATACAAGCCACAAGTCCATCCCTTTTGAAGTTTGTCTCCTGTCTGGTATCAAAGGAAGGAAAAGTGACCAAACCATCACTAACACTCGCTCAGTGCATACAGCAGCACATCAGTGGGAGCTGGAATCAGACAACCCTGGGGCTTGCCATAAGACTCCACCATAAATATGGTAGCACAGAGCTGGTCAAGAATCTTAACGAGCATGGCATGGTCACCACCTACGATGAAGTCATACGGTTCCGGAAGTCAGCTGCCAAATATGCTTCAGAGGACCCAGATAATTATCTGCGCACAGTTGGAGAGGCAGATTGGCCCCATCCACAGTTGGGGTGACAATTTTGATCTTGTGGTCTTCACACCGAACGGTGCCACACGACTCATGCCATGGCCACTCAGTTTGTGCAGAATCCTGCATGTATTCTGTTCCCTGGAGGAGCCACTCCTGGTGGTGGGGTCATGTCACTAAAACGACCTCGTCTGACAAAGCTTGACGCCAACTTGTTATGGTTTGACACCGACCCCAAACGCTACGACACAAGAGAGTAGGATTCAGAGTTGCCAAAAACAAGGGCTTGTTTATTAAGTCTAAATAAACAGCACAGAACTGATAGAGTTCAAACAAAGACTGGAATAAGCAAGGATGAATGTTGCTGCTCTGCAGCTTCTCCCGGGATGGTAGTCAGGGGAAGCAGACGCTGACGTCAGAGCCGCTCTGCAGACTTCTCTCGGCAGAATCTCCGAGGTGGTTGCGGGACCGAGAGGGAGAGAGGGAGCGAGTTAACTCAGAGTGCAGGTGGAACAGAGCAGGTGACAGGAGAGGTGACTTGTACCCGAAAACAGAGTTATCCAAGTGACTAATCTTCGGTGTAAATACACACTGTGAGTAACGTTCCAAACACAATCCCAAGTGATAGATATCTTCGGTGCAAAATAAACACTGTGAGCGAAGTCCCAAAATACAAATCCAATGTGATAATATCTTCGGTGTGTAAACACACAGTGGGCGATGTTAGGCCAAAATATTATCCCAATGAAACAATCCAAAAAGGCTAAACGCTGGGTGAGTGACTGTCTGATAAAAAGCAGGAAATCTTCAGTGTTATATAAACACACGAAAAACGGAATTGGATCAAAGACAGTCATAAAAACTCACCCAGGCGCTGTGCGTAAAGAGCGTTGGAACAGAACGGAGCGAGCGCGTCGCCGCGGGGAAAGGATGTCCAAGAGGAATGCTTCTTGAATATCCTGGAGGCAAAGCACAGGGAAACAACAGCAGGCAGCAGGAACGGCGAATGCAACTGAAATATCAAAACGATCCAACAAAACTTGAATGGGGAAACGGGGTATAAATAATCAGGGAATGCTTAATTGACAAGCAGTGACAGCTGAGGGATGTGATTGACAAGCGTGTGGTTGGGGGAGCACCAATCAACGACGTCTATGGGAAGAAGCGTGTGAATAGGGGAATGCAATGATTAACAGAAAACAAAAGGAAAAACAGAGCGAGTAGGCTTAAGCAGCAGACCAATCATCACAGTACTTTAAGAAGCCCGTGGTGGGGAAAGAACCAAACCTTACAGTACCCCCCCCTCCACGGGAGCCACCCGGCGACCCACTCGGCCCCGGCCTGCCCGGACGGGACCGAAGGAAGCCGGCGATCAGGGGCACCGGAGAGGGGGACAAAGACAGAGGCCCGGAGAGGGGGACCGGAGACGTGGACAGAGGACCGGCGAGGGAGGCCGGAGACGGGGACTGGGGCCCGACAGCGGAGGCCGGGCACGGGGACTGGGGCCCGACAGCGGAGGCCGGGCACAGGGACAGAGAACCGGTGAGGGAGGCCGGAGACGGGAACTGGGGCCCGACAGCGGAGGCCGGGCACGGGGACAGAGGACCGGCGAGGGAGGCCGGAGACGGGGACTGGGACCCGGTGAGGGGGCTGGACGGCACCTGAAGACACCGGGCACGACAGGAGGAGCTCCACCCCTTGATGGTACCGGAGGACCAGGCGATGTGGGGCTCGTGCAGCGCGAGCCAGGGCCTGCCCAGGACCACAGGGACAAGAGGAGAGCTGGTGACGAAAAACTGGAGCCTCTCAACGTGGTCACCAGCAACGGTGAGAAGGACTGGACAGGTGCGTTGAGTGACGTCAGCCAGGCGGCGATGATCCATTGCGAAGACCTCCAAGGGCCTCTCGAGGTCCTCAAGTGGAATGTTGGCCCGGGTGGCAAACCCAACGTCCATGAAACTCCCATCAGCACCAGAGTCCATGAGTGCACCCACCGTCGCCTGCTGGTCCGCCCAGGCTAGGGTGACGTCCGCCAGACGGTTGGGTGGTGCACGGGTGGGGGAACAGGAAAGACGGCTCACCATGATCTCCCGGGGTACCGGCGAGCCTGGTCCTCTTGGCCGGGCACGGCAATTGGAGACATGGTGTCCATCCCGGCCACAGTAGAGGCAACGGCCGGAGAAGAGCCTGGACTCCCGTTCGGCCGGGCTAAGGCGGTTGCGTCCCAGCTGCATGGGTTCCTCCTTGGTCACGGCTCGGGAGGGAACAAACCCACCAGTCACGGAGGGGGCAGGACGGTCAGCACTGTAGAGGCGGCCGCCGGGAAAGGGAGCCCCTGAGCGGAGGTCGATGGCACAGTCGTAAGGCCGGCGAGGCGGAAAGACCTGAGCCCTGGACTCACCGAAAACTCCCCGAGGTCGTGGTACTCGGGGGGTACGTCTGGGGTACTGAAAACCTCCTCGAGGTCGTGGTCCTCGGGGGGTACGTCTGGGGTACTGAAAACCTCCTCGAGGTCGTGGTCCTCGGGGGGTACGTCAGGGGGTCTCCGTCGGGTTCTCTCACGTCTTCTCTCCTGGAGGCGTCCGTCGATGCGAATGGCGAGGCTGAACAGGTCCTCGAGGGAATCAGGTTCCTCCCGGGTCGCGAGCTGGTCCCTGACTGCGTCACTGAGCCCCCTCATGAAGGCTAGACGAAGAGCTGGGTCGTTCCAACCACTCTCCACCGCCGCCAGTCGAAACTCCAGGACGTAGTCTGTTACCCCGCCGCTCCCCTGTCGGAAGGTACCCAACCGGGCTCCAGGATCCAGACCACGGGCTGGATGGTGGAACACCCTGCAGAGCTCAGCCACGAAGTCTGGATAGGAGAAACAAAAATCTGCATCCATTGCCCAGGAGGAAGTGACCCACTGGGCTGCCCGGCCTGAGAGCAAGTTTGTCATATAGGCCACTTGGGCTCCTCTTGAAGTGAATCGACTGGGTTGATGACGGAAAACCAACTCACATTGCATGATGAATGTGGCACAATCCTCGGGGTTGCCGTCGAACAGCCGTGGTTCGGAGAGACGGGGTTCCCGAGTTGCGGGATCGGGAAGCGCGGGGCCTGCCAGGGCTGCGGGTGATGCTCCGGCCGAGGCTCCTGAAGGAAGTGGGGTTATAAGCAAGGTGTTAATGGTCTCACTCAGCGCTTGAAGGTGGAGGAGTATACCTGCCTGCTGGCTAGCCAGAGCCCCCAGGGACCCCTGAATAAGCAGGACCTGCTCCCGGAGATCCTGTACAGCAGCTGCAGCCGCATCAAGCTGTAGGCTGTGTTCCTTGGTTGACTCTTTCTGGACTGCCACGGCTGTGCTGACTCTCTTGCGGGCGCAGACCGCGCAGGCCAGTACGAACCTCTTGACGTCGTTCCTCATGGTGGGCCACCAGAATCGACGAGCCAGGAAGGAGAACGTGCGATGAACGCCCGGGTGGCGAACCGGCTGGTATGGCCCCACTGGAGGACCCGGGACCGGACTGAGTCGGGGACGAAGAGCCGATTAACCGGTACATTGCCTGGAGCGCGATGGAAGCGTAGGGCACGCCTTACCACCCCCTCGATGCCCAAGGTGACGACTCTCTCTGTGTCGGCTGGGGTCGTCATTGGTTGGATCGTAATGTTATGGTTTGACACCGACCCCAAACGCTACGACACAAGAGAGTAGGATTCAGAGTTGCCAAAAACAAGGGCTTGTTTATTAAGTCTAAATAAACAGCACAGAACTGATAGAGTTCAAACAAAGACTGGAATAAGCAAGGATGAATGTTGCAGCTCTGCAGCTTCTCCCGGGATGGTAGTCAGGGGAAGCAGACGCTGACGTCAGAGCCGCTCTGCAGACTTCTCTCGGCAGAATCTCCGAGGTGGTTGCGGGACCGAGAGGGAGAGAGGGAGCGAGTTAACTCAGAGTGCAGGTGGAACAGAGCAGGTGACAGGAGAGGTGACTTGTACCCGAAAACAGAGTTATCCAAGTGACTAATCTTCGGTGTAAATACACACTGTGAGTAACGTTCCAAACACAATCCCAAGTGATAGATATCTTCGGTGCAAAATAAACACTGTGAGCGAAGTCCCAAAATACAAATCCAATGTGATAATATCTTCGGTGTGTAAACACACAGTGGGCGATGTTAGGCCAAAATATTATCCCAATGAAACAATCCAAAAAAGGCTAAACGCTGGGTGAGTGACTGTCTGATAAAAAGCAGGAAATCTTCAGTGTTATATAAACACACGAAAAACGGAATTGGATCAAAGACAGTCATAAAAACTCACCCAGGCGCTGTGCGTAAAGAGCGTTGGAACAGAACGGAGCGAGCGCGTCGCCACGGGGAAAGGATGTCCAAGAGGAATGCTTCTTGAATATCCTGGAGGCAAAGCACAGGGAAACAACAGCAGGCAGCAGGAACGGCGAATGCAACTGAAATATCAAAACGATCCAACAAAACTTGAATGGGGAAACGGGGTATAAATAATCAGGGAATGCTTAATTGACAAGCAGTGACAGCTGAGGGATGTGATTGACAAGCGTGTGGTTGGGGGAGCACCAATCAACGACGTCTATGGGAAGAAGCGTGTGAATAGGGGAATGCAATGATTAACAGAAAACAAAAGGAAAAACAGAGCGAGTAGGCTTAAGCAGCAGACCAATCATCACAGTACTTTAAGAAGCCCGTGGTGGGGAAAGAACCAAACCTTACACAACTACTGCTTCTGCAAAGGCAATGACAGCACATGGTGCAACTCACTGACACACTCGCAGCAAAAAGAAGATGACATTAAAGTAAATTCAGAGGAAGATGAAGACAGTGGGGAGGAGTTTGATGATGAGGAGTTTGATGATGTGGATTCAGAGTTCTGAACACGGTAGCCACTTTCTGAGTGAGAAGTTTTAGGAAGACTTATGTGGTAAATATTGAGTTGAATTTCATAAATAACCTTGTATACTGTTTAGCAGAAGTGGTTGCAGGGCTAAATGAGGAATGAGACGCAGGGACAGTTGGATAGATAAAGGTCACACCTAATGTGACCAGATTAGTACTGTATGGTAAAGGCCCAAAAGGTCAAAGAGTATTCACACCCCCCCCACCAGAGGACATCATGCCAGCCCCCCCTCGTGAGACAAGACCCAACACAGCGACCACACGGACGGGGGCCACCGGCAGAACCCCTCTGTGCTCAGCGGGGGACCACACCGACGGGGGCCACCGACGGGCCCCCTCTGTCTCTGTCCCATCACGTCGCCACAACCCAGGGGGGGGGCTGCCAGCCCCCACAGGAGATCGCCCACAGGAGACGCATGATTGGATCAACTGTAATAGTGAACTGAATTCTATTATTGGCTAGAAATTGTAGTATATAGGAGGAGACAAATTGGTAATTCGGGAGCCCTCAGACCAGACCGACCCCAGGGGTCTGTTGGGCTCCACCGCTCCTTCCACCAGAGAGACTGTGCTGCTTTTTATGTGAGTAAATCATGGACCCATGGTTGGTTAAAATAGAATGTAAAGATACTTATCTTAGAAACCAGGCTTACTCATATAAAAAGGGGCCTACAGTAAACTATGTATGTTCAAATTATGTTAATGAGTGACTGTTTTATGTACATGTTGGGGTTTGAGATGCAAACCTTGTTGATTCCGGTACACAGCAGCCATGTTAATGTTTTCTGATAAATCCTTTGTATGATGTGAAAGGCAACCTTTTATTCACTCTTGGCCCTGGCTCAAATAAATCAGCTGAGTTGAACTACAGTTCTGGTTTGTCTGGCGTACACGTTTATTCCTCATCTGCTTAAGTCAGATGAGGAGATCAACAATTCTATCAAGTATGATCCCTTTCTCCTCCTTCCAGATAATCAATCTCATTTGTACTGTACTACAATAACCTCAAATTATTGTAGAAGTTCTGTGGGAATTTACCACAGAAATGGTGCCGTTCTTCCCACCCTATTGTGTCTCCCCCTGAAAAGGTGCGGTAGGGTCTTGTCATAACAAATCTGGACCTTGCTGTGTGTTGGGGACACGGGGCAAAGAGCTGGGGGGTTGCTGCGTTTGGAAGTTAGAGACGAGGGGCTTGTTGTCTGAATGAAGGAGAGAGGGACAGGATGAAGGTTGGTTGTGTACGCCACTTGTTGGGACCCACGGTGAATATGGCTTTTGCATGCAGGGATGGGGGAGCGGTGACTTAGGTTAGGATGTCCGGAGGTATGAAGATCGCGCTTGTTGTGCAGTAAACATGCAAACGTGGGCTTTTTATGTTTGTGTGTTTGTTCAGACACAGGAGGCCGGTCCCGGCCTATGCGGGCCACGGGGGTTGAGTTGGGACTCGTATGGAATATGCTTTATGAACTATACGGGGGGGTTGCACCAAGAAGAGACGGCATGTAATGGGATTGCGTATTGGTGGCGCACAGACTATCTGATCATGATGTAATGGTGGCATCGCATGACGGCAGATAAAAGGCTTTTCTGGCTAAGAAGCACGGTTATCTGGTGTGTACGACAGGGGCGCGTTCTGAGTATATAATTGCCCTAAAATTATTCTCAGGAAGGGGGCGCGGGTAAGTTGGGGAGATTTGATTGTTCTGAAATGGAAAGAGAGCTGTGTCCGATGAGCATTATGACCCTGCTTATAGTCACAGATAAGCGGGACGGGGACCGTGAGTGAGGACAGTATGGGCATAAATGCGTCGGGCTCAATGTAAAGAAGAGCTCTGTTACTATTCAGAACTTGCAAGTCAGGTATGGTAAAGATGAGTGGAACCTGGCATGATCAGCGCAGGGGGTCTGTGCGATTGCAGGATTAAAACGTAGTAATTAATAGAAGATAAGGGTGCCGGCGTGTTCAAGAAGGCTCGGATGGACGAACTGAAGTCAGGGACCAATCGGCCTAATTTAAATGAAGGTATATATGTCGTCCTTAGGCATAGTATCGAACGGATCGGGGGGTCCTTTTTAATCTTGAGCGAAACCGGCCTGTTGATTCGATTACGTTCGCTGTGATACAAAAACAATTCGGTCGAAATGACTGATAAGTACTTAATGGTTGTATGGGGGACTATGGCTATGGTTAGGAATTGTATGGGGGACTATGGCTGTGGTTAGGAATGATTGGCGAAACGTAGGAGCTTATTGGTGTTTTGTTATGATATTTTAATGACCAACGAACATAGGTTTGAGGCGAGTCCTACTGGTGGTTGGGGCTAGCTAGCTTAGCTCTGTGGAAAAGTCTGCGGTGAAACTGGGGACGTTACGATGGCGTTATGAGAGAATTGATTGAACACTGTGGCGGCGATTGCAGGTAAGAAGCGAATCGAGATGTAGGGTGGCGAGATTGTGGCCGTTTTGAGGGTTATTATTGATGCGGTAGCGATTGAGTATGATATTAAGAAGTCGCTGCTTGATGACGTCATGGTGTTGAGGAGAGTGTGTAACGTTTGCGGTGCTATGAAGTGAGGCGGAATAGGTAGGAGAAAGGATTCGTGTTGGACTATGTGTGCGGCGTTGGTTGGTGTGAATGTTTTACAAATTATTTTCTGTTAGAGTGGTTGGGTATTGTAAGCTTGTGTGAGTTGTTTATGCTTTGATTGGTACTGAGCGAATTGCGTGGATGAACGGATCTTGAAAGGCACGGCTCCCGTGAGGGCCTTGAACGTCGCATTAGAGCTGGCTAAGCTAGTTAGCTTGCGTGCCGTTGTTGTGTGGCGTTTGCGGGCGACATCTGTTACGTTTCGAGTTTTGAGAATGATGTTTGGGGAGGGTTAGAGAACGTGATGAATGTCGTGGCAGTGTGTTATGTTGGAACAAGGCGTTTATGATAGTTGTTATGCTTTGCTGTAATACATCGTCCGGGGAGCAACGTTGGCCACTGCGCATGCGCGGTACAGCGTGGATTGGGTCTATTTTCATTCGTGGTAATTCGCTCGGGTGCCAGGGAAAACGGGTGAGTTTATATTTAGCTTTGTGTTATATGGTTGTATTTGTATATTGTACATTGTATTTTTGTGTAAACAGGGGAAGAGATGTAACATGTATGGTGGTTAGATTAGGGGAGATAGTCAATAAGGGTTTACTTAGGCTGCAAACAATACAGTGAGCCTATTGAGGAGAAATGAAATAATGGATACATTGCCTATGATAAATCTGGAGTTCACAAACTAGCTACTCTGGGTGATTGTATTATTAATATTAGGAACATACATATACACATTGGACACAGGTGTATATTCTTGACCAAAGGGGGGAGTTTGAGAGTAGCTATAGGCTGAATTTGGAGAGATGCTCTACACTAGAATTACATGTTGCTTGCAGTAAAATCAATTTATCACATGGGTATGAAGAAAGGAGCATTTGGAACTAACCACTAATAATGTTTTTCTAAATGAGTGATGCTTATATTTGTAATATGTTTTTCTAAATGAAAGATGCTTGTGTTTGTAGTATGCATAAATATTGTTTTGTGAAGATGTGATTTTTAAAATCTGTTTAGAGTGCAATTGTTTATGCTTGTTTTAGATTGTTAAATCTTTAATACACTGTTAATGTGGTTAGGACATGTGTTTATGCTTATTTTAGAATGGTAAGTCTTTAATACACTGTTAAAATGTTGACACAAGCCTCCGACTTGTAGGAGATTATAATTTATTGATGGAGGCTTGCTGTGTTGAAATACAAATTTGTTTAATAATGATGTTGTGTTTGACTGGAGTTAAAATGTAGCTTGAATTAAAATGTATAGGATACATTGATGTTAGGATGTCAGATTTTGGTACACGGTTGTATTAATGTTGCTGCAAATCCTTAGGTCATGGGGGTGATAATTTTATGATGTAGGCTTGTGGGCGTATATGTTATTTTGTTTCATTGCTATGTTGAAATACTGTTAGAATGTTATATCTTTAAAGCCATTGATTTACATAGGCTGATGTTTATATTAGGATTGATTGCAAATCCTTGGGTCACAGTGGGATAATTTAGTGACGGGGGTTGTTTAGAAGCTGCTATGATGTAAGATTGTGTTTTAGCAGTTATTATAAATGATTTTGTGTGTTCAATGATTAATCCTTCTGTTGAGTTACAGGGAGGTCACGGAAACTCACAGGAGTGACCCAGGCTATCTTTACTAAGCAGTAAACGGCCCAAGGGGGGTCGAGATGTACAGCTGCTTACAATGGCTGTTCTTTTATGACAGGATGGCGTGAGATTAGATGCAACAGGAGAGAGGTCAGAGGTGAAGATGCAGGAGACAGTTGTAGAGTGAGAAAACAGTTGGCAGTTATTTTTATGACGGGGGAAATGTTGAGACAGGAAGCGGCTAATTTAAGAAGACAGGGTAGGAGGAGAGGTTGAGTAGGAGCCAGATCAGATGAGGTTATTTACATTTGATTGGGGTGGACTATTTGATTGGATGAATAACCTGGAGTTATCACCAGTTCTAGCAGGCTGGGGTGACTTCAGGTTGAAAAAGGGGTTCTGCTAGACCCTTTGAGAGTAGAGGTTAAGAAGAGATGAGTGTAGCCTGATGAGGGAGCAGAAAAGTTAAGGGCTAAACAAACTAACCTTTGTTTGTCAAAGATGTGAAATGATTAACGAGTGTGGTGGAAGTATATGTTTATAGTATGAAGGATAAGGTTGAAATGATCTGTGTGGCTGAGAATGAGAGAGTGTTGGTTATTTTGTGTGGTTAAGGTAACAGCCACTGTGGTGTGCTCAGGATGGGTGGATGATGTTGAATTGTGATGTTTGATTGGGTTTTGCTTTTGTTTCTTTTTTAAAAAACTCTAAGGTTCAGGATTGAATGTGTTGTGACACTGTGAAATTGGATGAGTGTGTTTACTTTAGGTCATATTTTTTGGTTGAGTTGGTACAGATAATATTTTTTTATTTAAATTTAATTTTTGTATGTATGTGTGAGATTGAGATGTTGTCTGTTTATGTCCTTTTGATTTCAGTGAATGATTGAGCTGGGGTGGGGGCCAGGAAGCATTAATTACCCATTCACACACACACACACAGACACACACACACACACAGACACACACACACAGACACACACACACACACAGACACACACACACACACACACAGACACACACAGACACACACACACAGACACACACACACAGACACACACACACACACACACACACAGACACACACACACACACAGACACACACAGACACACGTTCACACAATCTGATCACACATACATACACACACACAACTTAGCTTTCACTTAAGGTGAAACTAGTCTTAAAAATAACAAAATGTGTTTAAGTATGATATATCTGTGTTTATGTAATCAATTGGATAAGGGATTGAATTTAGATTTTTAGAGTTCTTTTCTATTTTTAATCTTTGAATTTAGAGTTTTGGATTTCTTTTCTTTTCTTTCTAAATAACCATTGAGGTGGTCTGCGGTTGGAGCTGGTTAATTTCATTGATCTGCTTTCACATCTGTTGGAATGTTTTTTTGATTATTTGCCTTTTGTTGTTTCTCTGTTATGATCTGGTGAGAGGACTGTTGAAGGCTGGGATGCATTGGGACAGATCGAGGCTGGGATGCATTGGATCAGATCGATGGCAGTTAAGTGGTCCCATCACGTTTGCATAATGATTGAACATTTGGCTTCTCTTGAGAATATTTGACATATTGTGTGAAGAAAATTTGTTTTGTGTTTTGTTCCCTCGCAGTTCAGTCGAGGGGGAGGACGGACCGTCACAGGTGGAGGGGTCATGGAAGATGTGTAGGAATACATTTCATTAGATTATGACACAATGGTGTGAACCCGTTCAGTCAGTTCCTGTGGGAGATTGTTGGATTGTGGAGAGAGGTCGCTTGTAGACGCTGGCCCCTCCTTCAATATAGCCCCGAGTACAGAGGCCGGAGGTTTGGGACAAACCTCCAGACTGACAGAGTCGTCTGTAGATCCATGGAAATACAGTCATGGGACGAAATATGACGAGGTCACAGGCCTACAAACATTGGCTTCAGCTGAGGCTGGCCGACATGGGGTGGAGGGGGGGGGGCGAAAATGGTCAGAGACTGTGCAACCAAAGCGTTGAACAAGGGCCTCTGTGTGATTGATTGGTATGTTGAACGGGTGGTGACTGAACGGTAACAACTGATATAGATTATGACACAACGCAGGAGTACTAAACACATGCACATAGGTAGAATATTAGGTGTGGATTATGGCCGAAAAGAATGTGGGAGAAAAAATTTTTTCCTTGAGTGATGCTCCGCCCTCCCTGTCCGTCTGTGCGCTGAGGTGGTAGGTATTATGTCCATAGGTATGTTCATAAAGGGGGGAGAGGTGAGAAGACCAACTGAGTTGATTATGCAAAATGTGATTGGGCTGACTTGGAAAAGGAATTAACAAGAGAGGAGAAGCAAAATGTATGAAAGAATGAATAATAATTTCTGTGTCCTCCCCAGATCATGTAAACGAATACTGTAATTTAAAAAAATTGTGATGGATTATACTTTAAATGTGTAATGTTTAGATTAAATTGTTTTAATTGTTTTTAGCATATTCAAAGTGCCCAGAGGAACAAGGCCTGATGAAAGAGTGGTAAACACTGTTTCATTTAAGGCAGAATAGGTTAAATGGGGATCTGGATGAATGGGTCACCAGGACTCCCGGGAGGGAACATAGTCAGGGGCAAATGTGGGAAAAGAAGAAAACAAGAAGGCCAAAATTGATGAGATGTACGAAAGAAGAATGGAAAAAATTGAGAAGAAAAATTGAGAAAAATTCAAAATTTATGATTTTTGTTATTTTGTTAAATTGTATGGTTAGTATGTATAGAAAATCAAGTCAATATATCATATGTGACGATAAGAATCGTCAAAACGGGGAAATGTGGTAAATATTGAGTTGAATTTCATAAATAACCTTGTATACTGTTTAGCAGAAGTG
The DNA here is from genome assembly GCF_963971535.1 of Notolepis coatsorum. Lineage (NCBI taxonomy): Eukaryota > Metazoa > Chordata > Actinopteri > Aulopiformes > Paralepididae > Notolepis > Notolepis coatsorum. Next base: position 42,984,422 of record NC_140169.1, on the reverse strand, counting down.
GTTGCAGGGCTAAATGAGGAATGAGACGCAGGGACAGTTGGATAGATAAAGGTCACACCTAATGTGACCAGATTAGTACTGTATGGTAAAGGCCCAAAAGGTCAAAGAGTATTCACACCCCCCCCACCAGAGGACATCATGCCAGCCCCCCCTCGTGAGACAAGACCCAACACAGCGACCACACGGACGGGGGCCACCGGCGGAACCCCTCTGTGCTCAGCGGGGGACCACACCGACGGGGGCCACCGACGGGCCCCCTCTGTCTCTGTCCCATCACGTCGCCACAACCCAGGGGGGGGGCTGCCAGCCCCCACAGGAGATCGCCCACAGGAGACGCATGATTGGATCAACTGTAATAGTGAACTGAATTCTATTATTGGCTAGAAATTGTAGTATATAGGAGGAGACAAATTGGTAATTCGGGAGCCCTCAGACCAGACCGACCCCAGGGGTCTGTTGGGCTCCACCGCTCCTTCCACCAGAGAGACTGTGCTGCTTTTTATGTGAGTAAATCATGGACCCATGGTTGGTTAAAATAGAATGTAAAGATACTTATCTTAGAAACCAGGCTTACTCATATAAAAAGGGGCCTACAGTAAACTATGTATGTTCAAATTATGTTAACGAGTGACTGTTTTATGTACATGTTGGGGTTTGAGATGCAAACCTTGTTGATTCCTGTACACAGCAGCCATGTTAATGTTTTCTGATAAATCCTTTGTATGTGAAAGGCAACCTTTTATTCACTCTTGGCCCTGGCTCAAATAAATCAGCTGAGTTGAACTACAGTTCTGGTTTGTCTGGCGTACACGTTTATTCCTCATCTGCTTAAGTCAGATGAGGAGATCAACAATTCTATCAAGTATGATCCCTTTCTCCTCCTTCCAGATAATCAATCTCATTTGTACTGTACTACAATAACCTCAAATTATTGTAGAAGTTCTGTGGGAATTTACCACACTTACAATCCAAAACAAGTAATTATCTATTATTAGGCAGTAGGAGGAAGCGCATATTGTTATTTTGTGGCCTATATGCTTGAGTAATGTAAATACCTTTCTTTTGTTATTTCTGTTTTATTAAGCTATGTTATTGTATTAAGGAACACAGTTTGACCAGTTTTAGTGTTTTTCCAATTTGCTGTGACGTTACAGGTAGTAAATAAAATAGCGGATGCCCTTCACATCTGAGTATTTGTCTTGACAACACAGATCTTTATACACCTGCCTATCTAGTATCTACTGTACTATGACAATATGACATTACCATAGGAACTATTTGGGGTCAGTAGAGATATTGTGAATACATAATGTCTGTGCTATCCAAATGTAATCATTTCAGTATCCTCTAAAACTTTCGAATTGACTGAAAATGCACCAAAATTGCACCAAAATGAGTTGAAATTTGGTAATGTCCGATATTATCGGTCTACCGATATTATCGGCCGATATCGGCATTAAAATGTGATATCGGAAAATATCGGTATCGGTTTTCAAATTTTATTTTTTATTTTATTTTATTTAATTATTTACATTTCTATAACCTTTATTTACCCAGGCAAGCAAGTAAGAACAAATTCTGATTTTATTTATTGTCAAAAGTATGCATAATGTTGTGTTAATTCCACAACAAGAGATATGTAATGTTAATTACCTGAAATTATTCCATTTTTGGGGGGGGGGGGGGGGGAACCCTGCATATATCGGTATCGGTTGATATCGGTATCGGAAATTAAGAGTTGGACAATATCGGTATAGGTAAAAAAGCCACTATCGAGCATCCCTAGTAAATTCCAGTAAATATTGCAATATCGAAACTCTTGAGTATCATAAATGGATTCAGCATCCCGAATAACCCCCAAAACCCCTCCAACATTGTTGAAATTGATCAAGTAGTTTCCGAGATTTGTCCATTTAGGTGATTATGCAAATGTGTGCTAATCATGCAAATAAAAAAAATTGCCCAACATGTACAACTTAGCATCCGGCAGTTTCTAAGTACTGGTGACCCATAGTCCCATACTATCCATATCTATCATAAAAGTTTGGTGGTTCCAAAATTTCCGGGTTCATTGTGTTGGCAAATAGACTAGTACAGTACAGTACAGCTCAATACACACAATTGTTAAGGTCAAGGAGATGCAGACCAGAGAAAGACTTTCGTCTTGTTTACACCAGGGTCTCCCATTTTCGACAGCCTCAAGTGACTTACATGGGCACAGCACTAGAGGGAGCTATGGATCTAGTCTGTTTCATTATCAATAAAGATCGCCGTAGATCTACTACATCTAAATTCTAAACTAATCTAATCATGACATTTAAGACATACATACACAGAGACATACATGACATACAACAGGAACATAAACAAGATATGGCTTGTGTAAGACAATCTGTAGTTTTCATTTGTTTTCATTTTCGCCATGTAGCGCACCTTCGGAACAGGGTCCAGCTTGTCTCTGTAGCGAATCTGTAATTTTCTCTTTGCCCGATCCATTTTTTAAATCACCCGCCATGGCAATAAAACCCACTGCGACGACTTGAACTTGAACCTCCCCCCCAAAATGGCGAGTACCCATGGTGCAGTGCGAAATTACGTGGTCTTTCGTTCTCTATTGCGCAGTAGTAGTAAACAGGGAACATTACAGGGGAAAACAAAACCGAACTTGAAAACACGGGAAATCAAACCTCAGCAACGCTGGAAAACATGAACTAGAAATACGGGAACGGACTCACAAGGAAATACAGGATAACAAGGGTTTTCACGAGGGGAACACAAGGTAGGCAGAACAGCACGGGAAGGTACTGACACAAGAGACAAAACAATGGCGCGACCCTGGTAGACAGGGGGCGGCATGAATATATAGAGGATTAATTAGACTGACAAGAAACAGCTGGGGCTGACAAGCTAGGACACATGAATAATAATAAAACACTGGGAATACAGGACTAGACGAACATATGAATATGAATACACACACACAGGGAACAACAGGGCTAGACTAGGACATATGACTAATAGGCAGGGACATTACAGATTACATGAGACCAGGCTGAGGCTATGACATGTGATAGAATGAAAATGAACGATGACACTAACAAATAGTCCAGAATGGCGTAGTACCGCCGATGAGCACACGATGGTGCCAGAAGATGAATGCTCAAAAAGTCCAGATGACAGAATATCACTGCACCCAGCCAGCATATCACCAGGCATGCGTTCTTCATGGGACGGGGGTGCACTACGTGCAACCCCAGATAAGTACTCGCTATTTGCATATCAATAGCGCCGGTCGTCAGGTGTGTTAAATACATTCTCAGATACATTCACACCTAACTTGTTGTGAATGACATGTGTTCCATTCCATTCGTAGAGGCAATTAGGCACTGTCTGTAGTCTGTGCTCAAGCAAGGGGACATTAAATGCGCATTCGCGGGAGCGCGCGCACGCGCCGGGAGCGCGCATGCACGTGGCGCCATTAGGTGCGTGCAATCCCAGTTGATTTCAATAACGCACCACTGCATATCACTGCACCCAGCCGGCGGTTGTTTGTCAAGAAAATAGTTCAGACCATCTGCTTTGAAAATTAGACTGTCACATTGTTATTTCTGCACATGGTAAATGTAACAACATTGGGGACAGTTTGGGAGTTGTTGGAAAGTGTATTGCATTACCTTTGACGGTAGGCTAATGGTTCATATCCAAATAAGCAAATTTCCCCAAAATGTTGGAGTATTCCTTTAAATAAAAACACAAATTTGGGTGGTGTAACCTATTTAGTTAGTTAGGGATTAGTTAATCATTCTAACCAGTAGGGTACATTTCATAGATATGGTAGTTTATAGCAAAACATTTTAGTTTTTGAATGGAAATTAAAATGATAGCTACTTCCACAAAAAAAAGCTACTACCCCTAAAAGGGAGCTGTCAATCAACAAAATATATAATGTTATAATCACGGCGAGAGCCTTCTTCACCCCTCCTCCTCCTTCCTCACCATCACGGCGGAAGCTTCCCTCACCCCTCATCCTCTCACACACTTCTACGCGAGGTTTGGTGCAAACAGTGGCACTGCTAGCTCAACGGCTAGTGACGTCACTGGTGCGCCGGCTGTTGTGGAGGGGGGGGGGCATCCGCGGGGGGGGGCGGGGACGCTCTCTCATTGACGGTACACAGTGTGAGAAGAGCATTTATGCAGGTGAACACCAGGAAGGCGGCTGGCCCAGATGGAATAACAGGACGCATACTCAAGTCCTGTGCTAACCAGATAGCCCCTGTGTTCACCACCATATTTAATCGATCCCTGAAGGAGTCAGTGGTCCCTGCCTGCTTCAAGATGTCTACCATTATCCCGGTACCAAAGAAACCCTCCCCAGCAGGTCTCAATGACTACAGACCGGTGGCACTCACCTCTGTGGCCATGAAATGTTTCGAGAGGCTGGTCAAGGATCACATTTGTGCCTCCCTCCCCAGCGATATGGACCCTATGCAATTTGCATACAGGCCAAACAGGTCCACTGACGATGCGGTCTCCCAAGTACTGCACAGCACCCTCTCTCACCTGGACCGTCAGAAGGGGGCCTATGTGAGACTGTTGTTCATTGACTACAGCTCAGCGTTCAACACCATAGTCCCCACCAGACTGGTGGACAAGCTGATCGAGCTGGGTCTGAGCTCCGCTCTGAGCGCCTGGGTACTGGACTTTCTGAGTGAAAGACCCCAGGCGGTCAGGGTGGGGGGTCAGACCTCCAACACCATCACCCTGAGCATCGGGTCCCCCCAGGGCTGTGTTCTGAGCCCCCTGCTGTACTCACTCTACACACACGACTGTGTGGCCAAGTTCAGCTCCAACTCCATAGTGAAGTTCGCAGACGACACGGTGGTGGTGGGGCTGATCTCGGACAACGATGAGAAGGCCTACCGGGAGGAGGTTGAGGTACTGGAACGCTGGTGCCAGGACAACAGCCTGCTCCTGAACATTGGTAAAACCAAGGAGCTGATCGTGGATTATAGGAGAGGACAGCAGGAGACACACACACCACTGAGGATAAACGGGGCCACCGTGGACAGGGTGAGCAGCTTTAAGTATCTGACATGGTCAACACACATAGACACAGTTGTAAAAAAGGCGAAGCAGCGCCTCTACCACCTGAGACAGTTAAGGAAGTTCAGAGTATCGGGGAAGATACTCCAGTCCTTCTACTCCGGAGCTGTAGAGAGCATCTTGACTGGAAACATCACTGCCTGGTATGGTAACAGCACGGCACAGGACAAGAAGGCCCTACAGAGAGTGGTGCGCTCTGCCGAGCGTACCACGGGTATTGCACTACCTCCCCTGCTATACAACAAAAGGTGCAAATCCAGAGCCTGCAGAATAATGAAAGACCCTCACCACCCCAATAACAGCCTGTTCCAGCTGCTGAGGTCAGGCAGACGCCTGCGAACACCAGCTACTAGGACAGAGAGGCTTCGGCTCAGCTTCTTCCCCCAGGCCATCAGAGCCTTGAACAATGAACACTGAGGGTCACAGAACACTGAACCCTACACACACAAGCACACATTAGCACACACACGACACACACGCTGTGCACACTCGCACACCAGCAGCCACTTTAACATGAGAAAGCACTCACTCATGCTGCACACGCCCACACTTATGGACACAAAGAAATGTCACTTTAAAAATAGTATAGTAACAGTGTATAGCACTACCTAGGGACCTAGAATGTCCTTCATGCTCTGTAAATAACTATGTACAAATACCGTGATGTCCCACTATGTTACCTGTTTATTACACAATGTTGTCTATTGGATTCTATTATATGTTGTACTACTGTATTGCACATCGTTGCGGGCAAGACCACCCGCATTTCATTGTATACTTGTATGCCGTGACAAATAAAACTCTTGACTGACCCTTATATGGGCAGCATCCGTTCCCCGGATCCCCACGCTGCCAGCACATCAATCAACACGGCTGTGACGGATTCCCTCATCAGCGAGAGGATACTTCAGCCTGCAGATCCTGCTCTACCCTCGTCGGAGTGTTAAACTAGCTTCCTAGGTACGACGACGAACCCAAGCCTTGCAACCCAGTCCTTGTTGTTATACCTTGTCCTAACCCTTGTTCTCTATATGCCCAGGACCTCCGCTCCAGTACACCTCCTACCTGGACGTCCCGTGCTGCACAAAGAGTGCTCCTGCTCTCGCCCACTACACATTCCTGTGTCTATTGCCCCATGCTGCACAAGGAGTGCACCTGCTCTCATCTACGGCACACTCCTGTACCTGTTGCCCCGTGCTACACAAGGAGTGCCCCTGCTCTCGTCGACTACCCACTCTTGTACCTGTCGCACATTTCTGTATTCGCTGTAACCTGTCAACTTGGGGAATAATATTAAAACACCCTAAAACGCTCCATTCTCTCTCCTCCTGTGTTCTGCTATTGGGCTCCGCCAAACCCCATCCTAACATAATAATAATAATAATAACTTTATTTGTATAGCACCTTTCATACAGGGGATTGCCGTTCAAAGTGCTTTAGATCAGTAAGAAATAAGACATAAAATCAGTGTAACAGAAGCAGAAAGAGCATAGCATACAGTGGGATAAAATAATGCAGATATATTAATCAAATCATATCAGAACCTCACGTTCCAATAAGCTTCTGTAATCTGTTACAAAACATGATAATGGTCAGAGTATGCACCCAGCGGATAGTGTGGCGTAGAGATAAAAGTAAAAATAAGTAGAATAATAACAAGGGTAAAATTAGCAGACATATAAAATCACGGTTTTTCACATTAGGATCCAACATCCCAACAGGCCTCCCTGTTTATGGCTCGATCATAATATAGACCATTTTAAAACGATAAAAGAGTAGCAAAATAGTGCTATAGTGTAGTGCTGTAGCTTTAATAAAAAATTTAGATCACAGGGACTCAAACCCGTATATATGTATTAAGGCTGTCAAAGTTAATGCACAATTTTGTGTTAAATGGCTGCATAAAGCAAGCATTTGTTGACTCTTGTTAATAAGAGTATTAAAACTTGAAAAATATCCGTTTAAGGTAGATTTAGAACAGATAAAAAATATGCAATTAATTTGCTATTAATCACGATTAACACATTGGGTGCCAACAACGAGAAATCTTGTTGTTGGCCGCCATGCGTTGAGTGCCAATGACGAGAAATCTCGTTATTTAATCGTTATTTCTTTTAATAGCGATATCGATACATTTTTCATCCATCCAGCCTCACGTTATCATTGGGACTGGCTCTGAGCTCGAAAATGGCAGATACCGCCCCCTATCGTCTCCCGGATGGTATTGCACCCATTGGAATGGAGTCGATGGGAATGCATCAGAAAAAAAAACTCCGGCTCCACATTTTACTTCTGAGGCATGTAACCTGAGACTATTGCATCCACTGAGGGAACTGGAAGAAGCGTCAATTATGTGTTTCAAGTAGAGATGTCCGGTATTATCTGCCTACCGATATTATCGGCCGATATCGGCATTGAAATGTGATATCAGAAAATATCTGTATCGGTTTTCAAACTAATTTTAAATTTTTTTTACATTTCTATAACCTTTATTTACCCAGGCAAGCAAGTAAGAACAAATTCAGATTTTATTTATTGTCAAAAGTATGCATAATGTTGTGTTAATTCCACAACAAGAGATATGTAACCACTAGGGGCGCAAGGGCGCCGACCCACCTGCTGTTTAATCAGAGAAGAAGAAAATAAAACGTTTTAGTTTTTTGTTTTATAGCCCTATAAATAATATAAACATGTTTAAAATGAATAATATTTACTCATTTTAAGTATGTTTGTATTTCCAATGCACAATATAACGTTATTATCTAAAATAAAAAAAACACTTGTTTTCCTGAGCAGGAAGTGACGTTTTTTTTTTTTTTTTTGTATTTCTCGGCCCGGGCTAGACGCGATAGCGCTCTGAGTGCGCGTCACAGTTTGATCGCTGTATCCGTCACAGCCAATCAGTGCATAACGCGTTGTGCGTTGAAATATGACTATTATGTTGGAATCCGGGCGCGATTTGAAGCGGTCTAGCCAGTAGCGTCAAGAATTTCTGTAGCCGCATTTCGCGGAGACGCTCTCTGATTGGCCGACGCCAGTATTTTTTTCCGTAGCAGAATTTCACAGAGACGATCTCTGATTGGCCGAATCCAATTTCTAATGTTCCAATTCTAGCTTCCTAGGTTGGTCCGTTGGTTAGTTCATGTTGTTGTGTTGTTGTGAGATGCAGGCAGCAGAGCGTGCCGTGACTGCAAGTTCTTTAGACGGTTAAGCTTAGGCACTCTTTCAAAGTTGGTTAAGGTTAGAGTTTGTCTTAGAGCATGGCGATAGAACGCCAGGTAGTTTGCAGTCTGTTCGACGCGGAAAAATGGACAAAGAAATGTACTTGTGTTGTGCTAACAAGCTAACACTTGGCTAACAAGCTATATGGCGGATGCAGTCTGGAGACAGTGGACAGTGGTCTGGAATACATCAACAGTGTATACTGTTACACGTTTAACTGATACACGTTTAACTGATACACGTTTATCAAGCTCTCCTGCCCTGGACGTTTCAACTAAACAGTGAGTCTCTCTCTCTCTCTCTCTCTCTCTCTCTCTCTCTCTCTCTCTCTCTCTCTCTCTCTCTCTCTCTCTCTCTCTCTCTCTCTCTCTCTCTCTCTCTCTCTCTCTCTCTCTCTCTCTCTCTCTCTCTCTCTCTCTCTCTCTCTCTCTCTCTCTCTCTCTCTCTCTCTCGCTATACACAGCTGTCTCCGCGAAATGCGGCTACAGAAAAAAGTATTGACTGTGCTTGCTGAGACGATAATTAATAGGCTAGCGATTCAAAACGCGCTGCTGTGTTGTGAACTATAACATTAATTTAGCTGCTGCTGATGCATAATGAATGAATGGTGAGTTGTTTAAAATGACAACATACATGTGTTAATTATTTGATTTGATTGATCCGAGAGACAGAGAGAGATTGCTCCAGAGCATCTCAGAGCATTACATTTTCAACTCGACCTATTAACGTGAACTGCGAACCACAAGGCACCAGCGCCAGCGGCCGCCACTGTATGTAATGTTAATTATCTGAAATTATTCCATTTGGGGGGGGGACCCTGCATATATCGGTATCGGTTGATATCGGTATCGGAAATTAAGAGTTGGACAATATCGGTATATCGGTATCGGTAAAAAAAGCCAATATTGAGCATCCCTAGTTTCAAGGTATAACGTTGGATCAATAAACGTGATCGATATTTGGAATGCCGATCAGGAATTGGATTAATCTTTTTGCAGAACATCTGATCTGAGGTAAGGACTTTATTTTACCAGTATTGGGTTAATCAGAGTTTTTTTCACAGCGTTCACAATGTGTCTCCTGTGTACTGTGTACAGTGTGTGCGTAATGTTAGCGCCAGGCAGGGGAGTAGCTGGGGGGGGAGGTTAGGATGATTCCAAGGGGCCAGCACTGGGGGGGGGGGGGGGCCCAGATAACACTATTATTATCTTGTTATTAATATGGTTTTATTATTATCCTAAAGTAAGTTAATGTAGATGACTCAAAAGTATAATTGCCTGTATTAAAAAAAAAATTCACAAAAGAAACAAACAGGTGCTTGTTACTCTGTTTGACAGAATGAGCGATTGTATACTACAGAGCACATCAAAATGTAAGTGTCTGTCAACCTAATAGTGTGCTTGAGTAGACTATTTGTGTTGGAGATGGGATTACAGAGAGACAGGACAAGTAACAGCTTTTGTATGTTGAGTTAAGTATCAGAAAACATTGTCACAAGAGTAGGGGAAAATATATGCCTAGCCTAGTGCGACTCAAGATTCTTTGGTAGACTATTGCATTGGTCCATTCATTGAAGATGAACGCAATGTGACATCCTTTACTAGGCTCACCCACCAACAGTTCAGGTGCTGAACTGCTAATCCGAATGTATAGGTAAAAACCATATTATGCGTTTTCATCAATAAATAAATGCCCCAAATGTTTTAAGCTTGCGCGCTTACGCACGCTTGCATGGATTGCGGGCCCACAAATAGATTCTTTCATGGGGCCCAGAATCTTCAGCTACGCCCCTGGCGCCAGGCACAGCATAGATAATAGATTTTTCAGCCCGCTTCTCTAGCGTGCATAAGTACACATATACTATCAATAATCTAGCTTTTTTTTAAAACGATTCATAAATAGGCCGAAAAATTACAACGTGTTTTGTGTATTCCAGTAATGAGCTTTTTCGCAGATTTTTCTGGAATCACTGGAAATCTTCAAAACTATACTCGTATTCAAAACGGTATAAAAAGGAAATGTACTGATGAAAAAACAATCCGTTTCGTACATGTTGACTGCAAGCAAGTCATTGATAAGCGACGGGTGTATTAGACACATAGCCATAATTTAAAGGGGACATGCATTGCTATTCCTAGCACTATATGGGCAACTTTACACAATTCCTGTGAGTCTATTGAAGACATCTGTACGTTTTTTTTTTTTTAAATGCATTGTTTTATATTTCTAATCAAGTACTCAAAACCATCATTTTTCATCCTCAGGATTTCAGGCTTTTATGGCCTGGCTCCGCCCATAAGCACTTTGAGTGACAGTCAGTCCACACAGTCTGCGACTGGTAGACAGAGAGAGATAGAGAGAGAGAGAGAGAGGGGGGGGGGGGGTGGGAGAGAGAGAGAGTTAGAGAGAGAGAGAGTTAGAGAGAGAGAGAGAGAGAGAGAGAGAGAGAGAGAGAGAGAGGAGAGAGAGAGAGAGAGAGAGAGATACAGGCCGTTATTGATAAGGCCCCCTCCCTCCCTCCCTCTCTCTTCCTTTCTTTTTTTCTTTCTTTCACTCTCTCCCTCTCCCGTTCGGGGCTGTGTGCCACGCGGCAGCCCCCCCCCCCCCGCAAGTGCTCCCGAATGCTCTCTATCTCTCTCTCTCTCTCTCCCTCCAGAGTGCAAGCAGAGGTGGGTTTCACTCTGCCGCAGTATGAGGAAGTGGTTTCCACTCGCTGTGTAGTCAGTCTAGGTAGATTGTGGACGGGCATTAGCTACAACCACAGAGCCAATCACATCACTGTCCGCTACCCAGAGCCTGAGTGACGTCACTCAGGCCTTCAAATCAGGATGGCCTAATTTACTGGAGCAGGAAATGGTCTGAGCTGAATCAGAGCAATCCGCCAATATGGTATTTAGACACTAAAACACATTGGGTCTCATTCCCGAACGAAGTTACGATAAAATATTTCGTCTTAGCCAGATTTCTGCCCATTTAAGACATATTAGGGCTGGGAGTGGGAGTCCCCAAATTTTCCTGAGATCTTATTTGATCGTGGCTGAGAGCAGATTTAAGAGTGCTGAGGAGCACACTTAAATCTGCTCTCAGCCCACAATCAAATCTCATGATTGATTGACTAATTAAAAATGTTATTATAACTTGACAGACTGTGTTCTCATAGTGATTCCTTCACGTCAACGCTACAGGCCTCCTTGGAATTAATTACTTAATCATAATTAAAATAAATATGACAATATTTGTACGATAAGAAATTACGCATTTGATGTCGGAAAAATAAATAATATGGATTCATCTGATCACAGGGCAGCTGCTTAACCATATCTGAACCAGCTATTTTGGAGAAATGTATAATTACTTTAATTACTCAGATATTCAAACACAATTATGCAATTATTGTGAAATGATTGAAAATAATAATAATTTAATGCCTTCTGTGGAATTTGTATTTCTTATTTGTTACACATCTGTTTTAATGATTAATTATATACATTTGAAAGAATGCAGGTCAACATGCAATGTATCCCATTGATTGGTATACAATGGGACAGACCTTTGTTTGATTGATTGATTGAGAACTTTATTAACAGATTGCAGAATGGGTACAGTACAGTACAGCTCAATTACATAAGGGGATGCAGACCAGAGAAAGAATTTCGTCTTGTTTACATCAGGGTCCCCCATTTTCAATTCATCATAACATATATGACACACACGACACAGTACTGCTACATCTATACATTTATGACATACCAGATTTGCAAATACAGTTTGTGATACAAAAAGAGTCCAGAAAAGAGAGTACATTTGACGTAGAAACTGTTGGAGGAGGTTGTGTAGGAGGGGTGGGTGGGGGATAGACTTACACTGTACAAGCAAAACTGTACATTGGAATATTGACAAAACCATACTTGGTCATTTACTGTACATTGGAGGGGGTTGATATAGCTATAAACCTGCATTCCTTCGAATATATCATTAATCAATTAAACTTATGTTGAAATACACTATATAGCCTATACACCAACACTGAAATGACAGTGGATAAATAAATAAGAACTAAAGCTAATCGGTGGAAATAGACTGCATTAATATTCCATAACAAGTCTAGTGTGCGCCTACGAATGAACAGTAGCCTATAGGCTTAATTATGGAATAATAAGCCATACTGCGTTCATTCATTACGCCTGCCGTAGGCTATATTATATTATATGTCATTCATTCATTCATATACAGTACTGCACGCGTGTGTGTGTGTGTGTGTGCGCTCGCGCTGCGGCAGGTGTGTACCGCGAGCTGTATATGATGCCAATACATTAATCTAATCTAGTTTTGATGGGGCGCAAGCGTGATTACGAAACCTAGCCGCATTTCTCGGAGACGCTCTCTGATTGGCACTGACTGACGCTAGGTTTCGTAATCACGCGGCTCGCAAGACTCGCAAAGCACTTCCGCCATTCCATTTCACACAGCTGCGTCACTAGTTGCCTTATAAGGAGCTATGGAGGCGTTGTTTTGTATGCAAATGAGCTGAACGGGAACACGCTTTCGAGTTTAAGACAGAATGCCATTCTCCAAGCAATGCCATTGACCTGCATTTTTTCAAATGTATATAATTAATCATTAAAACAGATGTGTAACAAATAAGAAATACAAATTCCACAGAAGGCATTAAATTATTATTATTTTCAATCATTTCACAATAATTGCATAATTGTGTTTGAATATCTGAGTAATTATTTGTCCAAAATAGCTGGTTCAGATATGGTTAATCCAGCTGCCCTGTGATCAGATGAATCCATATTATTTATTTTTCTGACATCAAATTCGTAATTTCTTATCGTACAAATATTGTCATATTTATTTTAATTATGATTAAGTAATTAATTCCAAGGAGGCCTGTAGCGTTGACGTGGAGGAATCACTATGAGAACACAGTCTGTCAAATTATAATAACATTTTAAATTAGTCAATCAATCATGAGATTTGATCGTGGGCTGAGAGCATATTTAAGTGTGCTCCTCAGCACTCTTAGATCTGCTCTCAAATAAGATCTCAGGGAAATTTGAGGACTCCCACTCCCAGCCCTAATATGTCTTAAATAGGCAGAAATCCGGCTAAGACTAAATATTTTGTCGTAACTTCGTTCGAGAATGAGACCCATTGATACTAACTCCTATTATTATAATACAATGCTAGAGACTGAAAAATGACATTTATAATGCATGTCACCTTAGTTTATGCGTTCGCAAATGTGCTCGTCCTCTCATTGACTAAAGCGCTGGCACTCAAGCGATAAATCGCTCACCCCCTGCTGGCAACCAATGTGTTAACTATGGACAATCATGCAATTAATCAGATTAAATATTTTAATAGATTGACAGCCTTAACCCTTTCACTGCCGCACTACCAAAACGGTTAACCCTTTCACTGCGACAATTCACAGAAGGTTAACCCTTTCACTGCCATACAACAGCCGGTTAACACGACCGTTGGTTGTGTGATAGTAAAGGGTTAACCTTCTGTCGTGTGGCAGTGAAAGTAGGGCTGGACGGTATGGTCTAAAATTTACTTCACGGTATAATTTGAAGCATGTATATTAACTTATCTTAAAATGTCTATATAAATGCTTCTGAAGGGGTAAAACACTGGTATGGCAGCTATTACTGTACTCTTGTATTACTAGGACATATTTCACATAGTACAGAGGTATTTTAAGAACATTTATTGTGCAAAACTGCAATAGAAAAATGCAAAACCTTTTCTCAAGTGTCTGCAGGCAGGTAACGTAACACGTATCTTGGATCCAGTGCTTTGACCATGTCTTTAAAGCCGGTTCTATCGACAGTTTGAAAAGGAACCATGTCATTACACAAGTAAACAGTGACAGCGTTTGTTATGTCGGTCCACCGATGGCTTTTTTTGTTGTTTAACTTAACTTAAAACGTAAATAATCAAAAATAATAAAAATGATTCTGTTACAGCTGCTGAGCTATACTATAGCTAATGTCCATCAATATCTTCCTTTAAAAAAATAAAAATTATCGCTTTTTGCTACTGGGCAGTCCAGTAGAGAGAGAGAGAGGAGGAACGGGAGACAGAGTGGGGGGAAGACATTCGGCAAATAACGACGGGTCCGGGAACCAAACCCGGGTCGGCCGTGCCGCGACTCAGCGCGTTATGTGGTTCGCCACTGGGGCACCCATATCTTCCTTTTTAATGAAATGGGTTCAAGAATCGAATCAGGATTGTTAGCAGCAGTGGTGCAGTGGCAAATTGACAGTAGGTCAAACGCTCCACGCGCGCGCGCATGCACAGTTTTTTTTGGCACAGATATTTTTTTTTTTGTCTTGAAATAGAGAAGCTGAAAAAGGTAGCAGGATGTTGCCTATATTGTCAACAGATATGGTTGAAAAACAAACAATGTTTTAAATGTATTGATACAATTTCTTTAATTGAATCAACTTAAACTAGAAAAGTAAATACAAACTAAATTAACAATGTAAGTTACATTGTTAATTTAGTTTGTATTTACTTTTAGTTTAAGTTAATTCAATTAAAGAAATTGTTTTACACACAAACACAAAAGCAAACTTAAAATAATCAGACAACTTGTGTTTACTTGGTTCTTTATTTTGAGAAGGGGAAAAAGTACACATCACTTACATTTTTTCAATGTAATTTGTTTCACAACAGTGGTTTCAAAACAGTTTCAAGTTTCTTTAATAGTTGTCATACAGAAGTACAGAATACTTTTATACAAAATGCTTCTTACTGTTACGCTCCAGAGACTGTGCTAGACAAGATAAGTATGAAATAAAATAAAGTAGCATGTAAAAAGAAGTAAAAATAGAGGTCCCAGTGTTCAGTATAGACATATGTACAATGTTCGATGCAGACTAGAAGTAACTGAGTTACCATACAATCAGTCAAGCAAGCCCCCACCAAGTGGTCCTGGGCCTATGATTTGGTTTTGCTATCCTCGTTCTCTTGTCCTCAGCTGAGCGATGGCCTCTCAGCCAAGTTGCAACATATGTTGTTGAATCCCAGAACTCTGGAGGTGGCCCGTTGATCTTAATGAACATCAAAGATGCTACCCGTGAAATCATTAACCGTGTGCGTGTTGGGGTGATAATTTGATTCATGGCACTGAATCCCCTTTCACATTCTGCAGTGCTACATGGAATTACTTTTGTGCAATTCAATAAAGGCCTAAGCTCATCGGGTATCATTTCTCCATTGCTCTCAATAAAGTCCCTGAATCCATCAATGCAAGTTAACATTCCATGGCAATGACAGACACAGCCCATCGTTCACACCAAACCTGATGAGGGGCAGGGATTCAATGTGAAACGCCCTACCCAAAGCTGTAAAGGAATGTGAATCACTATTCAAAAACACTCAAAACCCAGTTGTACAATAAATGACCAAGTATGGCTTTGTCAGTATTCCAATGTACAGTGTGCCCCCCCCCCCCAATGTACAGCCCCCCACCCACCCAACCTCCTCCAATGTACAGTTTCTACGTCAAATGTATATACACTCTTTTTCTGGACACTTTTTGTATCACAAACAGTACTGTATTTGCAAATCTGATATGTCATAAATGTATAGATGTAGCAGTACTGTCTATCTGTATGTCATGTATGTCATATATATGTTATGATGAATTGAAAATGGGGGACCCTGATGTAAACAAGACGAAAGTCTTTCTCTGGTCTGCATCCCCTTAACAATTGTATGTATTGAGCTGTACTGTACTGTACCCATTCTGCAATCTGTTAATACACTTTTCAATCAATCAATCAATAATATTGTTCATAGCAGCTAGCCTATCTCAGACTGTTAAAGCTGTTGATAAAAAGTGCACTGACTTGTGTGCTGTTTGGGAACAGTTGACAATGTTTATGTAAAGACAGTAAGGGTTTTCATCAGCTCACCTGAATATGTGTTCTCAAGTTAGTATTGGACGTGTGGGACGTCGAGAGCAGCTTCGTTTTTGGTTGACACAATAAACACCTAAACACATATGTTTTAGGCGTTTTTTCAGTCAAACTCATAAACGTGTCCAGGTAGGGCCATGGAGATGCAGTGTTGTTATTGTTGTTGACATCATCTTCATCAATGCCATCAGTGGAAACATCAAATCCCTCTGCCATTATTTCGCGCTGACTGGTTCTGTTATTGTAAATTGCATGATCCATTCATTCTCATTCAGTGGTCTGCGTTTAGATTTTCACTTCCTGGTTTGCGGCCTGGAGTCCCGCCCTATCCTGCCTCTGATTGGCCTACCCGTAAAGTTTTGGCCTACCATACCCAATCGTGAGTCGTCACTCATATCTAAACAAACCAACCAATCATAGTGGGTTTTTTACGGGGAGTTTTTTTTTCTCCTCGCAGATCTTCTAGTCTAGACTCTTTCTCCCGAAAGTAGCGTGTAACGTTTTTGTGTGCGTGACTGCGCGTACACGCGGGAACATATCCGTGCGCGATTGCGCGTACTTCAGCCTCAGTGACCGAGGTAAAACGCCGTTTTACCGCGGTTGACCAGCACTGCACCACTGGTTAGCAGAGAGAGAGAGGGATGGGTGAGACAGAGTGAGAGAGAGGCAGGGAGGGGGCTGCTGCTAGAGTGGAGCTAATGTTGGCTTGCAGAGGCTACATCAACACAGGCTGCTAGGAGTGGAGCTAATGTTAGTTTTCTGAAGCTACATCAACAGTTAACATTACATAAGGTTTTAGCGCGACGTGGGCATTCCAGAATGGCGAGGATGCAAAGCATGTTAGACGATTGGACCCGTCTCAGAGTTTACATTACACATAGAAACTGCGCGACTCGCGAGAGAAGTTGTCACACAGCTGTGTGCAACGCAGGGCTGAAGAGCTAGTTTGCTTCTAGAATTGAAGGTCCGCTCTGTTCCGTGTCTATTATGAAATGACAATTGCGCAAAACACGCCCACTACGCAAAGCCTGTGCTCCTAAATAATTTTTCCAGTTCGCACATATCTATTTTGCGAGTGAAATAGTCACACTGTAGAGCCCTGCCTCAGCAAGCTAACGTTAGCTCCACTTAGCAGCCCCCTCCCTCCACACTGTGGTTACGTCATTGCTACTTTAGAGTAGTCTACCGGTGACAAGGTATAGTCAAAATCCATACCATAGCGCAAATTCATACCATTTATACCGTCCACCCCTGAAAGGGTTAATATATATATATTTATATATAAAAAAGAAGCAGTGAAGCTGGACCAGCACTCGCAGGTTCAAGTATTTAATGGCAGCCTGAAACAAACATGTATCGGAATTCTTATTCCTTCGTCAGTGTTATAGCTTGCAATGCAAATGCAGTCAAGTTGGTGGTTATATACACAGGTGGTTAATGACTTGGCAGGAAATGGCAGCACGGTGCAGGTGTGCCTGAGTCTATTGGTCCTCAATGACCAAAGGAAAGACCTATCAAAATAGAGTCTGTTAGTACAAATTATACAAATATACAACATATATATAAAAAACAAAAGCAAAAATACATTACATTACCAGAAACTTGATATGTAACATGCCCGTAGTTTATAGGGCTAATTGAGCCCCTTTACTTATTTAAATAAATTTTATTTTCTCTATTGAGAATCATAGGATAAACATACCTCATGCGTGAAACAACCACATGAATTAAACCAAAATAATAATATTCTAGGTAAAAGGTACTTAAAGGAAACAGGTTAACACGTTCTCTTCATTCATTCCTCTACATTGTAAACCTGCACGTTCAAAATAATCAATTAGTTTGAGTAGGGTATACTCAATATTCTATGAAAGTTCTACTAACTTGAATGTCTTGAGTTCGTGTGACGTGTTCTTATGTTTTGAGTAAATAAAACTCATAGTTTTTGATTGACTTGGAACTATTCACTTATTAAGTAAGTATAATGTAAAAGCATAACTTAAGTACAACTTAAGATAATTAAGTAGATACAGACTCTAAACCGCATTATGTTTTGAGTAAATAAAACTCATAGTTTTTGATTGACTTGGAATTATTCACTTATTAAGTAAGTATAATGTAAAAGCATAACTTAAGTACAACTTAAGATAATTAAGTAGATACAGACTGTAAACCGCATTATGTTTTGAGTAAATAAAACTCATAGTTTTTGATTGACTTGGAACTATTCACTTATTAAGTAAGTATAATGTAAAAGCATAACTTAAGTACAACTTAAGATAATTAAGTAGATACAGACTGAAAACCGCATTATGTTTTGAGTAAATAAAACTCATAGTTTTTGATTGACTTGGAATTATTCACTTATTAAGTAAGTATAATGTAAAAGCATAACTTAAGTACAACTTAAGATAATTAAGTAGATACAGACTGTAAACCGCATTATGTTTTGAGTAAATAAAACTCATAGTTTTTGATTGACTTGGAACTATTCACTTATTAAGTAAGTATAATGTAAAAGCATAACTTAAGTACAACTTAAGATAATTAAGTAGATACAGAGTGTAAACCGCATTATGTTTTGAGTAAATAAAACTCATCTTTTTTGATTGACTTGGAACTATTTACTTATTAAGTAAGTATAATGTAAAAGCATAACTTAAGTACAACTTAAGATAATTAAGTAGATACAGACTCTAAACCGCATTATGTTTTGAGTAAATAAAACTCATAGTTTTTGATTGACTTGGAATTATTCACTTATTAAGTAAGTATAATGTAAAAGCATAACTTAAGTACAACTTAAGATAATTAAGTAGATACAGACTGTAAACCGCATTATGTTTTGAGTAAATAAAACTCATAGTTTTTGATTGACTTGGAACTATTCACTTATTAAGTAAGTATAATGTAAAAGCATAACTTAAGTACAACTTAAGATAATTAAGTAGATACAGACTGAAAACCGCATTATGTTTTGAGTAAATAAAACTCATAGTTTTTGATTGACTTGGAACTATTCACTTATTAAGTAAGTATAATGTAAAAGCATAACTTAAGTACAACTTAAGATAATTAAGTAGATACAGACTGTAAACCGCATTATGTTTTGAGTAAATAAAACTCATAGTTTTTGATTGACTTGGAACTATTCACTTATTAAGTAAGTATAATGTAAAAGCATAAATTAAGTACAACTTAAGATAATTAAGTAGATACAGACTGTAAACCGCATTATGTTTTGAGTAAATAAAACTCATCGTTTTTGATTGACTTGGAACTATTCACTTATTAAGTAAGTATAATGTAAAAGCATAACTTAAGTACAACTTTATTAACAGATTGCAGAATGGGTATAGAGGTGTGATAGGTGTGATAGGTGTGATAGGTGTGATAGGTGTGAGAGGTGTGATAGGTGTGATAGGTGTGATAGGTGTGAGAGGTGTGAGAGGTGTGATAGGTGTGATAGGTGTGAGAGGTGTGATAGGTGTGATAGGTGTGAGAGGTGTGAGTGGTGTGATAGGTGTGAGAGGTGTGAGAGGTGTGAGAGGTGTGATAGGTGTGAGAGGTGTGATAGGTGTGAGAGGTGTGATATGTGTTATAGGTGGGATCGGTGTGAGAGGTGTGAGAGGTGTGATAGGTGTGAGAGGTGTGATAGGTGTGAGAGGTGTGAGAGATGTGATAGGTGTGAGAGGTGTGATAGGTGTGAGAGGTGTGATAGGTGTGATAGGTGTGATAGGTGTGATAGGTGTGAGAGGTGTGATAGGTGTGAGAGGTGTGATAGGTGTGATAGGTGTGAGAGGTGTGAGAGGTGTGATAGGTGTGAGAGGTGTGATAGGTGTGATAGGTGTGATAGGTGTGAGAGGTGTGAGAGGTGTGAAAGGTGTGAGAGGTGTGATAGGTGTGAGAGGTGTGATAGGTGTGAGAGGTGTGAGAGGTGTGATAGGTGTGAGAGGTGTGATAGGTGTGATAGGTGTGAGAGGTGTGATAGGTGTGAGAGGTGTGATATGTGTGATAGGTGGGATCGGTGTGAGAGGTGTGATAGGTGTGAGAGGTGTGAGAGGTGTGAGAGGTGTGATAGGTGTGAGAGGTGTGATATGTGTGATAGGTGGGATCGGTGGGATCGGTGTGAGAGGTGTGATAGGTGTGAGAGGTGTGATAGGTGTGAGAGGTGTGAGAGGTGTGAGAGATGTGATAGGTGTGAGAGGTGTGAGAGGTGTGATAGGTGTGAGAGGTGTGAGAGGTGTGATAGGTGTGATAGGTGTGATAGGTGTGAGATGTGTGATAGGTGTGATAGGTGTGAGAGGTGTGATAGGTGTGAGAGGTGTGATAGGTGTGAGAGGTGTGATAGGTGTGATAGGTGTGAGAGGTGTGAAAGGTGTGAGAGGTGTGAGAGGTGTGAGAGGTGTGAGAGGTGTGATAGGTGTGATAGGTGTGATAGGTGTGAGAGGTGTGATAGGTGTGATAGGTGTGAAAGGTGTGAGAGGTGTGATAGGTGTGATAGGTGTGAGAGGTGTGAGAGGTGTGATAGGTGTGAGAGGTGTGAGAGGTGTGAGAGGTGTGATAGGTGTGAGAGGTGTGATAGGTGTGAGAGGTGTGATAGGTGTGAGAGGTGTGATAGGTGTGATAGGTGTGAGAGGTGTGATAGGTGTGAGAGGTGTGATAGGTGTGAGAGGTGTGAGAGGTGTGATATGTGTGAGAGGTGTGAGAGGTGTGAGAGGTGTGAGAGGTGTGAGAGGTGTGATAGGTGTGAGAGGTGTGATAGGTGTGATAGGTTGGTATCTATGACCTGTGCCTGTATGCTAGCATGACACTGTTGGTATCTATGACCTGTGCCTGTATAGCATGACACTGTTGGTATCTATGACCTGTGCCTGTATGCTAGCATGACACAGTTGACCTATGACCTGTGCCTGTATATGCTAGCATGACACGGCTGGTATATATGGACTCCTCAGTCTCTAGTTTCATACCACTTCTTGCTAGCTTTAAAAATGAGAGAGAGAGAGAGAGAGAGAGAGAGAGAGAGAGAGAGAGAGAGAGAGAGAGAGAGAGAGAGAGAGAGAGTGAGAGAGAGAGAGAGAGAGAGAGAGATGTTAATAAAGTTATCAATCAATCAATCCGGGCCTGTGACGTCACTGTACCCATTCTGCAATCTGTTAATAAAGTTTTCAATCAATCAATCCGGGCCTGTCACAGTCACTGTACCCATGAATTCAATAAAGGAATATCTTATCTTATCTTATCTTATAAAAAATATATTTTCGACTAATTTCTATGTTTCAACATTACTGTCTGATGCAGTAACATTAGTGTGATGATGTCGGCATGAAAACATGCAACCTGCATGTTTCCCAGATAGCAAAAGACATTCATTAAATGTTGGATTTTGGTCAGATTTGTTATTTTTGGTTGAGGTTGAAAAAGCTATGTTAACCTGTGCCTGTATGCTAGCATGACACGGCTGGTATATATGGACTCAAGACTGTAGCACTCAAGTTTGACACTGTTTAACAAACAATCTTACTTATACGCAGAGTTGTACCCTTCCTGCAGACTTGACAGAACTTGTAAGTCATTTTGGATAAAAGCAGCTAAATGACTAAATGTAAATGTCATGGATTTCAAAAATAGATATGAATATGAGACATTTCTTTCGTCTTTCTTTCATTCCTGATTTTTATTTTTATATTTTATTTAGGAGATACAAGATTGTTGGTTCCATATTCCAGCCCAGGTCTGTTTTCTTCAATATTAGGCCACTGGGTGTAGAGTATTCAACTCTTTTACATTAATAGAGAGACAGAGAGAGAGACAGAGAGAGGGAGAGAGAGAGAGAGAGAGAGAGAGAGAAACAGAGAGAGAGAGAGACTGTTACGACCCCTGTGAGTCTAAGGGTAAAGGGCTGTAACATAACAGTTGGTTGACAGAAAAGATGGACCAGGTTTGTAAACAACAATGATATTTATTGAATAGAGGCAAAGGAAGCACATGTAACTCAGGGGTGAGCCCAGGCCAAAACAACAAACAAACACCACTATACTCCAAATAAACACAATCTAATCTATGGTAAAAGAGATTACATTACCTAAACTACTCTTACCTAACCAAAACAGGAGAAAACAATGTCCAAAGGAAATGGCAGCTCACCCCATCTGTGCTTCCTGAGAAAGAGAGAAAAACACATTAATTATACAGAAACAAAAGCAGAATATATACAAAAACAAACTATAACTAACAATGCTTTCTCTGTGGCCATACACACACAAGGGAATTACTACTAAGCACCAAAGGCCAATAAACGAAATGCAATACTGTCAAAGTTACAGGTTTACCAAAATCACAACAGGCCTAGCCTCATGCCAGAGAGAGAGAGAGACTGAAGTGAGAAGCCATGTTTTAACAGGTGTGGGGTGATCCATGATTGGGTGGTGTGGATTGAGTGTTGGAGTCTGGAAAGCCATCCACCAATCGGTGCTGTGTTGCAATAATGGAAGGATTGGCCTGGCAGGGACCAATGGTGAAGGGAACAATGGCTGGAGGGAGGAAACAAAATGGAGAACACACACACATGGAGACACACACTGGGGAATATATACATTGGGATGTAACACCCCCATACATAAGACAAAAACATGTTTGACACCTAACACCAACAAAACATGTTTTTTTTTTTTTTTTTTTTTTCTAACAACGAGATAACATCCCCGAGATAACATGTACTCCAAAACAAAGAGCTATGAAAAACTAGCAGTTGGTACAACCACACGGGTCAACAATGACAGCAAGAGAGACTGAGTCGACAGCAACATAAAACGAGTCCACAGCAACATAGACCGAGTAGACAGCAAAATAAAACAAGTCGACAGCACGAGAGATTTAACTCCGAGATAGAGCATCCGCCAACACATTCTCAGACCCCATCTTATGCTTTATGCTGAGGTTATAATTTTGCACTATGAGCGCCCAACGCATGAGGCGCTGATTGTGGTTGTACATCCGCGACAGAAAAACCAATGGGTTGTGGTCGGTGTATACTGCCCTGTGAAAGAAAACGGTGCTTTTTCAATGTATGTGATGTATAGATTGGGGAGAGATGACCACAGCTAAAAACGGTGGTAATGAAATGTGCATGGTTCGCTTTAGAAAACGGTGATAGAAGAAGAGGCAGTAGCCATCACTGCAGAAGGTTTAGCAGCCAGCCGAATGTTTACATTCCTTGTAAGAACATAGATAAGAGAGTGTAGGCCCAGAGCAGGAGGAGAGGGGTGACCTCTTTAATGCAACAGTGGATGAAACGTTTAATGGTGTGAAAGGTTAGCAGTCGTCATGACAGCACGTCGCATGACAACCAGGAGAGGGGCGGGGGGCCGTCGTTGCTACGACGAAGACCTATAAGTCGAACGGTGTTTCCGGGTAGGGCAGACTAAAATCTGACTGAGACTAAGAGGGAAGAAACCAGAAGAGACTCTCTCCTCTCATTGAGAGAGAGGGGGGGGGGGGGGAGAATGGCACATCACCAGTAGCTTCGGCTACCACGAGGATGGTCTTAGGCTAACGACTAGGCCTGACCACTATTGGACTGAATAACAAAAGGACAATCTGAACACACCGAGAGATCATTAGAATAGACTCTTCAAGGACGATACAATTTGATAACATCTGATAACATGAGGTTCTGTTTATAGCAATAAAACAACGCTTCTCCTCATAAGGTATCTCACAGTGTCGAAGTGTCGAATTCTTACGGAAGTGGAGAAATATTATGGTTTATGGATTGCACTAACGGGGGGGAGATAAGGATCTTATCTACCAGTATCGGAGACGTCAGGACCATTAAAAGTACACAACGCAGAGGAATTGGATGGAGAGCCAAACAGACGAAGACGTGATACTGGCCAGTTTGATCAGAATCTTACAGTTGATGCCGTTGGGACCCGGATTTGCAAGAGATTAAAACAATGGGAACAGTTGGTTGTTGATGACAGCCGAAGAACAACGGATAAAGACTTTTTCAATAATGGGGCGACAGTGGACAACAGTCATCAATGTGTGGGAGAATCATGATCGAAGCAAGGCCGGCCAGCCCTGGGAGAGAGCGGCGAGTCGAGCGGTCAGGAGGCGAACCAGCGCTGTAGGGGAAACAGCGCTCCGATCAAAAATGTGAGTTCACTGTGCACACGGTTGTTTTGATCTTTTAAGCCAAATAAAAACAAACAGATAGTGAATCTGTAAACGTAAACATTTCTAGTTCGACACAGAGAATGCCAGCTGTGATAATATGAGCAGAGAGCCATGGTGAAAATCGAGGGTGTTATCTACAGAGAATGAAAAGCAAACGAGGCAGGCTGCACAGTTTTGGTTTAAGGAGGGTAAATGCGAGATGAGGAAAGGGGGGGGGGGGCGCTTGAATCAGATCGAAAAATTGTTATGGCGGGACTGTTTTCATAACAGAAGGAAAGTCGAAAGGAGATTGTACCAGTGTGTATTATGTCCGATCAGGCAAGAGTATTAGTCTGAGAAAGCGTCCCCTGATAATGGAGAGGAAAGACAGCTGTGTTTTCAGGCCTTGGAAGGAAGGGCAGCGGCCGTTTGTTGAGAGAGTAGCCATTTGCACCGAGTCAAAATGGCTGCAGAGCCACGAGGGGTTTAGAATCAGGAAGTGACACGTCACCTACAATCCTCTAGACTGAGTTTTGGCCGCCATCTAGGGGGGCAGTGGGATAATACAGGCAAATGGAGGAGTAGGTCGCCACCTAGTGGCGGAGGGGGGGGGGTAGTGCTGGGGAGTTTCCATTACCCATAGGGGAATATTTAGAGTTTAATTCAATTAAGGAGTTTAATTGCGGAGGGGGGGGGGTAGTGCTGGGGAGTTTCCATTACCCATAGGGGAATATTTAGAGTTTAATTCAATTAAGGAGTTTAATTGCGGAGGGGGGGGTAGTGCTGGGGAGTTTCCATTACCCATAGGCGAATATGTAGAGTTTAAGTTAATTAAGGAGTTTAATTTTTTCAAAATTACCAACTGCTTGTGTGTATACACGGTGGTGTATGTGAGAACTTTGTAAAGGAACTCAAAGTGTGGTATATAGAGCGACGTGACAGCTCCAGGGCGGCGTAGACAGCCCCGTGTGTAGTATAGAGCGACGTGGACAGCTCCAGGGCGACGGTAGACAGCCCCGTGTGTAGTATAGAGCGACGTGGACAGCTCCAGGGCGACGGTAGACAGCCCCGTAGGGTATAGAGCGACGTGACAGCTCCAGGGCGACGGACAGCCCCGTAGGGTATAGAGCAACGTACAGCTCCAGGGCGACGTGGACAGCCCCGTAGGGTATAGGGCGACGGACAGCTCTGTTGTATGTTAGATGATAGTACGAGTACGTATGTGAGTTAGGGGCAGGGAACCAACCTGCTCTGTTGTATGTTAGAGCGATACTCGGTTGTATGTTATTATCATAATAATAATATTGATATACAGGTTAATTGAATAGTTTATTATTGAATGGGTTAAATAAGAATTGCAGAGAGAGATGAGATGCGGTTTATTAAATAAGTTTAATTATGAAATAAGAGGGAGTTCGATCTCCAGTGGGGCCTTCTCACACCTAATAAATAGGCAGAGTCTTGAGGGGACACGTCACCAGAAAGAACTGGCGCGCGCTGGGGGTCAACCGTGGGACAAACGTAGAGCGCCGAGTGGGTATCGTTTAGCTGCTGGTGTCACGCCGGAAGACAACAAAACAGGGAACAGCCCTGTAGGATTAGATATGGGTGTTGAGAAGGTGGGGGACTAATAGAGAACAAATAGCGCCATGGGCTGTAGGACACTCACACCGTCCAACAGTCTGAAAGGGCGTGGCCATGGCAGGGGCTTGCAGAGGAAAAAAATATATAGAGAACGAGCTGCAGGCCCCAAAGCCACGGTAGACTAATAGAAAACACAGGGTCGAGTGTACAGAAAAACTGCCGGTGTTGTGTTTCTGCTTTCAAGGGGGGAATGACACCGACAGCGATGGAGATGACCAGGAGACAGACTGGAGGAGGAGGAAGCCGCAGGGGCCAGGCACAGCAGCCTGGTACACAGATGATCCACGACGAGAGGGAGGAGACGGCGGCGGTGGAGATGAGCCTCAACCAAGATGACCGACAGGGCGGAGATGACCGACAGGGCGGAGATGACCGATGAGGCGGAGTCCAGCGGTCGCAGGCGGTGTTGCCCAGGGGAGAACGAGGCAGACATCGGAGGGGCCTTCACGGCGGAGATGCTGTTTAGAGAGCGTTTTGAAACAACAGAGCACGGGCGGTGAATCATGAACAAACAGGGACTTCCTTTCAGAGTCAATCAGGAGATCGAGAGACGAGACAACAGCGAGAAGTCCTGTGTTCATTGATTAGGAGTATGAGATATAAATGGAGGATTCATATATAAGTTAACTTATATAACTTAACCTAGCCATTTTATTTGGATCATCATCATTCCAATATATTCAGGTGTTAAATTTCATTTTCAAAATGGCTAGGTTAAGTTATGAAAGCTGGAGGGAAAACAACATTGTATTTGAAGTTACTGCACTTTGCCTGTACATGACCTGTATAATTATTTAAGGGAACTGTGCAGCAGAGTGCAGTATCTGCTTTTTGGGGGTTAATTAAAATAATTATGTCATATTTTTGTATGCCTAAAGATTACTTCATTAATACATGTTAAATCTGGGTACTATCATCTATCTACCTATAACACATTTTGGATGGCAAGTCAAAACACTTTAAAGCCATTTTTCACTGTTTGGAAGTTACTGCGGTCTGCCTGGTTTTTGAGTGTGATTTTGTAGTTACTGCAGTTTTTAAAACCCCATATCTCCAAAACTGAGCGACATTAACATCTGAAACTTGGTCACAAGATAAAACATTTATTGACAAGTTCAATTTCACTCATAACTCAATTTTGACTTTTTTTGAGTTACTGCGGTCTGCCTTGACAGGGCAGTATACTACCACTGGTAATACGCTCGAACCGACATACACCTCAAAATGTTGCAACGCATACAACATAGCCAAAGTCTCCTTTTCAATAGTGGAATAGTTTAGTTGATGTTTGTTAAATTTCCGGGAGAAATAACAAACCGGGTGACTGACACCATCGTGATCTTCCTGTAATAACACCCCTCCAGCTCCCACCCCGCTGGCATCCACCTCCAGCTGGAACGGCAGGGAGAGAACAGGGGAACTGCATAAGAGAGCTTTAACACTATCAAATGCATTTTGACAATCAGCTGTCCAAATGAGGCTAGTGAGAGAAGTGACGACAGAAGAAAAGTTTCGGCAAAAACCACGGTAATACCCAGCCATCCCAAGGAATCTACGCAATTCCCGCCTAGTAGTAGGCACTGGAAAAGTTGTGATTGCAGATATTTTTGCATCCACCGGACGCACTTGGCCTTGTCCTACCTGCTTACCAAGATAGGTAACCGTAGCCTTGCCGAACTCACACTTGGCAAGGTTAAGGGTCAGGGAGGCTCCAGCTAAGCGGTCAAAGACAGTTTGTAAGGTTGTCATGTGGTCACGCCAGTTGGTCGAATAGACAACCAGGTCATCGAGATAGGCATTACAATTTGGAACACCAGCCAGGACTAGGGTCACCAGTCGCTGGGAAGTGGCCGGGGCATTACGCATTCCAAAAGGCATTACCGTATATTGCAAAAAATTGTCAGGAGTAACAAACGCCGAGATTTCCGAGGCACGGGGGGTCAAAGGGACCTGCCAGTAACCCTTTAACAAATCTAGTTTGCTAACATAGGTGGCAGATCCAAGGTTGTCAATACAATCTTCCATGCGGGGCAGTGGGAAGGAATCAGGCACGGTGACAGCATTTACCTTTCGGAAATCAGTACAAAATCTAGGAGTTCCATCCGATTTGGGAGCTAACAAGCAAGGTGAACTCCAGGGACTGCAACTTGGCTTGGCTAAACCATGTTTTAACAAATAGTCAACCTCCTGTTGCATCATGGCCCTCTTGGTGATGTTAACACGGTATGCATGTTGCTTGATAGGCACAGCATTGTTAACTTTAATATCATGGGCCAATATAGAAGTACAGGAGGGAACATCACCAAACAGAGCCATGTAGGCCTGAATCAAATTTGTGATGTCCTCTCGCTGCTCCTCAGGTAAGTGTGCTAAGTGAGTGGGCAGGTTCAATAACATCTCAGTGTTGGACAATCTAGCACCCTGATGGGCTGCATTGCGCAACTCCAAGCCATCTACATCCTCACCACTAACGTCAGGAGAGTCCGGAACTATTGGAGTTGAGGCAACAGCAGAGACGGCCAGTCCGGCTGTCTGGTCTGAGGTCTTCACCTGCACACCATCTCTGGAAAAATATGGTTTAAGCATATTGATGTGGCAAACACGAGAGTGACGTTTACGATCAGGGGTGCGAACCACATAGTCTGTATCACTTATCTTCTTGTCTATTGCATACGGTTCACCGACCGCTGGTATAGGACAGAGGGGAGCAGGTGGAATTACCTGGTTTGGCTTTCCGGTGATCTGACAAGTACTACAGGTACGACAGTACTGTGCTACATCGGACTTCAAACCGGGCCAAAAGAAATGTTGAAGTATTCTGTTGTATGTTTTAGTGACTCCCAAGTGTCCAGACCAAGGGTGGTCATGGGCCAAGAACAGTACATGCTGACGATAAACTGCAGGGACAACAATATGATAAACAGTGCTGCAGTCTGGTACCTGATCTGGTAGCCCTATCTCCGATTGTGCATGCTCTGCCAGTCTAGTACCATGGGACCTCCATGTACGCATCAAAACTCCTTCATCCACAAAATAAGAATGCAACTCTCTCCTCTGTTCTGTTTCAAGAGAAGAGAAACATTTTGCAAGAGAAGGGTCAGCCTTCTGGGCAGTAATTAGCATTTCACGAGTAACGGGTAACTTCAAAGCGTCGGAACTAGTTACAGTTGTCTGTGGGGGTACCTTACTATGAGTCGGTGGTTTGTCAGCGGTATCAGAAGTTGGAGCCAGCAACTCCTCCCTGACAAAGGCTGAAGCAAAAACAGAGTCAGACAAATTAATTTCCTCACCTCTCTTTTTCAATTGAGCCCGAGTGACAACACTTGCAGAAAAAACTTCAGGGAAGTTCTGTGACAAGTCATCAGGCAGAGAATCTGTGTCTGGGTGATCCAACACTTCCAGCACAGCGTTCACCTGTCCTCCAGCTAAATCATTTCCCATGATAAAGGAAATGCCTTTAACTGGCAAGGAAGGTCTCACCCCTATTTTAAAGAAACCAGTGACCAAATCAGATTGTACATGAATACAGTGTAACGGGGCTGGCACGAAACCCATCTCAATACCTTGAACTAGGACACTAGAACCACAGGAAGATTTCTCAGACAGAGGTAGTACATCAGAGAGGATAAAGGATTGTGAGGCTCCAGTATCTCGTAAGATCTGAACTGTACACTGATCTTTTGGATCCCCCGTCAAGGAAACTAAACCCTTGGAAGTAAATGGCCTGAAACAAGGATCGAGAACATCCTGATCATTGTGCATCTGTTGATCGGAATCAGGTGCCATTTTAATCAGACCAACCCCTTTGGGTTGTCTAAAGTTCTGAGAGGACGGTTGCTGCTTACGTTTCAATGTTAAACAGTCAGAAATAACATGACCAGATTTATGACAGTAGTAACATGTCCGCTCCTCTTTTGAGCGTGGAGGTGACATTTTTGGTCGGGGGTGTGTGAATTCTGAATGGTTGGGGACAGAAGGTCTCTGAAAGAAATCATGGGGGAGAAACGAGTCACGCCTATCTACAAACACAGTTTTATGGGTTAGCGCAAACTCATCAGCTAATACAGCAGCTTGCTGCAGAGTGGACACTTTCTGCTCACTCAGGTAAATTACAATACGCTCTGGCAAACGATTCTTAAACTCTTCTAATAGAATGAGTTCTCTGAGAGAGTTAAGATCTGAGGCCTTGCTTGCTGCACACCATTTATCAAAGAGAGTTCCCTTCTCTCTAGCAAACTCTACAAAGGTCTGGTTGACAGCTCTCTTGTGACTGCGAAACCTCTGCCTATAAGCTTCGGGCACAAGCTCATATGCACGAAGGATGGCAGCCTTCACAGTATCATACAACAGACTATCTTCTAGGGAAAGTGTTGAACAAACCTCTTGGGCTTTACCAGTCAATTTGCATTGAAGCAACAAAGGCCAGACCTCTCTTGGCCAGCGCAATGAAGCAGCAATACGCTCAAACACATTAAAATAAGTATCAACTTCTGTCTCGCGGAACGGAGGCACCAAAGCAATGTGTTTACTTATATCAAAAGTGTGTGATGAATAAGCTGTGGAGGAGGACATACCCGGGCCTTGTGGAGGAGTCGGTGTAGCAGAGTTGGATTCACTCCTTAGGACTTCCAGCTCCAACCTCCGCAGTCTGAGCTCTTTTTCCACTTCATGCTCAAGCTCCAACCTACGAATGTTAACAGCCCTTTCATTTTCTGCCTCAAGCTCCATTCTACGAAGCCGATACTCCGCCTCACGTGCTTGTGCCTTCTCCTGAGCCTCCATCTGGAGACGTGCTATTCTAACCTTGACCTGGGCCCCTTCTCGAGACCCAGTTGACACAGGAGAGGTCAAGTGAAAATGTGGCAATGTGACGTTCACACCTGCCTTTTCAGCACCATGGGCTTGCTCCTCAGAAGGCTGTGCTTCCGTAGGTTCACCAGGAGGACTTGCATGTTCATCAGAGACCGCAGGTAAAACAAGCGTCCCCTGCTCCAACAGCTTATCTACCACAAGACACCTGATATCCTGCTTAAGATGCTTTTGTTGAACCAAGAGTTTAAAATGTGTGGCAATCTCCACTAAGTCTGCCTTGCGGCAGCTATCTAGCGCTTCCCAAGTAGGATTGCTCAAGAATTTCCCCAGATCAAAAGTACTAACTGCCATTTTTTTTTTTACACAAATGCCATTTTTACACACAAATCAATTAATTACTATACAAGTGTAAACAAACACAGTTCACCAAATCCATCAACCAACAATTGAACACGGGTTACAAGATCCCGGACGAGCCCCCATTTATGTTACGACCCCTGTGAGTCTAAGGGTAAAGGGCTGTAACATAACAGTTGGTTGACAGAAAAGATGGACCAGGTTTGTAAACAACAATGATATTTATTGAATAGAGGCAAAGGAAGCACATGTAACTCAGGGGTGAGCCCAGGCCAAAACAACAAACAAACACCACTATACTCCAAATAAACACAATCTAATCTATGGTAAAAGAGATTACATTACCTAAACTACTCTTACCTAACCAAAACAGGAGAAAACAATGTCCAAAGGAAATGGCAGCTCACCCCATCTGTGCTTCCTGAGAAAGAGAGAAAAACACATTAATTATACAGAAACAAAAGCAGAATATATACAAAAACAAACTATAACTAACAATGCTCTCTCTGTGGCCATACACACACAAGGGAATTACTACTAAGCACCAAAGGCCAATAAACGAAATGCAATACTGTCAAAGTTACAGGTTTACCAAAATCACAACAGGCCTAGCCTCATGCCAGAGAGAGAGAGAGACTGAAGTGAGAAGCCATGTTTTAACAGGTGTGGGGTGATCCATGATTGGGTGGTGTGGATTGAGTGTTGGAGTCTGGAAAGCCATCCACCAATCGGTGCTGTGTTGCAATAATGGAAGGATTGGCCTGGCAGGGACCAATGGTGAAGGGAACAATGGCTGGAGGGAGGAAACAAAATGGAGAACACACACACATGGAGACACACACTGGGGAATATATACATTGGGATGTAACAGAGACAGAGAGAGAGAGACAGAGAGAGAGAAACAGACAGACAGAGAG